>NC_065538.1:31380349-31692114 GCF_932294415.1 Quercus robur
CATAATTTTTTTTTTTTTTTTTTAATAACTCGATTTTGAGAAAATTGAATTTCAAAAGAGGGGCATTTCCTTAATTAGTTTGGGAAAGGGGACAAAATACTAGATTTTTCTTTTGAAAGGGGCATTTGCCCATTTTCTCCCTAATATATGTAAAGCAAGGTATCAAGTTAGTTGACTAGGAAAACATTTTCTGTTGACAGATTTACCATAGTGAACCTTGAACAATCAGGTGCTACTGTTAATTTTTTTCAGAGAAAAAAATACTGGGTTTTTGTTTATATTAATGTAGCAGCTTGATGAAGACAATAGCATTAATGTAGCAGCTTGATTGAAACAATACTCATGGGTAGTTACACTTTAGCTCCAACAATGAAGGGAAGGGTAGTTAGGTAATTATGGTTGAAGACTCATTTTCTCTCCCTATTTTCTCTTCAATTTGGAGAGATTGTAATTTGGTGGACCCGGGTGAAACTGCCAATTTTCTCTTTAATTTCCACTCCCAACCAAACAAGAGAAAATGAGTTTTCTCCCCACTTTTGTCTCCCTCTTGTTTTCACCTCAACCAAACAAATTGTAAGTCTCACTCCATCCCACTTTAAATATTCACCCCTCCCTCATCCATTTCATCATCAGCTACTAATACCTTTCATCATTTCCAACTTAGGCTAGACTACAAAAATGTTTTTTTCTTTTCCCTAAAAATTGCAGCACACATTTAAGCCTTCATTCACCTCTTAATTGTCCCTTAAGTAAGCCCATTACCCATTTTATTGCTTTATTAGTCTAGGATTTCATTTAATCAAATAGATGTCATGTTTTGCTTTGTGATTATCATGTTTTATATATGGTTTTCTACATGATTACTAGGATTAGTATATTGTTTCCAAATAAAAAACTAGTGTACTAATCACATGATTTTGTTTTATTTCTATGCTTCCATATATGATTATGTGCTTATATATGCAAATACATGCACTATCATGGATTCCTCTTTGGGTATTTTCTAGATCTACATTTTCTAAAGCCTATTTATGTGATTTTCAATATGTATATGATGATTTTCAATATTAGGGTATGCACGGACATTTTTGTTAGGCCTGTACTTGTACTCTGGCTGGTGGGACTTGTGTCTCTTTACTCAATGTAGGATGCATGGACATGGGTGTGGGTACAATATGACGACATGAGCAATTTTTGAAAAATTATAACTTGAGACGGCAGATAGGACACTGTTATGACACGATTACGGCACCCCAAATGAAGTGTCCGTGCTTAGCTACTCATTCCGTATATGAGCTTGATAAAGCATGTGCTTGTAGTAGCTTTTCATACCATAAGCAATATTTTACTGCAGTGAATTATTAGAAAAAACTGAGGAAGGGCATAACTGGAAAAAGAAGAGAACAAATATTCAAATTAATGTCAGATAGGCTTGTGGTAAGTGTCGATGATCCTCATATGAAGAAAAATAAAATTTCTCGGAAATATGACAAATGCATCTACAAGCATAAGAATTGGATATGACATTGAAGCAAATGTCGTATCATGGGAGTTGACTACAAGAACTAATAGTGCTATATTAGGAGTTGGAAACAAAACACTTGAATGCATCACCCAAATAAAGAGCTAGGAATACAATTCGTTGAGGAACACTTGGGGGTCTAATATATGGAAAGCAAGGTATCATGTTAGTTGACTAGGAAAACATTTTCTGTTGACAGATTTTCCATAGTGAACCTTGAACAAGCAAGTGCTACTGTTAATTTTTTTCAGAGAAAAAAATATTGGGTTTTTGTTCATATTTTTAAAATTTCATGAAATTTTATTTACTTATCAAAAAAAAAGATTTCATGAAATTTTATATGGTTTCTTTTCACATTTTGTTGCTTTAAGTTCTGCACTGTCAGCATAGTTTACCAATTTGGGACTTTTTTCTTTCATCGCTTAATTTTGCCTGTATGGTCAGTAACATAATAAGAGTATCTCCCTTTGTGTATAGATTGGAAACTTTGAAAAGGCATCTCCCTGTTTCTGGCCAAAAGGGATTACATGAATTCAGGAAAATTGCTATAAGGCTTGAGGAAGAGACTTATACTGCTGCCACAAGCCAGTCAGATTATCTACGAAAAATATCTCTGAAAATGCTTACAATGGAAACTATGTCTCAGACAGGGCAAGCAAATGGGGCTGATTGGCAAGAGGAGGTCTATCAAAAGGTAATATGCTATTTCTTTTTTTTCTTTTTCTTTTTTTAATTGGATGAAGTTTCACTTATGACATATTCTCATAGGTATTGTGGGAAATGTTTAATTTCGGTGGAGTTGAAATTTGGGCTTAATTGATAATGGTTGCTGACCAACAAGAAATAATTATTTTGAACGATGTAGATATGGAATAAAGGGCAAAGCTTCCAACTTAATAGGATGTGAAGAATTATCTTAGCAGTAGAGAATTTGAACTTCTTGTTCTTTTTAAAAGAAATAATAAATTATTTTCTAACAAAACATCATTGAAGCTTAGATACTCATAAATCTGACATTATTTATTTTATTTTTTTGATAGGTAAGAAAAAATATATACAAAAATATATTCAAAAAATCTGACATTATGATGCATTATTGATGATAAATAGTGTTGCCATATGCAACTGACATTAAACTAGGAACTTAGATGATAATATAGTATACTATATATAGTCACAATCAGCTAAACCAGTCTTATGAGGGCCACATAATAAATCAGTGTATGACTATTCTTCCATATTTTTCTCCAATATGGAACTTCAGTGATAGATATCTGTTTTCTTCAAGAGATTCTCTTATTCTATGCTTGTTTGTTCTTCGTATCATGAATTTTATTTTGCACATTTTGTGGTGCTTGGCAAACCATAGATCTAGTTCAATTTAGTTTTGACCTAAATCTAAAATAAAAACTACTTCAACAATGAACTAGTTTTTGTTTTTATTAGTTTGTTTAAATGATTCATAATTAAATTTTAATCCTTTTATTGAAACCATTAACACTAATATTGGAAATAAAAATGACCAATTAAGGACCACTTCTATATTTTACAAAGTGGGAAAAACACAAAATTTAGTACTTGTTAGCCCACTTCTATGGTTTTACTCTTCATGATTATGCCTAGATGGGGATATCTGCATTGGGTACTACTACTAGTTGTCTAGCGTGTGCCTAACTTGATACAACAACAATAAAGCCTTAGTCCCAAACTTTTTTTTTTTTTTTGTGTGGTTGGGGGGGGGGGGGGGGGTGCTCTAGATCCTTGACAGATTAGTTAGGGTTGACCACATTTTTTTTTTCCTTCTCATTCTATTCTATCTGAAGTTATTCTCTCTGCTATTTCTATAATTGACATGTTATTTTTTATTACTATTACTAATGATTGGTCTTCCTCTACCTTCTTTCGTTCCCTCAACTTGGATCAACTCACTCTTTCTTACTAGTGCATTAATCACTCTCTTCTGAACATGACTAAACCATCTCAAGTGACTTTCCTTAATCTTTTAATCAATAGAGGCTACCCCTACCTTTAAGTGGATTTCCTCATTTCAAACCCTATTTTTCACTTATCCATCTGAACATTCTCATTTCAATTTCAATCATTTAATAGATATGTTGCCTCTTTATAGCCCAACATTTGGTACTGTAGAGCATTGCTGGTCATATATATTTTTGTAAGTATAACTTTCACTGGTGACTGAACCTATGAAGGCTTGATAAGGAAGTGTTTTTAATAGTTGTTTATTGTGTATTTGAAACCTAGTCTTAGTAGTTTTAGGCAGGAAAAAAAATTCTAGATCATCTTGTTCAATCTGGTGTTTTGCAGAAAAGATATGCTATAGTGCTTGAGAGATTAAAATTTCCTGTTTACAAAGGGGATAGGTTGCTTTTGAGTTCTTTTCATGGCTATCTTCAACTCCTAGATTGAAATTTCACCTTTTTGTATGCCCTTAAGCTGCTGGCTGAACATTTGTACATGGGTTGCACAGCCTTTATTTGTTATTTATTAAATATTCATAAAAATTTGTATATATATATATATATATATAGGTAGGGGGGAGAGAGAGAGAGAGAATCTGTATTTTAATCGTGAGATGATATTTTTTATTCATATTTTTTTTTAGTTGTGTAGCAGATTGAGTTATTTTACTACATACTTGATTTGACAAATAGTGATTTTGGTGCATTGGAGAGAATATGGTCAGAGTGGGGCTTAGGCAATGATATAAAAGCACTCCTCTATCATTTGGAATTTAGTTGTGTTGTGTTTGATGTGGTGTATTTGGAAGGAACACAATTGGCGGACTTTTGAGGATTTGGACATATCCAATGACAAGTTGCTTGCTCTTTTTACTGGTTCTCTTCATGATTGTTCTAGGGCTTGGGGACTCACATCTAGTGATTCTCTCACATTGTTCCTTAGTTCTCTTTTTCTTTGTAATTAGTTTCCTTCTTTGTTTTTTGAATTTCTCTTGTTTTGCTTTGTGCCTTTTTTGAATATACATATTTCATACCTATCAAAAAAAAAAAAAAAACTTGCTTTTGGGTGCTAAGATTTATATTAAAAAAAAATGTTTCACATGAGTAATTAAATAGATTATAGGAAAAATCTCTACAGCCATTATCCTGAGCCAAAAATAATATAAAAGCAAGGCTTGAGAGTAATTTGTAGAAAATTAGTATTTTATTAATTGTAATATGGTTTATCTAGCAAGTAGTTAGTCTGGTGAAGTTCCTATTAGGAAAGATGGTCAACATGAAGTAAAAGGGGAACCACCCATATGTTGAGTAGAAATAAAAAGGAATTCAAGATAGAAGATGAAATCTTGGTCAAATGTAGTGAGTTTTATCCATCAACTAGGCTGTCTGGTGTACTTATCAAGAAAGATGTGGGGTGCATCAGCATAGAGAAGAACCAGGAATTCTTGTTTGTGCATGAGTGGACATGTGTATTTATTTATTTCATATCAAAGTTCATTAAAAGGAAATATTTTAAGAAAAACTTTGTACATGAGGTCAAAGAAAAAGATGATTATTGTAGTGCAGCTGAACGTGGTTTAGGATCCATAAATATAGGCATATTTGTCTCCTGAAATTAAGATTGAATAGCACTTGTGGATGATGGATGGATGTTATCAATTTAAGACTCCTTTTGTTCCCCCCCTCTTTTTTTCTTTTCTTTTCTTTATTAAATTTCATCTGGAATATATTTGTACATTACAATGACAGCTTCATATTTGTATTGTTATAAAATCCACTGGTTGAAACGTTAACTGAAGCTTGTGTAAAACCCTATACAAACTCATGCTTTAACGGATATGTATAACCTTCCCCCAAGGGGAAGCATGCATTAGTGCACTGATAATAAGGAAATAAATAAAGGCTTCTGAAGAAATGAAGAGTTTGATAATCTGTCCTGCTAATTTCTTTTTGCAGATCAAAACCATGAAGGACTTGTACTTGCCTGAAATAAGTGAAATGTACCAGAAAATTGCTGCTAAATTGCAGCAGGTATGTTGTGCTTCAAAAATTCCTTGTGCAATTCATCGTCTAAGTTTACTCATTATTCAGCCTATCACATGATAGTTTTGGTATTAATGGCATCCTTCTGGAGAGATGGATATGTGGTTGAAAGTAGTGGCGGCTGTCCTCATGGGGCGGTTAATACACCTGTGCTTAGAAACACCCCGCTGTTTACTGTATAGGAACAAATTAAAAATAACTTGATTATGTTTTGTAACTTGATCTTCGTCCTTTACTAGAATTCTTGTTCTTATAATTATTTTTATTTTTTTTGTTCTCCAGCATGATTCTCTTCCACAACAATCAAAGTCAGATCAGCTTGAGAAGTTGAAAGTATTTAAGACTATGTTGGAGCGTATTATAACATTCTTACAGGTTTCCAAAAATAATATATCACCTGGTTACAAGGAGAAGTTGGGGTCATATGTGAAGCAGATCGTAAATTTTATTAAAATCAAATCTAATTATTAACACAAATCGGCCTAAGAAGCCTGCACTGCAGCAAGGACAGCTTCCTGTGCCTCATATGCAAACCATGCAACAGCCACCTCAACTTGCTCAAATTGAGTCTCATGAAAATCAAATGAACCCTCAGTTGCAATCAATGAACTTACAAGGTTCTGTTCCAACAATGCCACAGAATTCTATGGCAAGCCTGCAGCACAATTCTGTCTTTAGATGTATGATGATTAGGGCTTGTGATGTGATAAAGTATGCTAGATGAATGATAGGTTGTTTGAGACGCATGATTAGATGTATGGTTGGCTTTGTTTGTAAGCATGATAGCTGTATGGTTATGGATGTTTGATATTAGGTTGATTGTTAGATGTATGCTAGTGTATGTGTGAGTTAGATACAAGTATTGAGTGTGTCTTTAATAGGGTTAAGACATAAGACACAATGATGGAAAGCTAACCTTAAGGATAAGCGGTTTTGGGTACTTAACACCTTCCCAAAACCGTACCTTAACTTCGAACCCATATCTTTGGTAGTAAGATCAAAAAGTTCTTCCTCAAAAGGACGTTATATATGTGGTTTTTAGGCCATTGCAAAAACTAGATAGCGACTCCTAAAGCAACGACCTCCTTGCGTCCACACCTCAGATATATTAAATGAGTTCCTCATAAATGACATAAGTAACAATTAACGTGTCAGACAAGCAAAAATGTAACCGACAAACCAACAAGCAAAAGACCATTGAAGTCTATAACGCCTCCACATTCATTACTGATGAATTATTAAGATTGTCCATCTCTCGAAGGACGAATTAAATGCTACCATTGTAAGACATAATGTACGGACATCAACGACGAACAAAGTCATAAGAGACATTCAATGCCCAAGACAGCTGAGGAGTAACGTATAGGCTCCAACGGATGAATAGTCGTTGGCAAATAATAAAAGCCAGTCATTAATACCAACGGTTCCATATCTCATAAATGTAAATATTCATTCAGGCAATGAAGAAAATGGCTATAAAATCCACACAAACCAAAGTGCCAGAGGTACACACAACCAAGGTTGTCAAAATCGGGATCCTGCGTAGGATCGTGGGAGGTAGGTAGAATCGTAGGATCGGATTGTAGATCGTAAGATCCTACCTATTTTCAAATTTTAAGCAAAAAACCTATTGATAGTGACTTTGTATATAATATAATCACTTAAAATATGAATCCATCCATTTAAAAAAAAATTGCATCATAAAATGTAATTTGTATGCACTACATCGTTCTTATGTCATTCTAACGAAACAAAATATATTTAACTTTTGATAT
Organism: Quercus robur; assembly: GCF_932294415.1. NCBI lineage: Eukaryota > Viridiplantae > Streptophyta > Magnoliopsida > Fagales > Fagaceae > Quercus > Quercus robur. The sequence continues at coordinate 31,387,669 of NC_065538.1, forward strand.
AATGTATCTAAAAAGTTCAATATATGTTTAATTAGCAACTAAGTACCAAAATATTATCTACACATATGGAAAATGTTTTCCAAATTCTAAGCTCCAAATCCAAAATAAGTTAGGCTAGTTAGCATATAAAAACTAGCTAACTACAAGTTTACAATATGTAATCCAAAAGAGCATTCTCAATCTAAGGTAAACTAGCTAATTACAAATATGAAATCCAAAAGAGAATTCCCATTCTAAGATTCTTCTAATCTAATCACTATCATTGTCATATCCCATTTCATCATCTAAATATTTTAGGTTTTGTTTTTGAAAACGTTAAACTTAAGTACTATAGGTTTTTTTTGAGATTTTATGTAGACATAGGGGTAAATTTGGGACTTCAATTCATTATTGGGCTTATGAGGCTTGTGGGTTTAGGTGGATTATCTTACCCAAATGAATCTCACTTAAAAAATAAAAAATAAAATCAAGCCAAATGGTAGGATCGGTAGGATCCCATACGATCCTACGATCCTATGTGATCCTACACAATCCTACATACGATCCTACCATTTTTGCGATCCTGCTACGATTTTAAACTTTTTGGTGAGGTGAGATCGTAAAATCATACAATTTTACGATCCGGATTGCGATTTTGACAACCATGCACACAACTCTCATAAATAAAAACTATTCCCAAGTTGAATTCTTTTTCAAGATACTTCAATTGAATTCCATTCTAACTTAATTATTGGAGGCCCTTTGACACACACCACACTGATGTACTTCTTTTTCTTTATTTTATATCTTATTGTAGGTTTGTCTCTAGACGAATCTAGCGCCTTCGTCCATCTGTATTGACAAGGAGTCTAACTGACGACTTTCTGCATCATCAGCTATAAAGCCAGAGAAGAATAGCACCAAAATGTTCGTCTCTAGATGAAGCCAACGCCTTCATCCATCTGTATTGACGAGGAGTTTAACTGACAATTTTTTGCATCATCATTTATCATCCATCTAGTTTTAATACAACTAGTGTATATCCAAATCATCAGATCTCCATAAGTATACGACCAATAAAATAAATAAAAATGTCAAATACTTGAATAACAGTAATGATTCTTCTAAAAAAATAAAATAAAATAACAGTAATGAGAAAGAAAATAAAATTTAAAGAGATCATATAATGAGCAAACATCGATCAGGTCCCACGAGGGTGATCTCATAGTTTCTCTTTCAAACATTGAAAAGTTGCAAATGTCACTCATGTAGAAGCTACGCACAATTGAATTTTATTAAATGATGCAAAACAAATGCACAAACATCAATATTGATGACAAAAAACTCATACTACTAAAATACTAATAAGTCATGAAGAAATCTCAGATATCACGCATGAGAAATCTAAAACGGCGGAAGAAATAAAACCTCTTTTGTAGGATTATATCTCCTTAAAGAGAATTTTATGTGGCCCACATTTGAGTGAAGATGAAACTCATGTCTTAAGTTTCCTATTTGTGAAAGTTACATGTTAGATGTAACATCCTTTAGTAACTCTCAAATGGTGTAACCCATTTGGTTAATAAACACCATGAAGTTACAACTTTTAAGCTCCTTGATGGAAGGAGAGTTATGAAAATCTTCATCTAAAAGGGTCCCTAGTCTAGCCTATAAATATAGCCTGTGTTTCCATCAAAAGGATATGTGTGAGGAAAGGCCATAGACTAGAAGACCCTTTTATATACACTATCATCATATAGTGAGTCTTCTTTTCTTCAAAAACTTAAACAATTATGGCTGGAGGTATGTGTATTTTATTCCGCAACTTTAAGTTTATCTTATATTTGGTATCAGAGCCATCTTTCATGCTATGTTGTTTAGTGATCTTAGTTTGAGAAATTTCTAATCATAGTATATTTGTAGCATCTATGGTAAAAGTTTGTATGCACTAATTTAAGTTGTCCTGAATGCAAATATAGAGCATGTGTACTCTAAATCCTAGAGAACAAGTTTTGTTTTGCATCTTTATTGGTATATGTATAACAAATTACCATTGAGTTTTGAGATTGGAAGTATTAATTTGGAATCCACGTGATTATTATCTATATAGAACTAGACATGTTCAATGGTAGTTACGTTGTATGTATTTGTTTTTCATTACATGTGTGACTCAAGGATTTTGTTTTCTCTAATCTTAAATTGTCCACATATAGTATTTTACAATATGCCAATGTGGACTAGTGGGTAATTTGACTAAAATACATGCCATGGCACTTAAAGTGTTCATAAATTTGATTTTGATTTTGATATTCATCAAGTGCTCATCCAAGTATTTATGTTTGTTTCCTAGATAGAAAAATCTTAATTATTTGGAAAATAATTAGTAACAGTATGGTGGTTCATATGACAAACATACCTCAATAATTTGTACAATTTTCAATTGTAAATTGCTTTAGAGACAATTTTTTGTGGATCAATATATTTGGCATGATAAAACAAATGATCCTTATATTTTGGAAACCATAACCTTTTACAATAAATTATGGGGATAAATGTGTTGCATGTAAGTTTGAAATTATTTCATAAAGTTTATTGTTACACTTACATATGAGATTTGGATCATTCAAGTGAGTAATTTATTTAAGTGCATTTTAGGTTTCTTTGCACTTATCATGTATTTAAGTATTATTTCATGTCATTTTGGAGTGCATACTGTCATGATCAATATTAGGATTGATTGATCTTTATGATGCTATTTGAGGTGGTGAATATCAAAGTGACATGGGAGTGGCCATAGCATCCTAAGCCATGATGATAATCACATCAAGAAATTTTTACAAGACTTCATTAGGTACAAAGGCATCTAAGTGGCAATTAATTCATGAAGATAATGACTTGGCCCCATAGGGAGGTTATTATTTTTATGATTTAATTGGAATAAAATGGTGAATGTAGCATTAAGATGAGATTTTTCCTAGGCCCATCTGTATGGAAAATTTGATTCTTAGTGTTTATATTTACTAGTTTTATGAATAAAGTTTTATAGTAAATTCATGCATGATGCGCCTCTACCCATAGGAAGGTTGAATTTACTACTAAATTGACATTGGTTAATTTAGAATTAAAGTTTAAGTTTCATAGCATTAAAGTTTATATTCTTTGGGTTTGTGGATCTATGTTTTGGTACTCATGTAGATGAATCACCCATCTCATTGAATAAAATATGTTAAAATGAGAAATTAAGTACAAGGGTGGGAGTGATCTAATTGCTCAAGAGTAAAAACTTGAGAATTTATTCCTTTAAGGTAAAGGTTTTGTGAAAACTATTTATATTAGTTTACAAGATCCATTAAGGTTTGATTCCCAATAAAAGTTTTATATTGCAAAATTTAGGCATATAGGCATCCTACTAATGGTATATAAAGGTACCCCAACTTTGTTGTGCCATTTGGTTTTACTAGGCACATTGTTAATCGATGTATATACCTTAAAATCAGTGGGAGTAAATGCATTGTTTTTATGCCTAAATATGAATGACATACTACTTGGAAGTAGTGATTTGATTTTTGTCATGTAAGATATCTTATATGCTATGTAGCTATAAGACAGGCATTATGGATAGGTCTTAAGGTTGTCGATTTTATGATGAGACCTTTAAAGATTTTTTCAAAGATAACTTGGCTATAATTTTCTTCTCTAAGGACAATGAATGTGAAAGCCGAAATAAACATATCGACATAAAGTAACTCAATCTAAGAGAGAGTTTTAAGCAATTGAAAGTGTCCATTGTGTTAAAATTATTGAGTTAATATTTGTTAATTTCATAACTAAAGGTTTGCCGGCAAAGCAGTATAAAAGTCTTTTGGACATATGGAACCTGTTAGCTCATTTAGTGTTTAATTTCTCTCTAATTATTCTATGTTTTGGACACATATTTGGTTATTTTTGGAGAAGAAAATATATGATTTTTATTTTGTGCACATAAAGTATATATATATATATATAAAGTTTATTTAATCCATGGGGATAAATAAAGAACAGTATATCCGTGGGGATGTTTAGAGGAGGACTCGAATGGCTAATAGGTAGTCCATTCATAAAGAATTAATGGCCCATAAAGTACTCACGTAAGGATTACCATACATTGTAATACATGGAAGGAAGTACTCATTATAATTAAGGATATTACTGCCATGATTCATGTATTGGATTCTTTATTTGAGTGGGAGCATTTCACAACTAGTGACATGGATAATATCATGGCTATAGCATAATGATAATCACTTATTGAGTTATTTAAATTTTATGTGGGCCAAGTGGGAGAATGTAGGATTATATTTCCTTAAAGAGAATTTTATGTGGCCCACATTTGAGTGAAGATGAAACTCATGTCTTAGGTTTCTTATTTCATGTCTTAAGTTTCCTATTTGTGAAAGTTACATGTTAGATGTAACATCCTTTAGTAACTCTCAAATGGTGTAACCCATTTGGTTAATAAACACCATGAAGTTACAACTTTTAAGCAACTTGATGGAAGGAGAGTTATGAAAATCTTCATCTAAAAGGGTCCCTAGTCTAGCCTATATATATAGCCTGTGTTTCCATCAAAATGATATGTGTGAGGAAAGGCCATAGACTAGAAGACCCTTTTATATACACTATCATCATATAGTGAGTCTTCTTTTCTTCAAAAACTTAAACAACTATGGCTGGAGGTATGTGTATTTTATTCCGCAACTTTAAATTTATCTTACATCTTTGGCCATTGTTCAAGTGATTTGTAAAGAAAAGTCCACTGTAAAATAATGAATGAGAATGAATTCTTCTACCTTCTTTTTAGAAACCCTTCAATGGAGAATAAATGCTTTTCTAGGCTAGACTACGGGCCAGTTCAATTTTAACATTGATTTTCTATTTATACTTCTTCCATCTTGAATTGTCAAGTGAGTGCTCCCCAGAAGCAACATCTATAAACCAAATAACATTTTAAATGATTGTTCACAAATAGACCCTTAATAGGATGGACCTTTATCAATTACTCTCATTATTATTAAATGAAATGAGAGTTCTAAGTATGTTGGGTAATGTTAAGAACCTAGTTGTTCTTATTATATGATTAATACCTCAGTTTGTTGGGTAATGTTAAAAACCTAGTGGTTCCTAATGGGAACTGATAGGAATTGTAAGGGGATGTATGGGAATTGTAGAAGAATTGACTTAATTTGAAGTAGTCAACCTCTATAGAGAAATATTAAGAGAGAGGAAATGCACTAAGTAAGAAATTGGTAAATTCTTCAATATCTAATGTTGAATTACAATAATGAATTTATAAGAAATTAGCTCTAATGACATTGGTTCACATGGCCTAAGCTAATTGACTAGTTAATTAAACATGTGCTCTAAGAATTAAGTCATGTGTTAAATTATCTACATATGCCCAAATCCTAACTAACTCATACTAATCGCAACTAACTAAAGGGCCAATATATGTAACCAAATAACTAACTACTAATTGAAGTGATGGAACTATAGAATTATTAGGAAATTAGGATATTAAATTGAATATAAGATTCCTAACAGGCAATCTCGTGTAGTGTTGTGAGAACACTATTTTTTAAAATGACATCCATAATACCTTTTAGAAGTACAAAACATCCTCTTGAGATAGGTTTAATGAGAATTGATTATTTAGAGTGTGACATTTGTGAGATGAGTACTTTTGTTAAAGTTTAGTCTGTTGTTTCAACTCTCATGAATGTACGATGCAGATCATTAATTTTTTTAGGGGGAGTGGGGAAGGAAGGAGACATGGTTGAATATATCTTCCTTTTGTTTTTCAATGATATAATAAATAGAATATTTTTTATAAAAAAAAAAAATGTCAAATAGCATATTATGATTTTTAATATTTCATTAGAACTTTGCCTCACATTAGCATTCTCAATAACGACATACAAAACCAATTTACCAACATCATGTAGTAGAACTAAAGCGTACACCTTAATAAATGAAAAAGACAGAAGAGAATCCAAAAAAAAAAAACAACAATAGAAAACTAGGAAAAAATTTTAGGTACTCTTGGAGTATAGAGAAATGGTGTTACCTTCTCTTATATTTATGATAGACCCCACTATGAATGTGAGAGGAATAAACACTATTCTCTGTGCTCCGATGTACCTAAGAATTACTCAAAAGTTAGAAATAAATAAGAGCAATAATGAACTAAACAAAAAAAAAAAAAAGACTATAATGAGCATGCTACTTAATAATGTAATACTTATATCCACATATGGAAACACTAGGTTGAAGAGTCAAGACCTTATTACAAACCATTGAACTTTATTAAAAATGGTCATCAATGCTAATAATTAACAACATTTTCTTAATCCCATAAATACTAACTAAAGGGCCAATATATGTAACCAACTAACTAACTACTAATTGAAGTGATGGAACTATAGAATTATTAGGATATTAGTATATTAAATTGAATATAAGATTCCTAACAGGTAATCGCATGTAGTGTTGTGGGAACACTATTTTTTAAGATGGCATCCATAATACCTTTTAGAAGCACAAAACATTCTCTCGAGACAAATTTTATGAGAATTGATTAATTAGAGTGTGACGTTTGTGAGATGAGTATTTTTGTTAAAACTCAGTTTGTTGTTTCAACTCTCATGGCTATATGATGCAGGTCATTGATTTTTTTAGGGGGAGTAGGGAAGGAAGGAGACATGGTTGAATATATCTTCCTTTTTTTTTTTTCATTGATATAATAAATAAAATATTTTTATAAAAAAAATGTCAAATAGCATATTATGATTTTTAATATTTCATTAGAACTTTGCCTCACATTAGCACACTCAATAACGACATACAAAGCCAATTTACCAACATCATGTAGTAGAACTAAAGTGTACAACTTACTAAATGAAAAGACAAAAGAGAATCCAAAGAAAACAACAATAGAAAATTAGGAAAAATTCTTAGGTACTCTTGGAGTATAGAGAAATGGTGTTCCCTTCTCTTACATTCATGATAAACTCCACTATGAATTTAATAAGTATACCTCATCATGAATGTGAAAGGAATGAGCACCATTCTCCATGCTCCGAGGTACCTAAGAATTACTCAAAAGTTAGAAATAAATAAGAGCAATAGTGTACTAACCCAAAAAAACAAACTATAATGAGCATGCTACTTAATAATGTAATACTTATATCCATATATGGAAACACTAGGTTGAAGAGTCAAGATCTTATTACAAACCATTGAACTCTATTAAAAATGGTCATCAATGCTAATAATTAACTACATTGTCTTAATCCCATAAATAAATTCTAAAAAATATATAAAAAATAATATATAATTAAAAAAAAAAAAACCCTTAGTCAATCACAAATACAGTCCCCAAGAGAGAGAGATTCTATTCTTTTCTTTTCTTTTTTCTTTTCTTTTTTTGTCTTCTAGATAAATAGGGAGGGGAGACGGTGCGTCTCCAGCCACCTCTTTAACCCAAGACATCATAGAAGATGTCAGTACCACTAAGCTATCACTCCAACTTATTTTGGTTTGGACAAAACTTAAGAACAACACCTTAGATTCCTTAGGTTTTCCTCTTAAGATTCAGTCATGTGGCTACTTAACTGAAAAATACACTTCCATGCCATGAGAAAAAATCCACATGGCTGAATCTTAAGAGAGGAACATAAGGAACAGCATCTAAACACTATACCTAAGTCTTTCCATTTTGGTTTTTGTTAATAAATGACTCAAAGAGTAAAGACATAAGTAAAACTGTATTTAATACTCTATTATTAAATTAATATTGAAAACTCATTTCAGAAAAATTCTTAAGTGCTCTCGGAGCACAAAGAAATAGTGCTCTCTCCTCTCATATTTATAGTAGACCCTACTATGAATTTAATGAGTAGACCTTATCATGAATATGAGAGAAGGAAACACCATTTTCTGTACTCATGAGTTTGCTTATGTGTAAAAATAAATTTTAATTTTTTTTAATATTAAAAATGTTGTCATATCATTTAAAAATGCTACATATCAATCCATTAGCCATGTAAGCGTTAAAACTAACGTTCTGTTTATTTCAACAATGATATTTTCTAGAAAATGAGTTATTTTCCAAGAATTATTTTCAATAAAACTATTTCATTTTTCAATGTTTGGTAGTAATTTTAAATGAGTTGAAAAACAATCTCCTAATTTCCCTTATTTAGTTTGCTGTGAGATAGAATTGTTTTCCCAAAAAAATTAGTGGAAAACAATTTCTAAAAATAAGTCATACTTTTTATGTTGACCAAAGATAGTTTTCCTTTGACTTATCTTTTTTTATGCTACCAAACACTAGAAAACACTGAAAACTATCTTTACACAAGATTTTCCATCGAAACAAACGGAGCGTAATGGTAGTTAACCGAATAACTAATAAACCTTGTTTTTTAAACTTGACGAACTAATGGTACTAACTTGAAACTTGAGGGACCAAATTAAAACAATTGTTTGACAAACTTGAGAAACCAATAGTGTAGTTTGGCCTATATAATAATTAAATAATTCTAATAAATTCCATGTGAAGTGTGAACCACGTTAAATTTCCAAATGGAGAAAATCTAAGACATAGTAACATGATAAATGTAGAAAAAGAAAATAATAATCAGAGGGAGAAAAAAAAAAGATTCCTGGTCATTTTTTTCCCAGAAGGTAAGTCTATAGTATTTATAGTAGGTGTACAAAGACAAACATAAAGTCATTTAACTATAAGCTGACTTTTAATTCATCTTCACCGTAAATATAAAGCTACAAATATTTTTCATTATCTTTGGTTTTTTTCCACCTCCTTTAGCTAGGACCAAAGGCAAGCATATTATTTAGGATTAGAAGTTGACGACTGATCGATAAGTTTGGCCTGGTTGCCAACCAGCTGGAATAACATTGTTAGCTACAACAGTGTTTCCGGACACGGCCGAGGTCAAGCAGATGGAGAAAGGAGCTTGCAATGTTGAGCCTGAATTAAGTTTCCAAACTGCACCCCATGATTCCTGCATGGAAAGCCATGTGCTCGAGTCAACTGCCTGTTTAAGGTCAACTGCAGATACGTGTCCATCTCCATCTTCATATTCAATTAGGGAAGCAAAGTAATTGGAGCTGGAGCCAGAATCAACGTGAAAGGCTATCGACACACCTGGATAGTTGCACTGAACTCTGCATTATTCCAAACCATAGTTTTAGTCATATTAGACAAGAAGATAATGAAACGACAATTGACAAAAAGAAAATGTTGAGAAAGTTAAAAGAATGATAATATAAAGTCAAAATATTTGAAATTGAGCAACAATCTCTTGCACTTGGAGCCAGAAATTGAGCAAAATATTTGAAATTGAGCAACTATATTGCTGCAAGTGAAGCTTCAATTATCAAATTGTTACTTTTTATCATCATGCAATTCCTCTCATTTCTTTTACTTTGGTTTCCAATAGATACCAAATGAATTTTTTGAGCATTCTGGCTTTAGCTAAAAGTGGGTGGAAATTTATAATCAATAGAAGGAAGTTTCTTTGTGTGGCATTAAATTCACCCCAGATAGCAAATAAGAGTTCAAGTAGCACTAAATTTAGCTTATTTTCAAAGAACAGAGCTATATTTGCAGCACTCAATTTCTTGGATAACCACCATTGAGATGCTCGAGTTTTGGCATGCAAAGACATTGCTAAATCCCTCCTTTTTTTTCCCCCTTATCACTAGTGAGATATGTTTACTAATTCTGTTGCGGTTGGGGTATCGGCAACACAGAACCAACCACTTGTGACCCGCAGTTGACCTTGTCTAGTCCTCCTTAACTTGTTGCTTAGTTGAGTAAAGACCTCCGTCACTTCTCAACTGTCCAGTAAGGTGGAATGTGATCAAGGTGTTCATGAATGGCTAAGGGAAAGAGATCTCTCTTTCTTTGACAAAAAATACAAGAAGCCCATTTTTGTGATAGAAAGTTCTAAAGATTAAGCAAAAGTAAACCCAAATCAAAGAAAAATAAAGAAATTTAGATCTAGTAAGGCTCACCTTCATTAAAAACAGAAAAATAAGAGTTAAAATGAAAAGACGGTTATGATAGAGAGAGGGAGAGAGAGAAATTAAATTTATGGTTTGATTTTATTTTTGAAAAAAAAAAAAAGTATTTATTATAGGTCGGGTTTGGATAATACCTGAACCTGATTTGCCCCGATTCCCTAATGGGCCTAACAAAACCCATTCCATTCGGGCAAGTGCCAATGGGGATTGGCATCCCTACTTCATCCTTGTCGGTATGTGACCATTGTTGAACATATTGAACAAATGGCTTGTATGCCTTAGTGAAGATCCAAATAACATAACCCAAAATATCACAAAGTTAAAGAGTTCACAACGTGGCTTAGGAGTACTTTGGTGTAGCGGTTTGTAAGGTTTCTGGTATGGCTCAATGGTTCATCGTTCACCTAAAAAATTGTTAGGGATTGTTCGTATGAAGGCTTGGGGTACATATTTCATCAATTTGTCACTTGTGGTTAAAGGTACAATGGCCTAGTGTCACTCACATTGTTGCTGACTTATCATTTGTTTTGTTTTAATTTTTATAATTTGATAATTACAACAATGGGGAGGAACTCCAAAAAAAGAACATGTAATATCACTGAGTTATAAGATTTTTGACGTTAGCTTATCCCTTTCATTTCACACCACACTTTTGAGACTCTAAAACCATTTTTGGGTCATATTATTATAGATGTTCTTCACATATATTGGGACAGCAAATTGCAAGTCTCAACCTTCGTAGCTTGTAATTGCTACAATGAATCGAGCCTTAAGGTCAGCCACATACCATTCTAGCTCATATCATCGAAGTTTCCCATTTCATCTATAGAGAACAAGTTATCAGCCATCAAACTGTGACACTAAAGTTTTTATTAGGGATTCAGTCACTTTAGTGGAAAAGATGTATGTATCTGGATGCATATTAGTTTGTAACAGGCTTAACGATATGGTTAAAGAGTCTTGATTTGACATATGATGTTGCCAGAACTCCATTCTATTCCAAGTAACTTTGTCACATTCTTTGGAAGTTCAATATTTGTTATGTTCATTTATTTAGCAAACGAAACAAGCTAAAACCCAAGTTCAGGCTCGACTATAAAACTAGTAAAATTCAAACATAATCATGTGTTAAGAAAATAAGCATGTGTCTGATTCTGATTCTTAATTTAAATAAACATAATATTATATGTTTATGCTTGTTTATTTAGCAAATGAACCAAGTTCAAGTTCAAGTTTAGACTTGACTATTTGCTCAAGCCAAGCTCAAAATTTAGTTGATGAATTTAAGCATTTTCATTTAGATTTATATTTCTCAAAAACAATTCACAATAATTTCCCATTTGGTGCCCCCTCGCAAATCGTTGAAGAATTCCAACACTAAAATGATTTCTCCTTCCAAATGAGAATGTCAAATATTATTGGAATGCACAATAGTTGCTACTTTGGTTGAACATTCTCACAATTGCAACAACAACTCAACCTAATTGAGATGCAGAAATAGTTGTGGATCTTCAATGTCCTCTACCCATTTGGAACAAGTGTGGGCTAGTACTATAATGAATCATTTCGCATTTCTTGATACCACACTTTTGGGACTCCAAAACCAGTTTTGGGTCGTAATAATATAGATGTTTTCAACTATTTTTGGATGAAAAACTACAAGTATTAACGTCTATGGTTAGTAATAGCTACAATGAAGTAGGCATTAGGGTCAGCTACACACCATTCTAGCTTAATTCATCAAGGTTTCCCAATTCATCTATGAAGAATAAGTGAACAATCATTGACTCAAATGCTTATTAGGGGTTTACTCCATTTAGTGGAAGATATGTACATATCTAGATTAATATCAGTCTGTGGCTACCTTGATAATATTTAATGGGTCTTGCTTTGGTATAGGTTGTGACCAAACTTCCATCCCATCTCAAGGAACTCCGTTACATTTTTTAAAAGTTAAATTTTCTTTTAAGTTCTTTTATTAATTAGCAAATGAGTTAACCTCAAACCCAAGTTTAGACTCTACTATTGAATGCAGACCAAAGTCACCTACAAGTGGACAAAATTTGCCTACGGATGAATGCCGACCAAAGTAGCCTACAAGTGAACAACCCAAACATAAAGTCGCGTACGAGTGGATGAATGACCAAAGTCGTCTACGAGTGGATAGTCTAAACACAAAGTCGCCTACAGGTGGACGATCCAAACACCATTGTTATTCTCTTGTAGATCTCAGACTCATTCATGTTGGATTCTGCCTAGACAAACCTATCGACTGACGAAAGTGGCTTCATCACCTTTCATATTCCAACCGCGTCCATAAAGATGACGGTAGGAATAGGGGGCAACTGAAGAGGAGAAAAATCACCCTCGTCCATCATATAGCAAAAGAAGAGAAATTTAGCATTATCCATCAAGCCAGCTTCACCCATCAAACCAGCATTGTCCATGTGATGAACATTTACATGTAGACACCACATTTTGTACCCCTTACGACTCAGGCCCCCATTCCCTAATGATGCTGAATTCTAAAACCCAAGGTTGGTCTAGAGGCCCAATCAGATGATAAATTGATTTGAGAAATGTTAAAATGAAAAATATAACTTTTAATGAGAAAATAAATCTATTTTTAAAAATTAAGACCAAAGGAAACCCTAGCTATATGCACGCAAGAATCAGCCTACGCACATAGGCTTTATCTTGCGCACGCATAGCGATTTTTGGAAACTATACAAGGCAAGTTTTCTGCATTAATGTTGAGGTTTGGAACAAATCCCACATCGTTTGGGGACGTTCAAACCCCTTTTTTCACACTATAAGTAGCCTTACATGGTATATTTTCCAAAAAAACACATAGAATCCTACGGGAAAACACTAAGATTCACAAGAAATAGTTAATCAAAGAGGGAGATTTTCACAAAACATCCTCAAATCAATTTTATTTTGATTAGGGCCTTTTCTGACCTTGATCTTTGAGTTTAATATTACTAATCACTTTCCTATTGGTTTGTGAATAGATTTGACTGAGGTGAACAATAAAAAATCAAGCTTGAAGAGCTTTTCTTTGAGGTATTAGTCTAAACTTTTCTTTTTTCCTTTTCTTTTCTTTTTATGCTTTAAATCTTTCTATTTTCTTTGTTTGTTATAATATGTTTTAATATGTCTATGTAGTTTAGGTTTATGTAGTTGTATGTTTTAAAAGTATGTTAGGATGTTAGATTTCTCGTTTTGAAGTTTTATTGCATCTATTGTGTTTTTAGGGTTTTCTGGGCAAGACTTGTGTATAGATGTGGCAAAACGGTCGTGTCGGGTCGGGTTCAGGTTCGGGTCGAGTTAAGTTAATTGGGTTTATGGGTCAATCGGGTCGCGGGTCAAATGGGTCAATCGAGTTGCGGGTCGGGTCGAGTTGACTCGTATTTTTCAAACAAGTTTTTTTTTTTTTTTTTTTTTTTTTTTTTTTCAATTACAAAAACAAATCAATGACAACCTGTTTAAAGAGAATGAGTAAAATCAATTAAGGTAATGAATTGCACTTAATGCCACTTGTTAATATCCTTTCAATTCTGACAGTTTTAAGCATGACAAAAATTATTTATAGTCATAACTTCATGATGGAAAAAGTCTTTAATGTTAATAGTTCATTGTCAAAATGCATATAATTACAAGTTTACAACTTCAAAAATAGATAGATCTTAAAACAAACAAAACAAGTAAGCCAGCAAAGTAGCAAACCATCTTAATCAACTTTACTAATGATGCAAAAGTCAATAAAGCCAGCTAATATGAATATCAGCTGTACAATTCATTGTCTTGCACTAGTATATAGAAATGCCACCCAGTCGTAGCTAGCAAGACAGCTTAATCAGCTTTAAAGACCACCAAAACCAAATGGGTGTTAGAAGGGGAATCCTGCCAGTAAGCCAAAGTTTGCTTCTACATTCAAACTCTTTTATCAGAGAAGTATTTGTATACTTAGGTCACAAGACACCACTTCACATGAGGACAATACTTCTACTACTCCACCAAAAAGAGTGCCCATAAATCAAGAAAGAAATAAACATATGTAACCATTATATATGAATCATGACCTATCTTTATCAATAAGTCTAGCACCAGTACAAAAAGTTCGGATTCTTGTAATGTAAAAATTTAAATACATAATTAGCATGGAAAATCAAGATATTTAAAATAAATGTTTGATTTTTTTGTAGAAAGGTAAGTAATTCACACACATGATAGCAAACTTGTAAACTTGTAAAAAGTATATTTTAAGTTTACATCACTAATAATACCATTCCCACAAAAGAAAAAAAAAAAAAAAAAAAAACTACATGTCATGGACCATATCAAGTTATCGGTCTTTTTAAGTGCACATGTTCCTGTTGCATTTAAAATTAAAGTTAGATTACTTAGAAAGATAAACTAAACAAAAAAAAAAAGATTTAAAAATAAACATAACATATTAAGTAAAGAAGAATAAGCAAATATTTTATAAAAATTACACCCCAATCTCAATCTACTCAACGTTGGTAGCAGATTCAGCACTGCAAATATTCATACTTGCAAATTATAGCTCAAGTTGGCCAATTTTGTCAGCATCTTCATCTACAATACAATATTTTAATATAACTTAATGTACCATGAAAGCAAATCAATAAAGAATTAAAATTGTATAATTATGACTATAAATAAATTAAATTACCTTCAAATCCATATAGCCAACTTTTAGTACACAACATAGCTTCCACATTCTCTGGTAAAAGACGTGATCGATACAGAGTAAGAATTTGTTTTCCCAGTGCTAAAACTTGATTTAGAAGCAACAGTGGTTATTAAAATGCTCATGAGATCTCGTGCCATTAAAGAGAGCTCTGGAAACCAATTGTAATTCTCTTTCCATCAAGAGAGAACTTCCAACTTTGAATTTTTCTTTTTGTTAAGTCTAGGTTTTTCTAAGTACAAGTCCAATTGAGATTTTTTTTGTTTTGGCACCATGACCACTTTCATAATGATCAAATTCCTAATCATTAAAAAAAATTGCTATGGAAAATAATACCACACAACAATACAATCTTTATTATTAAAAAAACATAGCACAACATATACCAAACAAAATGCAATTCACGTACATCATCTTCCTTATCTTCATCATCATCAGGATCATCTATAACACCGCTAGTATGACTAGAACTCCCAACACAAGATGAAACATTTGTAGTGGCCATAGGCTTGGGACATTCATATTCTGAAAAAAGCTTATACAATGTAGTCTCAATGCTCTCCACCTTCATTTCAGCAATGTGCTCAATTGGCTCTATTTTCTTGAAAATAAAGTCCACATAATCCAACTTATACCTTAGATCAAGAACAATGGCACAAGCTAGCACCACACTATAACAATCTCAATATTTTTCAAATTTACCTTATCTGTTTTGCCATATTACTGATAAATGAATCTCGGCTCTCCAGTTCTTCAAGTAAGAGCAATTCAATTTGAGACACTCCTTAAAAATATAGATTTGTTGTAAGGTAATTAGTTCCAAAAAAATAGAGTTGTAATGTCATTGAAAGGTTTCAAAAACTAAGTTATCATTTCAACTCTATTCCATTTATCCCTTAATGGACAATGCTTGAAATTAGCATCTTCCTCTACTAAACGGTTCAACACAGAACAATATCTCGTAGCATTGTCAATTATGTCATATGTTGCATTCCATCTTGTACACACATCTAAACGTAAACCCTTTGTTCTCTTCATACCAACTATCTTGGCACATTCATCAAATCTACACATTCTACTCTCTGATCCTTTAAGATATTTCATAGTTTCTCAGATCTTAATCACCGAGTCATCTATTACTTTCAATCCTTCTTGAACAATAAGATTCAATATATGAGCACCACAATGCACATGGAAAAAGATACCATCACTTAACAATAAACCCCCCTCATTAAGCTTTTTCTTTATGAAATCTTGGCAATTATCATTATTAGATGCATTATCTAAAGCAATGGAAAATATTTTCTTATCAATACCCCATTCTTCCAAGAAACTTAAAATTTTCTCCAATAAAAGAGTTCTCATGTATGGAGGTGGCATATGATAAAAATTCAAGATGATGTTTTTCAATTCCCAATTCTCATCCACATAATGCGCCATAAGACAAATATATCCCTCACTTGTAACAGAGGTCCATAAATCCGAAGTCAAACATATTATACCAGGATTTGATTTCAACTTATTTTTAACGTCATCCTTCTCTTTCTTTGTAAATTTAAAGAGATCATACAATGGGCAAACATCAGTCAGGTCCCACGAGGTGATCTCATAGTTTCTTTCAAACATTGAAAAGTTGTAAATGTCACTCACGTAGAAGATACGCTCAATTGAATTTTATTAAATGATGCAAAACAAATGCACAATCTATAAACGCACAAACATCAATATTGATGACAAAAAACTCATACTACTGAAATACTAATAAGTCATGAAGAAATCTCAAATATCACACATGAGAAATCTAAAACGCCGGAAGAAATAAAACCTCTCTGACCATTGTTGTTCAAGTGATTTGTAAAGAAAAGTCCACTGTAAAATAATGAATGAGAATGAATTCTTCTACCTTCTTTTTAGAAACCCTTCGATGGAGAATAAATGCTTTTCTAGGCTAGACTACGGACCAGTTCAATTTTAATATTGATTCTCTATTTATACTTCTTCCATCTTGAATTGTCAAGTGAGTGTTCCCCAAAAGCAACGTCTATAAACCAAACAACATTTTAAATGACTGTTCACAAATACACCCTTAATAGGATGGACCTTTATCAATTACTCTCATTATTATTAAATAAAATGTGAGTTCTAAGTATGTTGGGAATGTTTGGAACCTGGTGGTTCTTATTGTATGATCAATACCTCAGTTTGCTGGGTAATGTTAAAAACCTAGTGGTTCCTAATGGAGACTAATAGGAATTGTAAGAGGATGTATGGGAATTATAGAAAAATTGACTTAATTTGAGATAGTCACCCTCTATAGAGAAATATTAAGAGAGAGGAAATCCACTAAGTAAGAAATTGGTATATTCTTCAATATCTAATGTTGAATTACAATAATGTATTTATAGGAGATTAGCTCTAATGGCATTGGTTCACATGGCCTAAGATAATTGACTAATTAATTAAACATGTGCTCTAAGAATTAAGTCATGTGTTAAATTATCTACAATGCCCAAGTCCTAACTAACTCATTCTAATCACAACTAACTAAAGGGCCAATATATGTAACTAACTAACTAACTAACTACTAATTGAAGTGATGGAACTATAGAATTATTAGGATATTAGGATATTAAATTGAATATAAGATTCCTAATAGGTAATCGCATGTAGTGTTGTGGGAACACTATTTTTTAAGATGGCATCCATAATACCTTTTAGAAGTACAAAACATCATCTCAAGATAGGTTTAATGAGAATTGAATATTTAGAGTGTCAAAACTCAATCTGTTGTTTCAACTCTTATGGCTATACGATGTAGGTCATTATTTTTTCAGGAGGAGTGGGGAAGGAAGGAGACATTGTTGAATATATCTTCCTTTTTTTAAATGATATAATAAATAAATAATAAATAGAATATTTTTTATAATAAAAAATTTTCAAATAGCATATTATGATTTTTAATATTTCATTAGAACTTTGCCTCACATTAGCACACTCAATAACGACATACAAAACCAATTTACCAACATCATGTAGTAGAACTAAAGCGTACAACTTACTAAATAAAAAAGACAGAAGAGAATCCAAAGAAAACAACAATAGAAAATAAGGAAAAATTCTTAGGTACTCCCAAAGTATAGAGAAATGGTGCTCCCTTCTCTTACATTCATGATGGACTCCACCATGAATTTAATGAGTAGACCCCATCATGAATGTGAAAGGAATGAGCACCATTCTCCATGCTCTAAGGTACCTAAGAATTACTCAAAAGTTAGAAATAAATAAGAGCAATAACAAACTAACCCAAAAAAAAAAAAACAGATTATAATGAGCATGCTACTTAATAATGTAATACTTATATCTATATATGGAAACACTAGGTTGAAGAGTCAAGACCTTATTACAAACCATTGAACTCTATTAAAAATGGTCATCAATGCTAATAATGAACAACATTGTCTTAATCCCATAAATACTAACTAAAGGGCCAATATATGTAACCAACTAAGTAACTACTAATTGAAGTGATAGAACCAAAGAATTATTAGGATATTAGAATATTAAATTGAATATAAGATTCCTAACAGGTAATCGCATGTAGTGTTGTGGGAACACTATTTTTTAAGATGGCATCCATAATACCTTTTAGAAGTATGTAGAGGGTTCTTTTTACGTTTCTTTTTCTAAGAAGGAAGTCAGGCCTGGCGCTTCGCAGAATGGGCTTCAAAGTACCATTTTGCCGCTGCCAGTTTGTGCGCAAACGTTGAGTCCAAGTCCAAGGGAAGACACTGCAAAGTGGGCTTATCCTCTGTTTCTGCCGCAGAAGGAACTTTTCTCCAGTTTCTGTCGCAGGACTGACTTTTCTGCTATGCGGTAAAACTTCCTGTTGTGCAATAAAATCGTCTGCTATGCAATAAAGCTTTCTGCAGTGCAGTAAAACTGTTTGCTACGTAATAAAGCTGTTTGTGTAGTAAAGCTTTCTGCTGTGCAGAAAATCTGTCTGCTGCATAGTAAAGCTTTCTGCTGTGTGCAGTAACACCTTCTACTGTGCAGTAAAGCTTTCTGCAACGTGAATGACTGCTCTTCATTTTTCTTACTACAGAAATACTTTTTTATTTCCTGCACATAAACAAATCTAAAACCCAAAGAAAATACCCATTAAACAAATGTTAGTTTAAATGGGTTAACATATTCTCAAATATATACATACACATATTCGTAAATATATTTATACGTATTCACATATACATCTATAATATATATTTTGCAGAAAATGAGAAACAAGATATATGTATATATATACTTATGACAGGATAATGATTAGTTTATGCCAAAAGTAAAACACGTAATAACAAATAAAGAAGAAAGCTTCAGCATAAAAGGTTTAGCTAGTATAATAGCTAACACGGTAAATATAATGAAAAGGTGCTACAACAGAATAACTAGTACAACAAGTAAAGATACCACAGCAGGACAACTGATGCAGCAAACATGATAAAAACGTGCTACGACAGAATGACTAAATACAGCAGATATAAATTATAATGAGGGAAATCAAATATATTTGCAATCAAAATCAAGTATTGAATCTTCCCATAAAATAAGTAAACCAAGAAGGAACCCAAACCCCAACTTGAACAACCTTGTCATAGGCTTCTGCCGTCAAAGTTGTGCATTTTGGAGAATAGACCTAAATGGCTACTAGCTATTACTTTTGGAGACTTCAAAGAGTAGGTTTTCTAGAGAGAGGGAAAAGATGGTCTATTGATGCATGCCCCTAATTCTACCATGTTTTCTCTCTTCTTTTTACCACTTTTTTTTTTCTTTTTCTCCGTTCTTTTTACTCTTAGTTTCTTACTAATCTCTTGCTGTGGGTTGTTCCCCATTTTTGGTCTTTCCTTTTCATGGGTCCTTCTCTTTGAGTGCTTACTATTCTCTTACCATGGGCTTCCCCCCCGTTGGGTCTCTCCTTCGGTGTTTTTTTCTCTTCCATGTTTTTTCTCCTCCTTTTCTGCCATGGTTACCTCTTCCTTTTATAGTGAATTGATTCAATGAGATTTCTCCCTTTTACTCCTAGGGCTTCACCAACTATTTTTGATTTGTTGTGGGCATCCCTTCAGGACTACCCACCAACCCATTGGTTGCCCCGACCATTGCCATTACTCAGAATTCGTCAGCTGCACTATTACTCATTTCACGACAAAATTCCATTTTGTTTGTTCCTGCTGTATACCTCTACCTCTAGGTTCAAATGGATAAGGATTGTGCTACCTCACTACCTAGCTCTATGGCATGCATCAGATCATCCCAACCATCTATTACTTCTTTTGAATAAGATACCATCCCAGTAAGGTATATTCCCAAAAGAAGTCATGGCAGGAAACCAAATATAAACCCCCTTCCCCCCCCCCCCCCCACTACTAAACCACACCCTCTAAATCCCCTTGATCGTGGGCCCACCTCCCTTGTATTAGCTGGGTATAGGTTGGTGGTGCTCCGGCCTATTTGTGCTTGCTCCACTGTCTTCTATATTTTGTCTTCTTTCGTTCCCACGCCGTTTCTACCATAGCAAATTTGTTTTGTTTTGTTTTGTTGTGTGTCTCTGTCTTATTTCTTTATGCGTTTCCTACTATATTTGTCATTTTCCTTTGATTTGGCTTTTCTTTCCTTCACGTGATTCCTACTGCTGACACTTCTTGCTGTTCCTTGTTTCTTTTCATCGTGCTTTTTCATATTAGCTTCCACGCCTATCTTTTTATACAAAAGGATTTGGGCCTTTGTGGGCCAAATAATGTTGACTGGATCAAATGGGTCTTAGGCCCAATTTGTCTTGATCTGCTAAAGCCATTCTGCCGAAGAACTATATTCTGTGGCAGATCTGTATTCTGCTGCAGATTTGTAATTTGCTGCAGATCTACGTTTTGCTGTAGATCGCTTTCCCTTGCACTTCTTTCTCTGGACCTTTCTTGCTCTTCAGTCTTCTTGGTGGGTCTTTGGGCCTTGATTTTTATTGGGCTTTCTTCCTCATGGGCTTTTGGATATGGATTCACAAAAATGGGCATCAACAAAGTACAAAACATCCTCTCGAGATAGGTTTAATGAGAATTGATTATTTAGAGTGTGACATTTGTGAGATGAGTATTTTTGTTAAAACTCAATCTGTTGTTTCAACTCTCATGGCTATACAATGCAGGTCATTAATTTTTTTAGGGGGAGTGGGGAAGGAAGGAGACATTGTTGAATATATCTTCCTTTTTTTTCAATGATATAATAAATAAATAATAAATAGAATATTTTTTATAAAAAAAATGTCAAATAGCATATTATGATTTCTAATATTTCATTAGAACTTTGCCTCACATTAGCACACCCAATAACGACATACAAAACCAATTTGCCAACGTCATGTAGTAGCACTAAAGTGTACAACTTACTAAATGAAAAAGATAGAAGAGAATCCAAAGAAAACAACAATTGAAAATTAGGGAAAATTCTTAGATACTCCTAAAATATAGAGAAATGGTGCTCCTTTCTTTTACATTCATGATGGACCCCACCATGAATGTGAAAGGAATGAGTACCATTCTCCGTGCTCTGAGATACCTAAGAATTACTCAAAAGTTAGAAATAAATAGGAGCAATAATGAACTAACCCAAAAAAACATACTATAATGAGCATGCTCCTTAATAATGTAATACTTATATCCATATGTGGAAACACTAGGTTGAAGAGTAAGGCCTTATTACAAACCATTTAACTCTATTAAAAATGGCCATCAATGCTAATAATTAACAACATTGTCTTAATCCCATAAATAAATTCTAAAAAATATTATATAATTTTTTTTTTTAAAAAAACCCTTAGTTAAGGAAAATTATTGTGTACTCTCGGAGTACCATAAATGCGTACTTCCTCCTCTCACATGAATGGTGGGTCCCACTAATTAAATTCATGGTGGGACCCACCATTTATGTGAGAGGAGGGAGTACACATTTATGGTACTCCGAGAGTACCTAATATTTTTCCCTTAGTTAATCACAAATATAGTCCCCAAGAGATTTTTTTTTTTAGTCTTCTAGATAAATGAGGAGGGGAGAAGGTGCGTCTCCAGCCACCTCTTTTCAACCCAAGACATCATAGATGATGTCGATACGACTAAGCTATCACTCAATTTATTTTGATTTGGACAAAACTTAAGTACAGTACTTTAGATGCTATTCCTTAGATTTCTCTAAAATTACTCCCCGTTTCATAATGAGTCAGTTATTGGATATTAAAATAAGTCATGAGTTTGCTTATGTGTAAAAATAAATTTTAATTTTTTAATATTAAAAATGTTGTCATATCATTTAAAAATGCTACATATCAATCCATTAGTCACGTAAGCATTAAAACTAATGGTAGTTAACCGAATAACTAATAAACCTCGTCTTTAAAACTTTGCGGACTAATGGTGCTAACTTGAAACTTGGGGGACCAAATTAAAACGATCGCTTGACAAACTTGAGAAACCAATAGTGTAGTTTGGCGTATATAATAATTAAATTCCATGTGAAGTGTGAACCACGTTAAATTTCCAAATGGAGAAAATCTAAGACATAGTAACATGATAAATGTAGAAAAAGAAAATAATAATCAGAGGGATAAAAAAAAAAAGATTCCTGGTCATTTGTTTCCCAGAAGGTAAGTCTATAGTATTCATAGTAGGGGTACAAAGACAAACATAAAGTCATTTAACTATAAGCTGACTTTTAATTCATCTTCACCGTAAATATAAAGCTACAAATATTTTTCATTATCTTTGTTTTTTTTCCACCTCCTTTAGCTAGGACCAAAGGCAAGCATATTATTTAGGATTAGAAGTTGACGACTGATCGATAAGTTTGGCCTGGTTGCCAACCAGCTGGAATAACATTGTTAGCTACAACAGTGTTTCCGGACACGGCCGAGGTCAAGCGGATGGAGAAAGGAGCTTGCAATGTTGAGCCTGAATTAAGTTTCCAAACTGCACCCCATGATTCCTGCATGGAAAGCCATGTGCTCGAGTCAACTGCCTGTTTAAGGTCAACTGCAGATACGTCTCCATCTCCATCTTCATATTCAATTAGGGAAGCAAAGTAATTGGAGTTGGAGCCAGAATCAACGTGAAAGGCTATGGACACACCTGGGTAGTTGCACTGAACTCTGCGTTATTGCAAACCATAGTTTTAGTCATATTAGACAAGAAGATAATGAAACGACAATTGACAAAAAGAAAATGTTGAGAAAGTTAAAAGAATGATAATATAAAGTCAAAATATTTGAAATTGAGCAACAATCTCTTGCACTTGACATGTAGACCATGCCAAAATGTGGACTTTTTAAGGACATGAATTGAAGCATTTTGTCACATTTCAAGAAATAAAAATGTACTATTTATTTATTTATTCCCTTAGCCTCTCTCTCACGGCAATTACCTTGTATATTGAATTTGCAAGACCCCAGCATTGCGTAGTTGATCTTCTTGACCAGAAATTGCCATGGCTCCAAAGGCAGTACCGCTTAAATCAAAATGAACAGACTCTGCGACACATGGACCACTAGGGCACTCATCAGTGATAACGACAGTCACCGGATTCCCCGAGCATGCCTGATTCGCCGTACACTTCACCTGAAGTCAACCAATACGTACAAGATGATTTTGTGAGGTTCACACATATATACAATTTTCACTCCCTCCGTCTTCACTCTCACCCCTTTTCTCTAGTCTTCTAATCCATTTTGGTAGTAACAAAGACTATATGTTACTGAACTCTATATGGTTCCTGATACTCTTTTTTTTTTTTTTTTTTTTTAACTTAAATTATTTGAATTTAAATTAAGAAAGGAAGTTTTCAAAACTTATACTATTTTATGTAGAAGACAATAAATTAAATGATACTTCTTAACAAGTTGAATTTTTTTAAACAAGGCATAGTAAATTGGAAAAAGTTAGATTACAAACATGCTTGGAGCCATTAGTGGCAGAGTCAGAAATTTTCTTTATATATATATATATATATATATAATCTAATATATTTTTAATTCCTTACCATGAAGTCAACCTTTATTGTTTCTTCTAAAAGGAAAAAAATAATGTTCATATCACTAATTTTCTAAATAAAAAGAAAAAAGAATGTTTTTATTAAAAATATTTACTTATATATCTCTATGATATGCTATTATGGTATAAGAGTAATTAGAGAAAAGAAACAATACATAAATAATATATAAATGTTTCTATTTATTTGAATACATTAAATACAGTTTGAATTAATGAGTAATTTATAGTATAAAAATAATTAGAGTAAACAAAATATGCATTAATCACCTAAATAAATGTGTTACATGTTTTTAGTAAAATTTAGGCAGAAAATTATTTAAATTTATATCTAAAATTACTTCTTCTTTTTTACCAAAAATAAAGAGAGAATAGGGATTTTTGAAATTTCAAAGGGGCCATGGTCCCCTAGGTCCCCACTTCCTCAGCCCTTAGGAGCCTCCTTCTTTCAACCAATTATGTAGGAATTAAAGAGATAATCCATGTTTAGTACTAGTCACATAAATATTTTAATAAGTCGTATATCTTATTTAAATAATATACATGGATAGTTACATAATTCGTCACGCAATGAGTTAAAAAGAATAAAAGATAACTCCAAGCTGGTTTAGAGCCAAACTTTATCCATATAAATCTATACTTTTCCAAAGAAACATGGGCTTGCACCTGATAACAAGCTCCACATCCTTTGCCTGAATTGTATAAAGAAGGGCCTCCAGCAGACACCTTTGAAGAAAATGGTGCTTGGTCTACGGCAGTTCCATATCCACAAGCACCCCCTACAAGGAAAAATTATGAAAAATCAAGCACATTGTCTTAAACAAATGTCATATTTTGCACAAATACTGTATCAATATGTGATATAGTAAGCTTAATTTGTTCTCATTTACCATCACTCCCGGCACCTGTGGGGCTTCCATACCAGGTTGCACCCGCAGGTGACCAACTAGTGCTAGACTGAAGCTTAGAGACATTAAGCAGCTTGGGGTTGAAGGCAGAGGTTGGATTCAGTAAAAGTGAAAAGAGGACTAGAAGAGTAAAGAGAGAGAATGGAACAAAAGCCATTATCACAATGTGCTCGAAGAACCCCCAGTAATTTGAGCCTATGAAAGTTGTGGTTTCTGGCTTGAATTGATAGAGATAATGTGTCAGAGGAATGGCTTGATGGTATTTATAGGCAGAGGCCAGTGCTTGGTTTCTACTGCTTCCAATGATCACATGCCACGTGTCATTAATTACAAGAGCATTTGAGTTTCATCTTTAATGCTGGAGTATAACCAAATGTTATTTCAATATTTTGTTTTAGATTTTCAGTAGATAATTTCATATTGTAAGGTAGTTATTTGTTTAGTTTGGATTGGTATTCGAGTTGGTTAGATTAGTTGTTCATAATTATCTTTTGTTTAGGATTATTGGATTAGTATTTGAAATTGTTTATAAGATTATTAGATTGGTATTTGAAATTATTTAGGATTTATTTAGGATAGTTTATCATTATCTTTGGGATTCTTGGAAGTTGCATATAAAGCTCTAGATGATTTCTTTTGTATTCATAGACTACTATTATTATTATTATTGAAATTATTTACAGAGATTGCATTGTGATTGTTTGGTGGTGAGACTGAGTCCAAACACCTTAGGTGAAAAGCCTAAGGTCTATGGTAGGACTAATCTAGGTGGGATTCATGGGAAGACTAGATTGTCCTGCATCAATTTTCTTAAGCATCAAGCCAACGAATTTGAATTCACATGTCCTTCACGTATTTATCACCATGGTGCAATGGTCGGGTACCCTTGAATTTGTTTTTTACAAGTTATAAAGATATGGGCTATTCCATATCATAGCATACCGTGACTTCAGCATAATTTTTTTTTTTTTTTTTTTGATAAGGACTTCAGCATAATTTTGAGCTTGTTAATAAAATTTTCTATAATATTTTGTTCAAGTAAAACACGGGCTATGACTTTGTAAGTAATTATATACTCCGTGTATATATATATATATATATATATATAAATAATTCTAAATATATATAATTCCATTATTAAAAAAGAAAATATTAATGACTTCCTGCACCGTCCAAAATGACCAAACCCCACATAGACAACAGCCTCCTGACCTTTTTGCACTTCTTCAACTACTGTGAAACCCTAACATAAAAGAATTTACTAGTGTGTGTACAAATTTTCCTTTTCTTAAAAAAAAAAAAAAAAAAAAAAATCAAACTTATCTAAGGAAATTGGATGGAGAATTGATGGGTTGAATCCGAGCTCACTCTTTGGGGGGCATTTGGTTCTCTATGATATACCTTTAATGTGATGTACATTACGATAGTGTAACATTACGATTTTTTGTTTATTTTATTTTTTCTAATATTACCATAATTTAAAATTACAAAATATATCATAACATCTTAATCTTATTGCCTTCCTAAACAATGTAATATTGTATTCTTGTATTGAGATTACATTAATGTAAAATTACAATAATGTAATATTACGGTATAATGTAACATTAAGCCAAACCAAATTCCCCTTTAGTGTGCGTTTGGGAAGCGCATTTTGCGCTTCCCACATCCACGTTTTGGTTTTTCTTTTTTTTCAAACCGTGATTGTTGACTTTTCTCCTGTGAACAGTGCATATGTATACTATTCATGGGACTCACAAACTTCATTTTTCAGCAACTTTTTCATTAAAAATAGGTGACACAATACTATTCACACATTTAAAAATTATTTTGTTACAGTGTTTTCAATTTTCAGTTTTATCCAAATGAACCCTTAGTCTTTAGGATTAAGATACTTTGCCGTGTGTACAAGTAACCATTGATCCTGACCACCTGACCATACTATATTTGTTGAATTTCGCATGACAGTTACATCAACAACAGAACCTTTTGTTTTTTCTTTTTCTTTTTTGGCTGGTTACATCAACTAGAAAACAATTGCCCGTGCATTTGTGCCATCTTGGAGGGACCGCATTGGACCCACATGACTCCTAAATCCCATATTCAATGGAGGGTTTAATTCGGTTTGGTTTTTTTTTTTTTTTTTTTTTTTTTTTTGAGTTTCAACTTATGAAGTTCGCTCTTAATGATAATTTTTTATTATCAGATCAAGACATCAATCGGTTTGATATAGACGAAAATTAAATCTCATATCTCTTATTCAATTATTAGAGACTTTACCATCAGAACCTAGCCAGTTAAACTAACCGAAATCTACCGATCTCATTATATTTTGTTGAAAAATTCCTCTCAAAATAAATAGTTGGTAAATACTAAAGCAATGATAGATTTTATTAAAAAAAATTTACAAAATTAATATAGTAAGAATTTTTTTTTTTTTTTTGAGAAACAATATAGTAAGAATATGATTTGTGTCGTTTAAACAATAAAAAAAAACACACGTTTCTTTTGATTGGTAACTTATCAATTTGTAGGACATATTTAATAAATTTTGCAACATTCCTAACATTATTACTCAATTTGGATTGTCTTTGGGTCCTAGATTAGCTAGCTTGTTGTTTTACAAAGACCCCGTTTTCAGGGGGATACGTATTCAAGCTCCTTAGAGATTTGAGGAATTTTTTTTTTTGACACAAGATTTGAGGAATTTGATTAAAAGCGAAACATGTTCCTTAATGTTGCCGTTATTAACGGTTATAGCCATTGAATATATCATTCTTTGCCTATCCAACGGTAGAATTAATACCCATATCGCACGTGGGAGTCCACATCATTCAGAAACAACGGCACGTAATATTTGGCAAGGATTGGGGTTCTTTAATTGGTACATAGAATAAGGCACTTCGTGTAATTCTGTCGATAATCATTAATTTTTTTATTTTTTTTATATAGGGGAATGTTACGTACATAAGGTATATATAGGTCAAACTTTATTTTTTTTCTTCGCCGTCTAATAGTTGACAAATTTGTTCTGATGTAACATCTAATTAGGATCATCCAATGGTCCACATTTTGTTGCTTTTTAATGTAAAGAATTTTGGGGATATTAAATTGACTAATTAAGCCATGTGAGGCTAATCACATGGTTATCACTTTCAAGATGAGAAAAAAGAAAAAAGAAAAATCTTAAATTCCCAATCCGGTGACTGAGGCTTCACATGGGAATCACTTTCACAGTTTCACAGGAGGAAAAGAAAAAGAGAGAAAGGAAAGAAAACCCCACAATTGGACAAATTCTTAGTAGATGAAAAAGAATTAAAAATATATATAGTACCAAAATTGCTCAATAATACAACTTCTAAATTCTATTAGCACGTTGAAGCTGACATTAATTCTTCTCCAGGAAAAAATTTAAGTAGGTGAGTAGAACACAGTCTTTAAATTAGTAGTATGGAAAAATACATTGATCTAAGAGCAGATATGTTTGACAAAAATAAATTTATGAATGTTTTTTAATTAACTCTAGGAACGCATTCAACTTCGAGTTGGTTCAATAATGCCTCCATTAAAAGAACTTAATAGTATTGGAGATTGTAATAATCATAAAAGTAATATCAAATATAGAGGAAATCAGATTGAAAATTAAGGAATTTATATAATAATAATAATAATCTATATATAAAATAATAGGTGAAGCAGAGAGAGTGTGAAATTGAATTCTAAATTAGAACTCTAATTATGTGCCATGTGTCTAGAATCTGAAATTGAAGTTGAATTTTGCATCATGTGGCTAAATGTATGTGGGCTCATTCTCATTAAAACCACTTCTATGTATCGGGTCAAGTGAGTTACTGTGCTAATTAAGTATTTTCTTGATTTTGTAGTCAAACGTGAAAACCAAAGAGATTAATATAGGTGATGAGAACTTGGTTTGGGTACATTGCATAATTTCCAAAAAGATAGCAAAGCCAGAGTTTGCATCTTTGTTATAAATTGCTTACAAAGTTTGCATATTTACAGTTGCACTGAGTTTCGGATTAAACTGCTTTCTTCTTGGTTTTGACACTGAATTTTGTTTACTATTCACTTACAAAGTTTGCATCTTTACATTTGTTATAAATTGCTAATATGTGATTAGATGCACATTATGCCTAAAATTCACTATCCTTATATTTGGCTTTTGTTCAGGTTTGGCACCTATAACAATGAAGAAAGTACTGCTGTGGACCGATGGATGATACTTTTTGCAGGCTACAAAGGAACTTAGTGATCAATGGAATCTCACGCGAATTGGAGAGGACCCGGCTGTAGATGTCTGGATGGCAGATGTGAGTCACTATATTTTTAAAATGTTCAATGAAGGTAAAATCTATGAACAATGTAAATTTCCGAAGAGAGATTTATTATTCTATAGTTACGCAAGTTTGGTCGCTTTCTTGGAGTGGATCACTCCACCCTGTCTTTCTACTGGAATTTTTAATTCAGATTGTTACAATTTAATTCGAAATTTTATTTGAATTTTCCTATTGTTGTTACTATCATATATTATCATTCCAATTGTTCAATTAGAATCTGAAATTGGAGTCCAATTTTACTATACACGTGTACAATCTAATTATTTTTAATTTTGTTGTCATGTGCAGAAGCCAATGAGATAAAATTAATAACACATTAAACACTCATGCTTTGAGATTCAGTAGTATTAATCTAAATCCATTGGACCTGCTTCGTGATAATACAACTATGAAGGATGTATAAAAACACGCACAAGCCCCTCTCTCTATAAAAAGAGATTGGAGAGAATTTCTTTTATCAGCCATGGAATTTCAAAGGTTTTTTCTTCACACAAATGCCCATCATGTTACAAAATGGCCCATCGTAAAATTACAAAATGAGTACAACTCTGAGGGTTTTTTTTTTTTTTTTTTTTAATTTTAAATTTTTTAGGCTACGAAAATTTCAATTACCAATAGAGATTAAAGATTCAAAAGCGTGAATGGATCTTTTGGATAAACATTGTCACCAAGGTTCATCTTTCTGTGTAAAATATATATACTGCTAAGTTTTGTTAATGAAATTTTCTGGTTAATAATATGAATTTAGACTTAACTGAACCTTTTAAATATGAATAAACTCATGATTAATGATATATCCATTCCCATGCGGTAGCACGGGGCTACATACTAGTAATAATAATAGGTGAAGCTGAGAGAAACTCAAATTAAAATTCCAAATTAGAGTTCCAATTTTGCGCTATGTGTCCTAAATTATTTATTCTTAAAAAGTTTTATTTCTTAATTTAAGAATTAAATGTGAAACCATATTATAAATATTCTTCCAAGTAAGTTATTAAGTACAAAATCCAAAGAGTCTAGAATAAATGAATCGTAAAAAAAAAAAAAAAAAAAAAGAAGGTGTTTCACAATAATTATAAAATTAAAATAAAAATTAAAAAAAAAAACTTGGACAATTTACATTTTGATACCTAATAATATCATTACAAAATTTTTTAAAGAATTAACAAAATATAAAAATGACTATCAATAGTATTCAAATTATATATATAGGAATTATATTATGCATCTTATTGTATATCTTTAAGTATATTCATGCATATGCATGAGATTACAAGCTCGTTGTGATTAGCAACTAAGAACTTGATCAATTATACTTCAATTAAATCAAAGAGTATCAATGTAATTTTGACAATCTTTCTCTTCAAATGGAAGATTTTTATGTCCTTCTACTTCAATAACAAGAGATTTATAGTTCTTACTCATGCAACTTCTAGCTTTATCATTTATTTCAGGTCTCCTTTTTCACATACTTTTTATTGCATCTAAAATATCTAACTTTTCCCAGCTCAAAGTATAGATATGATCAAGCACAACATAAGATAGTCTATAAATTCCATTAGGACATATGGTTACATTGATATATATATCTTGGCCTTGCTCCCTTCTCTCTTTACTGGTTGCAGCTTAAGGATATTAGTTGCCCTACATTTGAGAGTGAAGTATCTTAACTTCCCATCATCTCTAGATCTAGAGGTTCTTTTTGACACACCAAAAATTACTTATTTAGCATAATGAATATAATATGCTTGACTTCTTCATTGGAATTAAACAACATTCCAACCTTGGTTCTCAAATAATTTGACTTTCATGTAACATCTTGTTCCTTAATTTTCTTTCTTATTGAAGATATTGTTTCATCCTTATTGATGATAGTTCCTTCATCTCAAGACGCATAATCCTCACCGTCTACGACAATGAAATACTATTCCATTATCCAATTGTAATACCTGGAAAATATATATATATATTTAAAAGGAGGGGTATTTAAGTAAATTTGTTTATGGGTCAATTTTATAATTAATATTACTAAGGGGGTTTTTAGAAAATAAGGTTGAAACCCTAGCTATATATAAGCTAATTTAAATTAGCGTATAATGACAGATATTTTGAGAGAAGAGACTACCCAAAATACTCAAGTAGAAAAGGTTTGACTGCACAGTTGAGGTAAGAGCCTAAGAATCTCTTTCTTGTCAAATTTAAGCTTTATTTGGAATTAGAGTATTTTTTTTTATGTGGGTATTTTGGCCAAGAAGTGAAACTATTTAAATATCTAATGAATTTTACGATCTAAACCAAGAAGGGATTAAATCATATTCTTGGTACTTGTACTGTCTGGATAATAGTTATTCTTTTCCTATGCCTCTTTTATATTAAGGGTCTATTTGGATTTCGCTTATTGCTGAAAACTAAAAATTGAAAACACTGTAACAAAATAATTTTTAAATATGTGAATAATGCCGTAGGACTCAGTTTTAAAGTTGTTTTTGCTAAAAAAAAGTATTTGCGGGTCCCATAAATAGTGCACAGGACCCACACAAAAAACGCAAAAGTGCTTTTGCTTTCCTTTTCAGTGCAATCCAAATGTACACTAAGTGTAGATGGGTTTGCAAAAGGTTAGGCATGGCCATACTAGGTCTGATTCCGCATAGTTTTGCTTTAAGGAATTGTACCCGAAATTGATGGAGTTGGGAAAATAAAAAAGTCTAGTAATATAGGTCTGAGGTATTACAAGTTAAAAAATAAATAAATAATTTAAAAATAAATAATAAAAAGGAAAACATGTGTACTTGAAGATGAGTCCACCTATGTACAGGACCCATACAAAAAACGCAAAAGCGCGTTTGCTTTTCTTTTCAATGTAATCCAAACGTGCACTAAGTGTTGAAGGGTTTGCAAAAGGTTAGGCATGGCCATGGTGGGTTCGATTCTGCACAGTTCTGCTTTAAGGAATTGTACCCGAAATTGATGGAGTTGGGAAAATTCAAAAATCTAGTAGTATAGTTTTGAGGTCTCACCAGTTAAAAAAAATTAAATTAAATTACAAAAGAGGAAAACACGTGTACCTAAAGATGAGTCCACCTGTTCCTCTTCTTTTACAAGTGACTTTTACCCTTTATACATTCTATGGGTCTTATCCTAGGGGATTATTAGTGGCAGAAAATAAAGAATATATATATATATATATATAAATATATGGTGAATAAGTGAATTTTTGCTTTGAGATAATAGTGGAAAATTATGATATATTTTTAAGTCTCTCTTCTGACCGGGTATCATTATAAGTTTTTCTTAATTATTTGATTATTGAGTAAATGGTACTTGAAAATTTGTTTAGTTGAAATCTAAGGATTTTAGAGAAAGTGTTAGAGAAAAGTTCTTTTGTGGTGAGTTAGTTGAAATAAGTAACCTTATCCTAATTGGTTTTATTTTGCGTATTTTAACTACTAAAAATTGTTTACAATTGTTACAATTTTATCTTAATTGTTTTAGCTACATTAATTTAAAGTAAAGAATAAAGAATTATCACAAATATATTTGATTTACTAAATATATGATTTTATTATATATGTATTTGAATGAAATATATTTTTGTTTGAACTATGATTTGATATATATGATTTTTAGACAATTTAACTATGTTTTGATTCTGATACCCAGCCAATGGGGGTTATTCATTGGTACTTTGATACCAGTTCTATTTGGGGCATCACGAGCCTATCATGTTTCTAGACCCAGCTAATGGGGGATATACATTAGCACAGAACTAGTTTCATTTGAATTTGATGCCCAGTCACAGGGATATAGCGTGATCATAGTCATAAAGATTGTTAAGAATATGAATTATGTTTGAATATTTGAACTGTTTTAAGTTCTTGAAATTGCTTATGTGTTTTTGGAATATATTATAAATTATAGTTTTGATATATGGAAGACTGATTATTTTCTAATCCATCTATGATATATTTGTAAGATTTAAAATATTTGATTTATGTGCAACTTATTATTTTTACAGATCAATTTGCTTAATAAAACTTATTAAGACTTTGGTTACTTATTAAGCTGTCAACTTACCCCTCTCTTTCCCCTTTCAGATTTTGATCAGGAAGAGTAGCATGTGTTTGGGCTTCCGCTGGGATGTGCGTATGAGTGAAGTTTAGGAATCATTGGAATAAGATTTGGACTTTATGTTTAATATTGTCTTTTGTTCAGACTTTAGTCTCAAATATTTAGTTTATATTCTTTATGATGTTGAAAGATTATTATTTTGGAGACCCTTTGAGAATTACATTATTGAAGATATTTTTGGATTTATTTGTAAAATTTTCCTTGAGGATAATTCTTTAGTTGTTAAGAAGGCATTTCACACTTGTAGGGTGTAAACTTTATAAGTGTGTAGTTGCTGTCATGTGCCTAGCTCTTACTGGGTTCGGGGCATGACACCAATAATAAAAAATACATTTGAAATCTTTTACAAAATGTGTGTGTGTATATATATTGTAAAGAATCTAACATTGAAACAAAATGCTTCGACAGCAAATGGATGAATAATATTAAGACCATGAAAACATTTCTAAGTATCATCAACTAGATTTTTCTATATATCTCATTCCAGGGCAATGAATCCAATGATGCACAAATTGGTTGAATCTTATATAAAAATCATGTATTTAACTTTAAAAAATGACTAAAGTATAAAATTTTAGAGCAAGAGGCTCCTATTAAACCAAAATTACTCAACTAAAAAAAAGAACAACATAATCAATAAAAATAATAAAAAAATCTCAAGATAAGGTCAGAGAGGGCTTTCCGGTCAACCTCAAATAAATTGGTGGGTAATGCCTTGATGGCTTTGTCAGGCTTGGACAGTTTAAGAGACACACAAGACTCGATATGCTTCTTTCAATACATAGGTGTTGGGTTATAGATTGAACCCAATTAATTAATTTAATTATTCAAGTTGATTAATTAGGTCAAATTACATGTAAATCATGGAGGCACAAAAAAATCACAAAATATATTAGAGTGCAAAGGAAAATAAATTGACACAGTGATTTGTTGACTAACGGGGAAAACCTCTCACAAGGCAATTACCTCACCGAGTGATTTTTATGTCACCACTCTCAAGAATTACTAATCAAAACTAAGATATTATAAGTACAAAGAATCTTACCCCAAACTTGGTCTATCCCAAAATACTAACCTATAGTTAAATCCTCGAGCCAATCCCCAATTGGTCTTGATTTTGTAGAAAATTCTTCCCTTTGCACGAATCCTAGGACGTGACTAACTCCCAACAACTTGAAGCTTCTTGTTGGATGCAAAGTTCTTCAATATACTTGTAAGAATGAAGCACTTGGTCACAAAACCCTAAAGATAAGAATGCACTAGCTTCATAATAAGTGTACAGATTCTCTAATTAAGTATGTATCTTATGATGATTTTAAAATAAAGTTTTTATACCCCCTAGATGTTTAGTGAATAAAACCCTAGAAGTCCAAGTCATCATTAGCCGAAAAACATATTTTAAATTCTGGATATGCGAAGCATAGATTAAGATGTGTTGAGCTTGTATCAAGGCTTTTCATTAATTCTCGATAGATAGCTTGTATTGAGCTAGTGTCGAGCTAGCGTCAAGATTCACTTTTTCAGCTTTTCTTTACTTGTTTCTTAGTGCAATCTTCATGTCTTTAACGATACCACTTGATAAAATCCTAAGATGTACATTCTTCATGATATTCTAAAAATCACTTAAAACTATCCAAATACAAGTAAAGTGTATTTTGTCAAAGGATATGTCAATACATGAAAAATATGACCCTAATAACAGGCAAGGATGTGAAGAGAAAAGGAGGTTGACACCAAAAGCAAGATGGAGGAGATATGGATCATCAAATTGAGTTTAGGGTTTTTTTAATTTTTAATCTTTTAGATGGAGATGGTAATGATATAATGAAATTAAACTTAACATGGAATTTAGTTTTAGGCGCTGATGAGTGATGTCATCGTATCTTTTAGGTAGGATGTCACATCAGATTGTAAAAGGAGATATGGATCATCAACATTGAGTTCAAGGTTTTTTTTTAATTTTTAATCTTTTAGATGGAGATGGTAATGATATAATGAAATTAAACTTAACATGGAATTTAGTTTTAGGCGCTGATGAGTAATGTCATCGTATCTTTTAGGTAGGATGTCACATTAGATTGTAAAGTTCTTGTAGTAAAAGTTGTAGTATCCCAACAGAACTCTTTAAAATCTCTATAGTCATGACTCATGAGCACTTCAATAAATGTATTTCAATATTATGGAGTTATACTGTTTTAGATCTTTAAATGCAATTGATTTGGACTTGATCTATCTTTTTCCTTTTTTTCTTTCTTCTTCCTTTTTTTTTTTTTTCTTTTTTTGCTCTAGGATTGTTTGGAGAGTTATTTTGTCATTTAAATTCGTGCCTCTTCTTAAAAGTTTATGTCGATGCATGGCTCTTGTCTAAGTGATTTGGGTTATGTTGTAGGGGTGTTACCATTCTTAATTCTTCAGGCACCTTTATTGGTGGTTTTATTAAGGTTTTTTCTAACTAAGTGGCGAATGATTCGTGTATTAGAAGAACTGTTTTGACTTTTGACAGCCCTAGCTTATGCCTAAAGTTTGTCTAGGTGGCTCTAGTCTTATTAAAGGCTTTTCACAGTCTCTAACAAAAGTCCGTAGGGTGTGCATGGACTGTGTTAAAACACATATTGTATTCATGTTTTTGTAAGCATGCATGATGCATTCATACCTGATTATAATTGACATGCATGACGTACAGCTTTCTTGAGGCTATATTGTGTGAATGGTGATCGTGTTCTTCCATCACAGTGGTCAGCATGCGAGGAGGAGCAACTAAAGCCTCCCAAAGTTTTGGCTTCTTTATCTAAACTTCTATATGACAAGGATGACCACATAGGTCGCGCAGGTGATGCAAAAGTGTGGATTTGTAGAGTACATGAGATGGGGAAGGCTCATGAAAGGTATGGGTATTTACATTTGTTTTGGGATTAAAACACAAGGCCACCTCATTTATTTTTTGAAGCAGGGACAGGCCCGGGCTCAAGGGGAATCGGGCACCCTGACCCAAAAAAAAATTTAGTTATATTTGTTTAAGATATACTTATTTTATTAAAACTGAAATTTTTTTGTTGAAAGTACTGTATATAAATGTAAAAGTTAGCTGAAATAGTACAGTAAGATCCAAGAATAGTAACAAAAAATGTAGTATGACTCATGAATAGTAGCAAAAATAATCTGAATATTAAAATAAGTTAGCAAAAATAATTTTTTCCAAACAAACACTTGTCTTTTTTTTAAGTTGGACTCCCTCTCTTTCAAAATCTTAGCTCCCATTAGAAAGCTCAGCCCAATCCAAGTCATTTTAATACTATATGAATGCTTATTTGTAGTTTTTTAATTTTTAACTTTTTTGCTTACAGTACTCCAGCTTTTCTAAGCTTGAAATCCTGAGTCTATCCCTATTTTGAAGAGAAACTAACCAAATTTCTCAAGCAAAAGATTGCATGTTTGAGATTTATATTCGTTAATGTTCCTTTTCTTTTCTTTTTTTCCTTCTCCAACGAAACTCAAAAAGAAAAGAAAATATTCCCACAGAGATAAACTGCCAGGTGCTTGAAAAAAGCAACCAAATTAGGTACAAAACCCATACCAGGTATTTGATCGGTAAAATATTTATTTTTTTACCATCAAATCTAAAATTTGAATAATTTATTAGTATTTTTTTTTTTTTGGAAAATCATAATTATTAAATCCGAACCAAACGTCAACCCTGTCTATGAGCTAGGTCACTAGGTCACTAGTTTAACTATGACCCTAACAACAAGCAAGGATGTGAAGAGAAAAGGAGGTTGACACCAAAAGCAAGATGGAGGAGATATGGATCATCAAATTGAGTTCAGGGTTTTTTTAATTTTTAATCTTTTAGATGGAGAAGGTAATGATATAATGAAATTAAACTTAACATGGAATTTAGTTTAGGCGCTAATGAGTGATGTTATCGTATCTTTTATGTAGGATGTCACATCAGATTGTAAAAGGAGATATGGATCATCAAATTGAGTTCAAGGTTTTTTTAATTTTTAGGGTCCGTTTGGATTGAGTTTATTGTTGCTGAAATTGAAAACTGAAACTGAAAATACTGTAACAAAATAATTTTTAAATATGTGAATAGTATCGCGGGACCCATTTTTAATGAAAAAGTTGTTGAAAAGTGAAATTTATGGGTACATGAACAATGCACAAATGCACTGTTCACGGAAGACTAAGTCAAATGTTGCGGTTGAATCAAAAAAAAAAAAAAGGCAAAACGTGAAGGGTAAAACGCACCGCAACTTTCAGTGCTCTCCAAACGAGCACTTAATCTTTTAGATGGAGATGGTAATGATATAATGAAATTAAACTTAACATGGAATTTAGTTTTAGGTGCTAATGAGTGATGTCATCGTATCTTTTAAGTAGGATGTCACATCAGATTGTAAAGTTCTTGTAGTAAAAGTTATAGTATCCCAATAGAACTCTTTAAAATCTCTATAGTCATGACTCATGAGTACTTCAATAAATGTATTTCAATATTATGGAGTTTTACTGTTTTAAATCTTTAAATGCAATTGATTTGGACTTGATCTATCATTTTCTTTTTTTTCTTTCTTCTTCCTTTTTTTTTTCTTTTTTCGTCTTCCTTTTTTTGCTCTAGGATTGTTTGGAGAGTTATTTTGTCATTTAAATTCGTGCCTCTTCTTAAAAGTTTATGTCGATGCATGGCTCTTGTCTAAGTGATTTGGGTTATGTTGTAGGGGTGCAGGGGCGTAGCCAGGAATTTTTACATGGGGGGGCTGATTCGAACTATGAAGGTTGAAATTGACGACGATGAGTATCATCGTTGTATGGATAGTCTATATTTTTAGGTTGATATGGACCTTCTTTGAGATAAGCTCGTCGGATTTCATCTTGTTTGTTGATAGGGAATTCACATATTTGTTTACGTGATCCTGGATCACGATCTATCTCTTCAGATTGAATTCTTGAACATTTGGAGGGATCAGGGTGTTCATCAGGCATCGAAGTATCAACATTTGTTTCTACAGCCATAGGTGTCCTAATTTCTGAATTGCTAACATCTTTTTTCTTAAAGAATACATCAATTGTTTTTCGTTTGCTCATAATTCTTTTAGCTATAAGAATATGACTCAAAAATTAACCTGAAAAGAAGTTTAAAAAATAAAATTTTAATTAGAAATTTTTACTTAGTTATATGAATGTTATTCATACTCAAGAAAAAACAAAATTTCCACTATAATTTAAACATACAACCCATTTTTAATACGACTTTAATTAATAATAACCCCTCAAACAAAAGCAAAAATTAAATACGCAAGTACTGGTACACAAAACCAAACAATTTAACAACACCCACGGCCACATCCACAGCCACATGATATCTAACTAATCAAAAATAGGTAATAAATCAAAACAATTTTACCTTAGAAACTTTGTCTTCACAAAGTGCAAAGATGGGTCACCCGTGTGGCAATGCCTACTATCTCTGCCTGACTGCCTCCAACTTTAAATCTTCCCTTCAAGACCCATCACAAACAATCTCCCCATGCCTTCAATCATGTATTTCTCTAAAAATCTATGAAAATATAAAGAGCATGTGAATATTTAGGTGTAGATAGTTGAGAAAAAAAAAAAAACACTAAAAATAGATGAATGTCTAATGCTTAAGAAAGAGAAGAAAACTCACCAGTCACCAAGTTTCAAAACTAAAACTGATGAAGAAAGAAAAAATTGGTCAAGATATTTTTTTTTTTTCGGACTGTGAGTACAGAGGACTGGAGTTTTGGGGGCTGGTAGGTGGGCAACGGTACCGGTGCAAATGAAAGTGTATCAAAGAAGACAAAACAAAAGAATAAGAAGTAAAGAAAGGGATTCCGTGGGTCAGTGGGTGGATTTTTTGAAATGAAGAGAAAGTGAAGTTTTGTTTTTAGTGTTTGGACTTGAGCGGGCCAGCTTGTTTTATTTGGAGTACATAAGGTGATAAGGCCTAAAACTAAAGCTAGGCTTGAGAGAATATTTGAGTTGGGCTTAGGAAAATAGTTGAGAATTTGGCATGGGGACCGGTTGTCCAATATTGAGGGGGGGGGGGGGGGGTCAATTTTTTTTTCTACCTACTCTAATGGAAATTTTTTTTTTTTTTTTTTTGGCAGGAGCCGGGGCCCCCCAAGCCACTATGTGGCTCCGCCCCTATAGGGGTGTTACCATTCTTAATTCTTCAGGACCTTTATTGGTGGTTTTATTAAGGTTTTTTTCTAACAAAGTGGCGAATGATTCGTGTATTAGAAGAACTGTTTTGACTTTTGACAGCCCTAGCTTGTGCCTAAAGTTTGTCTAGGTGGCTCTAGTCTTATTAAAGGCTTTTCACAGTCTCTAACAAAAGTCCGTAGGGTGTGCATGGACTGTGTTAAAACACATATTGTATTCATGTCTTTGTAAGCATGCATGATGCATTCATACCTGATTATAATTGACATGCATGGCGTACAGCTTTCTTGAGGCTATATCGTGTGAATGGTGATCGTGTTCTTCCATCACAGTGGTCAGCATGCGAGGAGGAGCAACTAAAGCCTCCCAAAGTTTTGGCTTCTTTATCTAAACTTCTATATGACAAGGATGACCACATAGGTCGCGCAGGTGATGCAAAAGTATGGATTTGTAGAGTACATGAGCTGGGGAAGGCTCATGAAAGGCATGGGTATTTACATTTGTTTTGGGATTAAAACACAAGGCCACCTCATTTATTTTTTGAAGCAGGGACAGGCCCAGTAGGGGACTCAAGGGGAATCGGGCACCCTGGCCCCAAAAAAAAATTTAGTTATATTTGTTTAAGATCTACTTATTTTATTAAAATTGAAAACTTTTTACTGAAAGTACGGTATGTAAACATAAAAATTAGCTGAAATAGTACAGTAAGATCCAAGAATAGTAACAAAAAGTGTAATGTGACTCATGAATAGTAGCAAAAATAAACTGAATATTAAAATAAGTTGGCAAAAATAATCTTTCCCAAACGGACACTTGTCTTTTTTTTAAGTTGGGCCTAAACATCAACCCTGTCTATGAGCTTGATCACTAAGTCACTGTTTAACTAGTGAGTCAAAGGTTGAATTGCAAGGTCAAATAAAAATATTTTTTAAATTAAAAATATATATATATATATATATATAAGTAAGTTTTAAAAAATTTAACATGAATATGTATATTAAATAAATAGAAAAAGATAAGAAAGGGCATATGACTAATTAAACTTGCCGTTATAATTCAAAATTAAGGATTAATTTATAAGCAATAGCATTAGAAATTTTATAAAATTCACAAGCAAAATAAATGAATGTCATAAGATTGTAAAAAAAATTTTGCTAAATAAAATCCTGTTACGTGTCTCAAAATTTTGTATATTAAAAAAATTGCAAATCTCAAACTATATAAACAAAAGAAGGGAAAAAGGGTTAAAGGCTTAAACTTAAAGCAATAAACAAATAAAGCACAAAAAACATAAGCAAAAGAAGAGAAAATGAGGTTTAAGAAATAAAATATATAACATATACTCATACATATGTGCTAACTGGCTACGTAAAACTGAAAAGTGTTTTTTTTTTTTTCTTTAGGTTTTCTCTTATTTAAATTACCATAGTATCACACATTAAACAATAAAAAAAAAATCAACGAAATGAACCTATTAATATAATTGTACACAATTCACAAATTTAGCTGAGTTATTAAAACCTAGTTGGGTCACACATTTTGCTTAAAACCTACCAAGTTTTACCGGTTTTGACTAAGTCTTGTGCACATCCGATTCAACTGATAACCCAAATAGGTTTATGTGCCGAGTCACCGAGTTACTAGTCTGACCAGCCAATCCGGGTTGGGTTTAGTAAGTAACACTTTTAAAAATTATATTAAAAACATGAAACTCCTCATTTAAGGGATTTAACAGAATTGTTTTAATGGTAACGAATAGAAGAATTAAAGTGGTGTTTTATTAAAGTTACTGGACTAAAATGATAATTTTTAAATTAAGGGACTAAGATGACAATTGATCAAAATTATAGTGTAAATTATATTTTTGCCTTTAATTTACTATAAGAAAAATTAAGAAACCTAAAATCTTATTAATAATTGAAAATATTTTAAGATATTTTAAAAAGAAAAAATTTTGCATGGTATTGTGTCTTAGATACAATCAAAGGAAAATTAAAATTAGAAAGCTTTATTTCCTAGTTACAATTTAAGGGGGAAGATTTTCCAAGAAAATTACATAGACAAAACCTAATCGTTGTCCCAGTGATAAAGTTGTTTCAATTCAATGGGGGAAGATTGAAAGCAAAATTAATCTCAAACAAATTCAAGAAATTAATCTAAGTATATAAAGTAAAAACCATGTAATTTGATCACTCAAAATAAAGTTAGAAAATAGATCAATATAAAAGTGTTAAAAGTATAGCAAGATACCTAGAAAGTTGTATTTTGCCTCACTGTCTTGAATGCTTTTAAAAAAATAATGTAGAATTCAAATTTATTTCTCTATTATTCTAATTATTTAAAATTTTAATTTATAGAAAAACATTGAAAGTGTGAAACTTTGAAAGAACCAAGACATTGACACTACAACAAAATGTATTTTTGGTAACAAAAATTTTAATCACCAAAAGTCCTAATCTTCGTTGTCTATGACATTTGGCTACGAAATTTGTTTTTTGGCGTCAAAAATGGTTTCATACCCAAGGCTTTTTGGATTGAAAAATTAGCGGAGAGATTAGGAATTTAGCGCAGGAGAGTCAATTTCATACACGAGGTTGTTTCAATTTGGTCAAAGAAACAAAATATTTCAATACTAATTCATACCGATATACCATTTCGGGATTACCACTATTTATATATCTATGTGTGTGTATGTTTTTTATTTATTTATTTGCATAAGTATT
Source organism: Quercus robur (assembly GCF_932294415.1). Lineage (NCBI taxonomy): Eukaryota > Viridiplantae > Streptophyta > Magnoliopsida > Fagales > Fagaceae > Quercus > Quercus robur. The sequence goes on from NC_065538.1 coordinate 31,429,831, forward strand.
AATTTATTAATTTTTATATTTATCAACATAAAATTTAAAACCCACATATTTTATAAGCCTAAATATTAGCCTAAGTACATAAACCCAATATATTAGCCTTTTATCATGTTTTTTAATAATTATTTTTCATTTTTTTTTATTATACTAGCCAAAACACTTGAAATATCTCTGACACATATCGGTACAACTCGATATTTTATCTGATACATTTTAGAGGAATATCGATATCAATTTAATGGCCAGTATTGGTATGGTAACAACTTCCTTGACTAAGTGTTGTGAGAAAAATAGACGTAAGTTATGATGTCCCATACTGATTGGATATTGTTAAGATTGTGTTGTGTGGGTGGATTCTAAGTCCCACATCGGGCATATATATACTATTAATTTAGGCTTTAAAAATATTTACAAGAATCCGCAGTTGTGACTAGACTAGTCCTTTTGGGGGTACAAAGTAGATGTAACTAGTACATTTCATTATAAACAATATCAAAGCCAACCTGATAACCTTGTGTGAGCTCAATGACACAATCCACAAAATGGGGGAGTTTGTGATGCCCCAGCTTGATTGAATATTAATTGAGTGTGTGTTATGTGGGTGTATTTTAAGTTCCACATCAAGCATATACTAAGTTGATCTGACCTTTATAAACAACTCCAAAGAGCCTTAATGGTGATGACTAAACTAATCATTTTAGGGTATAGTGAAATATGGCTAAAGTTTTTCCTTAGCTCGTTACAAAAGCCCACATTTAGTGTTTACTATGTGGATCTTAGGTTTATATGTAATTGCAAGGAGCACTAATTGCAACTTGATTTGTCTTTCTAGGGTGTAAGGCCACATATGGCTAGCGCTTTCCCCGATCCTTTACAAACTGTGTCAAAGCAAACCTGGTAGGGGTGGATTTTATGTTTATAAGTGATTGCGAAAAGCCCCACTTGTAATTTGGCTAGTCCTTTTAGGGGTGTAAGCACATATATAGTTAGCACTTTGCTCAAGTCATGACATAAGTAATGTTTTTATAAATAAATTATTTTTAAGTTTCAATGACTAGTTTGAGTTTAAATTTTATGTAAAAGATGAACTTAATTTAAACTTAAAGTGTCATGATATGGGAAACTTGAACTTCAATTGTTGTCAAAGGCCATATATAGCCTTTATAAATATATATAAATAAATATATATATATATATATATTTTTTAAATCACTACTTTGAGTTTAAATGTTATGTGAAAGATGAACTTGATTTGGGCTTAAAAGTGTCATGATATGGGAAACTTGAATTTCAATTGCTGTGAAAGACCATTATAACTGCCCTGAGCTCAGTCTCAAAAAAAAAAAATTACATCTATGTCTTTGTCTTTTTTTTTTATATATATAAATAAATATATATATATATATATATATTATTTTTATCTTTTTATCTTTATTTTTTTTTTACCACATCTTTATCTCTTTGTAAGGGCAAACTAAATTAACATGGTGATGGGGGATCGTCTCTCTTCATGTTTTTGAAGTGTACTTTTATGTTGATTATATATGGTCTTTTGCATCACTCCTGTTGAACTAATACTGTCTTTTACACTTCTATTCCATTAATCATTACGTGTTCTTCCCAATACATCGTGAAGATTACGCTAAATGTTTTCATATGATTCGTAGTACACTCTATCAACTATTACAAGCATTAATTTGACCCCCAGCATAGATACATTTATTTATTTAATTTGAAGTTCTAGTAATTATCTAAAATTAAGGCTCCCCTACTTTGCCAAAAGTCATAATTAGTACTAAATGGCTCTATGTCTTAGTGGAATATTTTCGTCCAGCTAAAATAAATATTTGTTCGGAAATTCTCCAATAGTTGTAGAAGATTAAGGGGTTTATATATACTGTATAAATTGGAGAATTGTAAGGCACTCTTGAATGAATTTACTTAACATTTGAAGGTGGAACTTTGGTAATTAAAACTGTTATAATTTTTTTATTGGTAAATTAAACAATTTTTATTTATTAGTTATATACATCCAACAAGTTTTGAACCTAACACCTCACCCTCCACCCTATTAAGCCTTGTATGATATTAGTAAGTAATTTTAATTATGACTTTTTTCATTGACATCCCAGGTTTAGGATTCTTGGTCTTGAGCTATGAAAAGTTAAAGGCTTTCTTAAGAGTTAAAATTGGGCTAAACCTACTTGTAGGAACAAGATGTGATGACATATTCTAAGTCAGAAAGAAAAATTACCAGAATTTTGTTAAGAGATCATCGCTTGAATATGCACAGTATGACAGTCGTCGTGTGACAAAAGTTCAGAGATCCTATTGTTGACAACACCAAACAACTCAAGGGATCAGAATTTAATTTCTATATGGCAATTATAATTGACTGTTTCACATAGTTCTCATATGCACCATTAGACAACCAAGTTACCAACACAACGTTCAAGCACCATCTGTCTAGTGTCAGAGAGTGAGACTCAAAATGGATAAAACCTCCTGTTAGTATCAAAGTAAGCAGGCTTTAAAACCCTTCTCTAATTCCTGTGCATCCAAATTCTTGCCTATGAACACAATCTTGTTTGTCCTTGGTTCGTCCTCGCCCCACAACCGATCAGGTGAACCTTGGAATATGTCATGGACTCCCTACCACACAAGAATACCACAATTAAGCAGTAAAGGCAGAGATAAAAATGCTCAGAAATGCAACAAAAATTGTGCAAAACCAACTCAAAAATAATAACAGATAAACCCGGCTCTCATTGAACTCAATATGCAAGAATACATCAAATAAGGAATCAATCAGGGGGAAAAGTCCAATATGGGGAGGGAGAGAGAGAGAGAGAGAGAGAGAGAGACAGCAGACATAAATGTGAAAGATCTCATTTCACTTCCCAAAAGAAATTTGTTATCAGGCATTATTGATCTTTCTAATAAACATATAATAAAGATTAAAGAGTAATGTCCTTCAAGTTTCGACTTTCAACCAGACACATAAACTCATACGGGCGAGGCTCCCCTCCCATTTAAAACTCTCCCATTCTCTCCCATTTTAATATAGATGAAGGACACGTGGCAGATAAACAATCTAAAGGCTAAAAATATGCGATGTCATTCTCTCAATTTTTTTTGTCTCTTTTTCCCTTCTTTTCCTCTTTCTCCCGTCAGCACTCTCCACACCAAAGAAACTGTGGCAGTTGGGACTGATGTGGCGGTGAGTGTTGTGGCTAGAGCGTTGACGCCGTCAAGGCTAACTAGGTCCAGCAGTGGCACACGAAACGGAGGTCCTCCGATGAGCTTGCGGTGGAGCGAAACTAGATAAGTTGGGCCATTTGGTTCAACGGCAGAGGCTGGGTTTTTTAAATGTGGGTTTGGTTTCTCTAGATTTGTGAATATGGGTAGAATGAATATGCGTTGTGGGTGGCTGATGGGTTGATGGTGCTTTTTATTTTTATAGATGGTGGTTTTGGAGAATTGGATCAGATTTTATGTGAGTTTCAGGCATAGGAATTCACAGATAAATCCCACCATCAATAAAAGTTCATGTTTTTCAATCGACGGAAAGGCAAGTCCTGCACCTTTGCCTTCGTTTCCGATGGCTCTGTCCTATTTGCTGCAAAGTCGTTGTAAGACCCATCATCTCCAATGGCTCCATCCTGTTTGCTCAAAGTCGTTGCATCAGTGGTGGCCCCGGTGGGTTTGTAAGGAGATTGCTGAAAGGTGCGGTCAATTAAGAATAAAAAAATTTTTGTAACGTGTTTTATTTTCTACCATTAGATTTGTTACTTGCCACGTGTCCCCCATCTGTATTAAAATGGGAGGAAACATGAGAGTTTTAAACAGAAGGGGAGCCTCTCCCAACTCATACCTTCAAAATTGACAAGAGACGTGGTCATTGATTGAATAAGATGCTGAATATTTGTGCAACCAACAGAAAGGAAGATAGGTCCTCTCTTAGTACCTATTAGCTGAGTATAATTTGGTAACTCTACTTGGATGTCCTAAGACCCACCATTCTATGAGTGAAAGGAGAAATATCAACTCAAGAAATCCTGAGAGCTTCTTTGAAAAATGAAATACGTTGAGTGAGTTTTAGCCCCAATAGAAGAGAAAGGGAACGATTCAAACTAGTGACATCCATTTCATTAGACATTGTCCCCAATCAATTATGGTACCCCAAGGAATTATCTTTAAAGATGTAAATAAAAAATTTGATAATAGATATATAGCAATCAAAATTACATATAATTAAGAAAAATATATACAAAGGCCAGTGGCATTTCAGAAACTCTCACCTGAAAAACAAATCTTTCATTCATGCCTTGAACAGATAGGAGACCTTTCATCCGATAGATGTCCTCACTACGTTCCAACAACAATGTGCCAAGCCACATGTTTGCCTGAAATAAAATGATCGGTCATCAGTTCAAATTGTCAGTTTTTTACCTTTTCCAGGCCATTAAACTATCTGAAATTAAGAGCATATGATTGAGCAAAAAGGTATAAATGCTCATCAATCATAAAGATAACTGTCACAAAAGTGCAAAACATATGTACAGAACCAACCTTCTCAAGATCTAAATTCCCTTCACAAACTATGCTGACAGAAGAAACACCAGGATCGTGGCTGTGATCATGAGAATTGTGACCATCATGATGTTCTGCAGATAAGGAGGGACAAACATTGTTATTGGTTTCTAGGATTACTGCATTGGGATTTTATCATAATACTATATGTAGAAGAGCAACAGCATTTTGTAAATTCCGGTCTTTACTGGATGGCCAGGGCCATAAAACAAATACTCAGACAAATCTGCTCTGGCAACTAACAAGCATATATCCAATACAAAGTGACAAATAATGAGATAAAGTGTGTGTGTGCGTTCGTGACAGAGAGAGATGTCGACAATCCATGCAGTGTAAGAAATCTAGAACAATGGAAGAATCTAAACGCAACTTCTTTTTTATAAGATATTTCATAAAAAAGTAGCCCTTAAAAAAGGGGGTTCTTAAGGAATTACAAACGAACATTCATATGATCCAAAACATCAACAATGGAACTACATGACAACCCCCGATCAAAGGAAAATATTTAAAAAAAAAAAAAAAAAAAAAAAAAAAAAAGATCTCAGAAAACTCTTCTTAACTTCCTCCAAAAATAGTTCCTCGTTTCTCAAAGTTCCGACGATTCCTCTCTCTACATATCATCCACATAAGACAATGCAACGTAGCTTGCCCCACCACCTTGTTTTTGTGATGGCCAAACACTCCTCTCCATACAATCAACAAATCCATCACCTGCCTTGGCATCACCCATAAAACCCTGAAAGCTTTGAGTACAAAAGGCCAAAGCTCATGGTTTTGCAGCTACACTTACTCATTATACATCTATTAACCACCATCTTCCATTTGATAGGATTATCCACGGTCAATATAGAACTTAAGGTTGCTGTCCACACAATGAAAGTCACTATACTTGGGACCTTACTACCCCCATACACCTTTCCAAGGTATCCTAGCTGCAGTCGCATGTCTCAAACATGCGTAGCAGAATCAAACACTAACTTTCCTTCCATCTGGAGTCCAAAATAAACAATCCTCATTTCCTGCTACTACCTAGCTCAAGTAAATTAATTCCATGGAAGAAATTAAACATAACTCATACCGTTATTGTTCAAGTGAGTTTCAAGGAAAAACCCCATTGCAATATAATTTCTTCTAGTCTGTGGCCTACACTTTATATAACCCTTTGATGGAAAATACAAGTTCTTCTGCCTACATTTTATAAAACACTTTGATGGAGAATACAAGTTATTTAAAGGCTAGACTAGGGACCCCTTCAACTTAACATTTGTTCTCTTTAAGACTCCTTTCATCAAGAATTCAATTGAAAGCTACTTCAAAATTTTTATTCACCAATTAAGAGTTACTTTAAAGTGTTCATTCACAAATTAATGCCCATTCACAAGATAACATCTATTCACCCAATAACATTTTTAAGTGACTTTCACAAATACTCCTAAAAGATAGTCTTCATCAATCACTCTTGTTATTAAAAAATAAATAAATCTAAATATGTAATAATTAATTAATTAGGATAAATTGTATGTGGGCCACATTAAGTCTCCTAATGAAGATAACCGTCCATTTTCACACTTGACCCACATGGCATTTAAATAACTTGATGAGTGATAATCACTGTAATATGGCCATAATATTATTACCTATTAAATTGGGCCTAGTTTGTGTTTAATTCGGATTATAACCCGACCCGATAAAAGTGCTACGGTTTTAATAGGAGATATTCTGAGGCTTGGTCCATTGTGGATCCTCTGTGTAGGATATATATACCATCGTTTCAGATTAGGGTTTGTGTTTTGTTTTGAGAGAGAAACATTGTACTGCCTCATCTTTTATTTTTCCCTAGAAATAGTAAATCTCAGCAACTCTGTGTACGTAAACAAATTACCGAACCACGTAATTTCTTGTGTCATGTAATTGTCTTGGTGTGTTATTTTTCTATCTGTTTTTCGCCTCTCACAAATCTAGGAATTCTTGTAAATTCCCAACACCTGTACCATCAAGTAGTGAAATGCTCCAACTCAAATAAAAAATCAAATACTCCGACCAGGTGTCCCATACTTCAGCCATACCCAGATCCATAATCCAATATGATAGCCTCATACTCAAGTTTTCGACCATACCCAGATCCATATTTCTAATTGAATGTCTTGCACTTGAATTTTGGCATACACATATCTGTATTCTGATATGGGCTCCTCAAACTCTAGCTTTTGGCAATACTCAGATCCTTATTCCAATCCATGCCCCTCAGATTCCAGTCTCCGTACATACCCTACCCATATTCCAACTCAGTCTATTCAAACTCAATCTTTCATTCATATGCTAATCCACATTATGATTCGACTGCTCATACTCACTCTTCCTACAATACCTGAATCCATATTCGGACCCGAGTCTCACCAAGCCATAATAAGGCCTGCTAACCCCAAAAGGAACCCCGTATCCACCACCAAAAACAGCTCCAAATTTTCCGAATCCAGGCTGTCCAGTAGGAGCAAAACGGGTACGGGTACGGGTACGGGTACGGGTACGGGTACGGGTACGGGTACGGGGTTAGAGTCGGGGCTTCAAGGGCATTATCATATTAGAATGTGAGCATTTCAGAACAAGATGGCATGGGTAATATCTTGGCCATATTACAGCGAATATCACTCATCAAGTTATTTAAAAGTCATGTGGCCAAGTGGGAGAATGTAAGATTACCTCCATTAGGAGACTTAATGTTTCTCCCATATAATTTATGTAATTAATTAATTATAATATTTAGATTTATTTTATTGAATAGTAATAGTAATAGTAATTTATAAAGACCCATCTTTCAAGATTCTATTTGTGAAAGCCACCTAGAATGTCATTTGGTGAATAACACTTTGAAGTAACTTTCAATTAAACTCCTTGATGGAAGGAATGGTAAAGAGAACAAAACTCAAGTTGAAGGGATCTCTAGTCTAGCCTTAAGTAGCCTGTGTTCTGGATCGAAGGGTTATATAAGGTGTAAGTCATAGACTAAAAGAACTCCTTCACATATTCATTATTTTGTAGTGGGTTCTTTCTCTAAAAATCACTTGAACAATAATAGCGTGAAGTATACATAATTTCTTTTGTTGTTCTAGATTTCATTGGAATCGATAAGATATGTTCAGTTGCTAAGAATTTCAAATCTTAAGAGAACTGATTCTTTAGAGTTTAAACTCACAAGAACTAGAATATTTAAAAGCATTGACATATTATTATTCCAAATATGCTTAGAATAAATATCATATTTTAGACTACAGTATATTTAAAAATATAAAGTTTGATTGCTAAGAATGGTCTTATACATACTAATCTCATAGCTATATAATTAATTTTTTTACCATTATGGAGGACTTTGCAAATGAAGAAAATACCCTTGAACTTTATTTTTGAAATAATGAACATATTTTTTGGATGAAATATAAACAATTTTTTTTTTCGAAATTAACTCTATATAATTATTTTATCAATGAAGTTTCAATTTAAATATCACATTAGTAATTCTCACAAAGACAACATATGCTAGAACTCTAGTGATCACCAAATAAAACCCAATAAGACTTGTGCTTGAGAATCTCCCAGGTAATATATATCATGATTCACCAAGGATTGCAATTTATTGTATCTGCAAAAAACTCTAGTGAATTCACTAAGCTTATGTATTTTGTGGTTTGTGCCCTCCCAACTACAACCATGTAACCATGCTATAACAGAAAATTAAGGGGGGGAGAGGGAGGGTTTACTTTAAAAGAAAAAAAATTTTGAAAGCAAAGGTTACAGCAAGTATCTACTAAAAGTAGCTCAGAATATCTAATAAATTTGATGAACTACGCAGTCTTAATTTCACAAGAAGAAATTGATAAAACCACCATTAACGCACCACAAATTCTAACAACAGATATTTATTGTTGTACACAATATCAAAAGAGGATAACATTTTAGGCACAAACAAAGTCAATAAATGCTATTATGATTGAGTTACCATGTGCGTGGTCATGTTCATCATGATGATGGTGGTGGTGGTGATCATGGTTGTGGTCATGGTCATGTTCATGATCATGATCATGATCATGGTCATCTTCCTTTGCACCTTCAGCATTTACAACACTCTCAATCCTAGAAATATTCCAGCAATGTTAGCCTACAAATGCAAATGCAAGCTGAAGCAGGGGAATAACAAAGAAATATGGCAAAAATGCAAAGCATCCCAGCACATATAAAGACTAAAAACATCAGAGTAATAATAGGCCCCTTTGATAATGTCATAACAATGGATGTCACAAAGGAAATAGACAAACCAAATTGTTCCCCATTGCACCCCAATGAATGTGTATTGTGTAACCCTTCTTGTTATTGGTAAGTTACACACACAAAGTGGATCTTTTTCTTTTATTTTTTATTTTTTGATAAGTAAGAGAATAATTCAAAAAAAATAAATAAATAAATAAAATAAAAGAGGATGTGCCATTATTACAACCTCACCCTCCATCCCATTATTTCAAAATGAGGAAGTGCCATTTGAGCTAGAGCTCATTGGCTATTTTTTTACCTTTTCTGGGACGATTGTAGAGCACAAGTCAATACTTAGCCTACCATCATTGCAAGAACTTCAAAGACCTTGTCCTTTTTTTCTGAACTTTAAAAAACTTTTTCTAAGAGCTAAAGAACTAGACTCACAAGCAGTCTTAAAAGAAACAAATCAAGCATTAAGTTAAAGATGGCACCAGCAACTAATATGGGAATCTCTTTATAAGAAAACAAACGTGCAGATTGATTTATATAAAAATTAAAGATTAAGATAAAACATTCTTTTGGAGCTTCAATAGTAATTTGGACACAGTGGTGGTTGGTGAATGGCAAAAAATTGAGTGCTACCTTTTACTGAATTTTTCTCACAATGAGAACATTAATGTTTTGTGAGTGAAGCAACCAGCAAACCAAAGAGCAAATTGCATAGTACCCGCTTCAAATAAATATATTCTCTTCTTTTTGTTCCATTTTACCACTTCTATTTTGGTCAAGGAAGCATTAACGTTCCAAGGCCCAAGATCTAACATCAGAATGAGATAATTAGAGTAAATATCCAGAATTGGAATCTCAATGTCATAATTCACCAATGGAACAGATGCCTCTAGCAGGCCAGGAGCATAGCTACTTTGCAACAGTGAAATTAAAACTGGTCATCACAAATTTGAGACAACTTCATGTAGTTGCCAAATCGGAGTGCAAAGAAGCAAACTTCCAATATCAAAACCAATCTCAATTTATTGGATGGTGATACATGCATAAAATGATAATGTAATTAAAGTTATATTATAAAGAAACTAGTTTTTAGAGAAAAGAGCAGGGAACGTCCTAAATATACAGCAATGAGACTTGGATCTTCTTTTGTAAATAATAGAACTATTAAAACCCCACAACACAGAAATGGGAATCAATGATTACCTCTCCAAATCAAAGCCTCCAATCCCAAGAACATAATCCAAGTCAACTTTTCCATACTCTGTCCGCTTTAAGTTAGCCATTCGATTTATATTCTGCTCTAAGACACAAAACATCAAGATCAACATAATACTGGAGATGAATCGAATAATGAGAAAACCAAAAGAAGATAACAAGATTAGAAGGAAAAAAAAAAAAAAAAAAAAAGGAAAGAGTATTTAAGTTAAATTAAAGGAGAGGCATGATACAAACCCTTATTCGCTGCACCAAAGTAGCAATTTCTGGCTCACCAACAAGGTCAGTCTAGTGACAACAACAATAACCAATCAGTAAGTGCAAATTAATCAAATTTCTCGAGTAAAATTAAATCAATCATCCTAAAATAAATTTTGATATATACTTCTCAATTACAGTGGTTCTAATAACCCCAGCACCACAAACATGAGGAAGCGCTCCAACATAAGATATATATAAAGCCAAACTTTTCCATGTCTAAGATGTCAATCAACTTCCACTTGTGTAAATATATATAAGTAAACTAGTTAGCTCATAGATTTCTGAAGTCTGAGACCATCAGGCCACACTGAATGAGGTTGTTGCACAAGCCAGCAACAAACTAGGAAAGGGATTGAAACTCAAATCAAGAAAAGCATATGGATTGGCTAACATTGTCAAGAATCCTGAAGTCTCAATTTTAGATGACTAAGCTCTAAGTCCAGCGTGCAAAAAGAATATAGCAGTCACACATAGTGTACAAAAAGAATACAATAATCATGTGTACATGAGCAAAAAGAATATAATCATGCATACCTTATTCACAATGATACGGTCAGCATAAGCAATTTGTTCTACAGCCTCATTGACTATCCCTTTTGGCTTAACCTCATCCAGGTGAAAACCAGCATGTTTAGCATCAACCAAAGTGACAACACCATCCAACTTGACATCGTTGAAAACCTGGTCCTCTGCATAAAATGTCTGAATGATAGGTGCCGGATTCGCCAATCCTGCAGAATTCCAGACAAATTGCATAAAGTTTTACAAAGTATCGAAAATAAGTGGAAGCCAGCCATGTACATCTAGTGCACATATAAAAATAATAATCATGAACATAAGCAACAACCGTAATCCCTACCTGTAGTCTCTATTACAATATGATCAAATTTCCCTTTCTTCCTATTGACCAATTCTGCAATCATTCTCACAAGATCACCCCTAACAGTGCAGCAAAGACAGCCATTATTTAACATGACAATATCTTCGGCCCCAGTAGTTTTCGCAGCAACCAAAGAACCATCAATGTCTACTTCCCCATACTACAAAATCAAGAAAAGAACACAACAAATTACAAATTTAAAAACTAACTTCAATGATCTATTACCAACATGGGATGCACAACACACACATAAGCACAACAGGAGAAGCAAAGTTAACCTCATACCTCATTCTCAATCACCGCAATTCGCTTCCCATGCTCCGCAGTCAAAATATGGTTAAGTAAAGTTGTCTGCTCATTTCAAAATAAAACATAACAACATAAGCACTTATACAAACACCCACAACTAAAAAAACAAAGTTAAAATCTCCATCAACTCAAATCTTACTATATCATAATTCTTCGCATGTGAAAATCACTAGCAAACCCGATAAGTCACAAGCAAGATTTGCAATGGCAGTATCGGAAATCAGAATTCAAGCTCTCAAGGCTTGCAAAAATCAACCCACTAGTTCTCTTTCATTCGCAAGCAACTATACCCTCTTGAATTTTACTATAATTTACTACGCCAACATTCATTTCAAACACAATTTCATTACTTTTCAAAAAATAGAAATACAACCCACTTCCAAATTTAACTATTACTTCAGGAAATTGCATAAAGAAACAACAAAGCCTTAGTCCCAAATCGATGGGTCGGTTCTACTAGTGTTGTTCAAGTGAGACATGAAATGCACACATAAAAAAAAGTAAATATACCTTTCCAGAGCCTAGGAATCCAGTGATAATAGTGGCGGGAATGCGATTGTCGGCTGGGATTTTGGAGGAGAGATCAGAGCCTTCGCTCTGCGGCGTGGTGGTTGTTGTGGCGGTGGCCGCCGTGGTGAAGCGGCGGAGGCCCCTTTTGGGCTTGGCGGCAATAATGCTGGAATTAAACGACAACGTACTGCAGCTGAAGCGTAGAGAGTGGGACTGGGATTGAAAGGTTTTATTATTTGGAGAGAGTAAGAAAGGAAGAACAGTGGCTCGGACCTGGGAGAGTCGGGTGCGGTGGGCTGCGCCTGCGCGAGAGCTGAGGCTCAGGAAGGTGCTGGCAATGTCCGCCGTTATTGATATTGACGAAGCCATGATATGATGATGATGGTTTTTTGGGTTTTGGGGGGTTTTAGGATTTGTGCACAGAAAGAGTGAAGGGTTTATCTGCCTATCTCAAATTCTCTAGGTATTGAATGGAAATAATATCAGAATCAGACATGTACTTGTGGACAGTAGTGTCATTCTCATTTGAAAGATTTTTTCTTTTTTCTTTTTTCTATTTTTGGTTTAGGTTGTGGAAAAATAGGGTATAAAGTAAGGCGTTTGGTAGAGATGTTAAATAATTTATTTTTAGTTTTTAAATAATATTACATATTTTTTTAAACATTTTTTCGCTTACATGTATTTCAAAAAATTACAAACAATATTACTCAAACTTTTCTATCAAACAGATTTTAAAAATGAGTTGACTTTCCTTTCTTTTTTTTGGGGGTTTAAACATAATATAATAAGTTATTACCATATAGTATTATTAAAATCTGCATGTTTAGGAAATTGAACTTGAGTTATAGAGTGCAGATTAGTTTTCAATAGGATTAAATATAATTTCAAATGGATCAAAAATAGGTTTGAAGGGAGGAATATACTTGGACACAAAATTATAGTGCATTTAAGATATATAATTTTTAGAATATTTGGTTGATTAACATTTTTTTACTTTTTTTTTTTTTTTTTGCTGGGTAATTGTTTATTGCGGGAGATAGAACCCCCGCGCTAATGGTTACAAGTGGAACCAGGTACCACTAGGCTACAAGGCCCGGTGGTGATTAACATTTTTTGACTTAACAGTTTGTTGAATTTCCACTTTAATTATTCAATATTTATTTCTCAAGCTCCAAGAGGATGTGGATTTTGATTGTGTTTTTTTAGCTTGGCTTACTTTCAATTTAATTTATTGGCACTATTTGGAGCATGGCCATGGGCAGTACAATAATACACCAATGAGTATCTCAACTTCTCAACAGAGTGACTCTTGGTGATATCCTAAGTTCACAACATTCCATTCTTGTAAGTGGTACTCTTGTTTGTAGGTTCAATCTCAAGTCCATGGTTGCCTGACACTTCAAACCCAATCCTAGAAACTCAGCAACTGCACATGTTACTAACAAATGTTGCCCCAAATATATTTGATGATGAAAAGGTAGCAGAAATAACAAGTATCCCACTCTGTTGACTAGGGGCCAAGAGGACAAATGGGTTTGGTCAAAATCTAACTATGGAGAGTTCAATGTAAAATCAGCATATAAGTTATTATAAGGCGGCATCAAGACTAGAGCAGGGTCTGATAGTGAAAACACAATTTGTGAATTAAGGAGCAAGATTTGGAAGAGACAGAATTAAGGAGCAATTTGTGAATTAAAAATGTAACTTTGGCGTATGCCATCAATTGTCCTCCCCACATGGGAAAAATCTGAGCAGGATTGTGAATTATGCCTATTTATAGATAGAAAATGTTAGAGTTATAAATTATTTTACAAAAAAATCTACAAATTGTTAATATGTTGAATGGTTATTGGCAAGTAAAAAAAAGATGTTAGTAGTGGACCCAGATGAGAATTAGCCAAATTAATATTTTGTAAAAATGTTGTAAAATAATTTGTGGTTATAGCATTCATAGTGATAGTGTGTTCCTAAAAAAAAATCATAGTGTAGCTGTACAATAGAATCCTCCCTCCACTATCGCTTAACAAAAGCCCTTTGGTTTGGTTTTCTTTGGAACTAATCATATTTGTCAAAACATAAATCAAATCATAGGTTGATCTTTTATTTGTTCGTATCATGTATTGTATCGTACTATGTATTGTAAGATACATAACACCTAAAAAAAATTATAAATATACATATAAAAAGTATATTTATTATAAATTTGGAGCATATTTAATTCAACTAATGACTAGTTTTATATTTTTTATACTTCGATAATTACAACAAGAGAGGGGGGAATTGAATCCCAGATGTCATGGACACAACAAAATGTGTCAATCAGTTGAACTACAAGGCTCTTCACAACTAATGACTAGTTTATTTTTTGTTTAAAAAATAAATAAATAACTCAACTAGTGACTAGTTTAATGATCATCACATATGTAATAATATTTAACAAAACTAACTAAATAAATCAAATTAACATGTGTTTGTAACATCCATGTTTAATTTGATTAAACCTAAAAGTGAAATATATGACATGAGAGCCAAAATAATAATTTCTTTCTCATCATATTTATCACCTTATCTAATCAATTCCATCCAAGGCAGTGTTATCAACATATTCATCATCTAGCAAAACTATTTCTTCATTAACATTTTCTTCCACATCACCATATTTTATTATCTCTTCTTGTTCTTTAACTTTGATAATTTTATTTTAATTTTATATTTCCTTCTTGCATTCTAGCTTCTTAGACTTGTAACAATAATAACAAAAATAAAACGTAATTATATTGTCATTTAACACTTTATTCATAGTATAGAAAAGATATTTCTTAGAATTATAATAATAATAATAACAAAAATAAAACATAATTATATTGTCATTCAATACCTTTTTCATAGTATAGAAAAGATATTTGCAAATATGAAAGTAAAGTGTCAAGTTTGTAGTCCAAATTTTATAGGGAAAAAAAAGTCATGAACAAGTTTTTTCATTGGGCTCAATCAAGTAACCCAATAATTTTTATCAAAAACAAGTCTAAATTTGTTGGAAAAAAATCGAAGCACAAACTTTAACCAAAAAAAAATCTAATTTAAATCCACATGTCTATATATTTTACAATATGATGCGATTCATATTATACTATAAACTATAATTCTAGCGGTTTGATCTCCAATTACTTTTCATAAAAAAAATCTTGAGGTCATAACGATCAAAACAATAGTTCATGAGCATTAATCGAACCACCAGATTAAAAGATATTAAATAAACAATTTTAATGGTAAAATGCACTTGCATCAAATTCCGACCATGAGTGATTATGATCTCTTAATTCTGATTGGCCTATTTTTAGTCCAAAGTATATTAGGTGATGTGTCATGGTCCTATTAGCTAAGAGTATAGTTTATAATAAAGTTGCATGCACTGAATCTAATCCAGGTCAAAGCATTTATTGATATCTTTCAAAATAGTTAAAATTTGATTAAATAATTAATTAATTAGACATGTTTGACTTTGGGATTGATTTTCTAAATTTGAGAATCAAGAAAATTAGAAAATAAAGTCAAAATTCAGAAGAAAACAGGTCTGAATTGGAAATAGAAACAAACGAAATGAAATAGGAAAAATTTAGAGGATCTGTGCACCAATTGCCAATTGGCACTTAGGTTAGAGCCTCTAGATTTTCTTCCCTTTTTTAGTATGGCTTGCTCCCCCACACAAGTTGACCTTGAATCCTACATTTTTCACTCAGAAAACCTAATTTTCTTAAGTCCCACATTGCCTAGAAACCTAACCCTAGCTCCCCCACTCTTAGTATAACTACCTCCATTCACCTCTATTTCAAAACACTTGGAAATCCCCTCAAAAAACACTGAAACTCTCTGAAGTTTCAAAATTCGTCTCTCTATTAAGGGTAGTGCTTGGAGTGTTGTGCATGCAAGTAAGGTTTCTAAACCTTCCTTTTCTTTTTATGCTTTTAGTTTTTAGATTCAAGAATGTTTATTTTCTAGGTTTTTCACATGTTCTTGTATGTTAGCATGTTATACTTAGGATGTTCTTAGTCTTTGTATGATTAGGGATTTCAATTCAAAATGATATGTCCACATGCTCTTAGAAGTAGGGTTTTCAATTCAAATAACATGTCCACACGTTTTAGATTATGGTTTTATCACATCACACACATATTCACCATGTCTTTCAATATCGACTCTTTGCATGCCTAGAATAGGGTTTCATCATGCCTATCAATGTTTGTTTCATCATGCCTATCAATGTTAAATGATGTGACATGATCATTGGCCACCAAAGTCTAGAAGATTGGTTTCACTAGGCAAACTAGGTGCCTAACACCTTCCCAATCCTGTAATCTAGCCTTCAAACTAAGATCAAGGGTTAGTAGATTAGGCTTATCCTTTTAATTTTCTCTTTCTAGATTGTAACTAGGAATCAAAGTTTTGTACTTTTGTTTTAGATTGAATCTAGGATCAAAACAATATAATTTTTAATTATTATCAAAGAGAAGTACAATTTTCAATTCATTAATAAGGATAATGCACTTTTCAATTTTTTTAGTTTCTTATGTTATCTATTAAAATAAGTGGCGATTCCATTTTAAAGCCCTTAACCTAAGAGGGAGAATAACAACAGTAAGATCCCCCTTATTGTCTCATGAGAGGCACCAACACGACTCTATCACATTCATGTGGGACATAGACAAAACCTACATTTGAAAGGTTTGGGCCCGAGGGCACGATCTCTCACTGGTACACATTTGTGTATCATACAATTTGTGAGCATGTCTGATGTGTATCTACAGTACAGTTCTTTTCACCCTCTTATCCCGATATCTATTTGCTTTGAACACCCAACCTTCTTCTTTTTTTAGATTCCAAGCCAGGGGCCGTGGGTATTTGCACCATGCATACCCGTTCACCTCTATACCCATTCCACAGCCATCAAACATAACCTTATGAAAGTAATAATTTTGCTAGTCCACCATTGAAACCACTAATTAGAGATGGGATATAATCTTTCCATTCTTATGCTTATAAAGAGTTAGGAATGGAGAGTCTCTACTTAAACCAAATATCTCCCTTGTACAAGAAAGATTATCCAAAAAATTATGTCACCTTTCATGACCCTTACATATCCTAGCTATAACAAACACTTCAACAACTCCATTAACCTTAACCCTGTTTCTCCATACCCATTCCAACCTCTAGATATACATGACCATAGGCTTAATCCTAAACCCAATATCAAATCCCTTTCTTTCAATCCCATGGAACCTAGTCAGAACAACAGAGAAATTTGATGGAGTGATAGTAATGAATCAGAAGCCTGACTAAATATTTTTTGTAAAATGTTTCTGTGGGGGTTCAAAACTCAAACACCGTAATAAGCTACAATGACTAAGCAACTGACTTGCACAATTTATTTATAAGAAATATAAGGTAAAAGTTCTACAATAAGAGACTTAAACAACTGATTAAGAAGAAAGGAGGGATGATAAATTATTCAAAGATACATAGACTGTTTTCCCAAAGTACAGAGAGTAGGCAAAAAAGCTAAAATAAAACTTGGCTCTACTTAGCTTATGTAACTTTCTCTTTCTTATTCTTCTCCATGTTTTCCCCTCAATATTTTCCCACCCCCTCTCTATTGCACCCTCCCCCCCCCCCCTCCCCCTTTTATAAACATTTTTTCTTCCCTTATCTCCCCAGCTGGCCTACTTCCAGCAAGATTTTCAAGATTCTTATCGCATCACATTCTGTTCTGCCTCATTTTCATCATGAAATAGGACTTTTGGGGGTGTTTGCACTATTTATGCTAATCTATATGCATTTAATGTGGAAGAGATTGGGTAGAAAACCTCTCATTAATGCGAAGGTGACTGCCTCTGTGATTCTTATTCTTTCATGGCATTTCCTAAGGCAAATTTGATGGTGGTGGCATCTCAGATCAAAAAGGAAATCGGTTGCTCTTGGTCCCCTACGTATTTGTCGAAGGACAAGCCCCGCTTGTTACCTCAAACAAGAGTTTCGGTAATGGTAGCTAACTCGAATCTCAACGGGACCTGTTCTAGGGAATTGCCCTTTATTCCTCAGGTGTTCTTACTCCCATCCACATTTTTGGGCTTGGCCCATCTCTTAAAGCATGACCTTTTGGGCCTTTGGGCCTCGGCCCAAAATCAAGTTCATCTCCCCACAATTTCATTGTAAAATATTTAACTGTGTTTGGTTGCGTAAATAAAAATGCTATGAAAATCATTTTCCTGTGTTTGGTTCCTTCTAAAATTTCAAATAAAATTCCTTTGATTAGAAAGGACCTAAACTAAAATTCTCAAATTCCTTTAATCAGAAATATAATAATAAAACCTAAACTTAAATTGGCTGAAAAAACCTAGATCTAGGGGGGGGGGGGAACCTAGCAGTCCAACAAAACCAACACCACAACTTGAAACAAAAGTGAGTAACTGGGGTTGGCTTAATTATCAACCTGTGAGTTGTATTTGAATTTTATATTTTTATATGTGTATATATATATATATATATATAGAGAGAGAGAGAGAGAGAGAGAGAGAGAGAGAGAGAGAGAGAGAGAGAGAGAGAGAGAGAGAGAGTTGGGTTCAAGTTACACCTGGTATAACCCTAAGTGATTTTACACCACTTAATAACTTATTATTAGATGCGAATTTTGACAAATCTACCGTTGGATTACATTATATTCATATACTCTCCATGCTTGCAAATTTCATGGTGAGCCAAGATTAATAGTCATGTTATCAATTAATTATTTAAATTCAGGTTTTTGTAGTTTAAAAATAATTTATAAAAGATGAGTTTATAGATCACATGATAAATAACATCGATTGGCATGAAAATTGACATGCATGTTAAAAGCACACATAGAACATGTAATTTAACAGTGGGATTCTTAAAATATGAATTTAATAACAATTTATTGGGTGGTGTAACATTGCTTAGAGTTACACCAGGTGATATATATATACACATACACGTACAAAAGAAAACAACTACTATTAGATTACAATAGAGAGACCTAGATAGTGGCTATTTGATTTAAACTGAAAGTCGTAGATTGAAGCTAAGGATAAAAGATAAGGATGAGCCATTTGAATTCAAATAAAAAACAACAGTTAGAAGTTAGAACCAAATCCTTTGGGAATTTATCTGAAATTTTTTGGAAGCATTTGAATTGGAACTTTGATTTGGAATGTGATCTATAAAGACAATGTGACTTGTATAGAGCGAGTTGTCATTATCTTTAATTGTTTTTGAATCTAAGGCATTTATCTCAACACAGTGAAGCTCACTAAACCACCAACACCCCCACCACACCACCAAACTATCACCTCTAACACCACCAAAACCAATGCCATTGTGAGCCACCACTCGAAAATCCAAACCGGGAAGCAAAAATAAAGGAAAAAAAAAAAAGAAATTATGCGAAGAGGAGGCTTTCAACTCACGAGATCGGAGCAACAATGAGCAGTGGAGCAACGCATTGTCAAGATCGACAGAGATCAAAGTGTGGTGAGCAATGGCGGCATCAGTGACGACAACCCTAGCCGACTACCAAAGTTTGTCGTCTGAGAGAGAGAGAGAAGGTTTTGAGAGAATGAAGGGGGGGGGTGTTCCTCATATTTTGGTAAAACATTTTACGGTTGTTTTTTTGGTACAACATTTTACATCTTTTGGCTTTGGTTTTACTTGTGTTTTATAGTTGACCAAAAATGTTTTATAGTTGACCAATGTTTTAAAAAAAAAAAAAAAAAAAAAAAAAAAAACCATAAAATGATGAAAATCTTTTACTTTAAACAAACGGAGCATTAAGCTTGTGTTTGACACTATCTCCTTAAGACAAATTTTGTCTCTGTCACACTATTTCATCAATAATGCTCAAAGACTCATGAATGTTTGCCTCCTATGATACAATGTTCAAGTACAATCTTCGAGCATATATAACAAAACTTTCTCTTTCTCTCTCTTTGACTATGAACATTAAATACAAAAAATAAAACTAATGTACATGATATATAAGGAATTCTCTATTTGTAACAATGCCACATGAATAGGCACACTATTCCATAATAAAAGTAAATATTGTGTAGTAATCAAAAATTTAAAATTAATAATAAATAACTATTTAATATTTGTACAACCCACATTGATCTAGGCCCATAGGTGTGTGTATATATATATATGAGTTGGGTTCAAGTTACACCTGGTGTTACTCTAAGCAACGTTACACCACCCAATAATTTGTTATAGAATTCATATTTTGAAAATCCCACCATTGAATTACATATTCTATATGTACTTAACATTTATGCCAATTTTTATGTCAATTGGATGTTATTTACCACTCAATCCGTAAACTCATTTTTTATACATTATTTTAAACTACAAAAACTTGAATTTAAACAATTGATTGATGACATGACTATTAATCTTTGAACACCTTGAAATTTCACAAGCATGAAGAATATACAAAGATAATGTATTCTAACGGTGGATTTATCAAAATTTACATTCAATTAAAAAATATTGAGTGGTGTAATATTACTTAGAGTTACACTAGGTATACCTTGAACCCAACCCTATATATATATATATATATATATATAAAAGTTCAATTTCATCTTATAGAGGACTCATAGATTCTGTCAATTTAAAACATCTTTAATTAGGCGTCAGTTTCTCATTCCCTCCTTTAAATGGTTTTGAGCAAGTGACTCATGACATTAATGTCCTCACAGTGGATAACACATTCCAATTCAAATCTATCTTAAAGGATGTGTGAGTCCCACTTTAATTTTGGCTAAAAAATAACCAACCAAACACTTGTTAAAACCACTTTTTCCAACAAGCACTAGGAAAAGGTTGAAGCTTATATTTGGCTAGAGGTTGGAGACAGAGAATGGTCTTCGCAATTTCAAGGAAAGTGAAAACCAATATCCCTATCAAAGTTGAAGCCAAATCCATTCTTTGGGCTGTCTCTTAATGGAATTTCTCACAAGTGGTATTTGCAAGCGATTCAAATGCATATATTAATGCTCTAAACAAGCATCGTGGTGACTTGTGGAGGGAGGGGGGGACATTGGGGGGCCATGGCCCCCCTGGGTTTTTAAAAAAATCCCTCATCCTCCTTCCAATTTCTATGAAAAATAAAAATTATATATTAATTTTTACACACAGGCCCCCTCAAGAAAATAGTATGGCTTCGCCAGTGAATTGGTGGTGGTTCAAATTCGAGATTAAGTAATTTTGTGTTTGATGCCTTAGATTTAGCCTTGGTTCGACCTCAATTAAAATTCAATTGGGATTCCCATATTAATAAATAAGTTTACTCATTCCCTAGCTTACTATCAAGTAAGCAAGTCCCAACTTTAAATAAGCCATAATTGATTATAAACCATAATTAAAATTGGGGGTCTAAACATTTACCTATGTTGCATTAGGTCATTTCTCAGAAATTGACCAAACTTTAATGACCATTAATTGACCCAACCTATGCAAGGCGAGATTGAGTAAATGTTTAGACCCGTGATGGTAACGGGTGTGGCTTACTTTCAGTATTTATTTAACTGGACATGTCCTTTTGTTTTAAATATACAATAACAAGTGAAAGTGAATTTTAATTCCCATATTTTATTTACTTAGTAGGTGATGTGGTAGTTTCTCATTAAAACAAAATAATATTTCTTTTAAAAAAGTACTGGAAGTAAGTCAAACTCGACTGTAACCCACGTAGCCTAAACCATTGACAATGACCTAATGGTAATGGCAACTCATGCGCACCTACAATTAACAGCCATCACCAACACACCTAAAGAAAGAGTAAAGACTGAAAATTGGAGAAATGTATTTTATTACAACTATAATACTATATTATTATTTTGTGTAAACCGTAAATTTGAGTTGAGAAAAATGAAGATTTGGGTGTTTTCTTAATGCTGTTTTGCACAATGATTTCGAAAATAGTTTTTACCCAAAACAATTATGTGAAAATAATTTGTCAAGCAAAAAAAAAAAGTTTTAGTGGGACCTATTATTTTTATGGTTTTAAATCCAAGAGATTGTTTTTTAAAAAAGGGTAAGAGTAAGAAAGCTTTCGATGGTGTGAAATTGTGAAAAAAAAAAAAAAAAACCATTTTTTTCTTCCTAAGGCTAAAACTCAATTTGATCCATTGAAGTACGATTGATTATTACTGTATTATTTTCCAATGCTTTAAAAAATTCTTATATATATATATATATATATATATTTTTTTTTTAATCAAGTTCAAACCACTGACTGTCTCAATTAAAATCTAATGCAATTCTCAGAATCTATTGCAGCTGAAATGATCAACCTTACCTACCACAGTAATGATAATGATAATAATAAAAAATAATTTGGATAGTTGATGGCAAATGAATGTAATGATTAAAGTAAAGTGAAAAATAATTAAAAGATTAGAGAGCCAAGCAAGAACATTGCGTGCACAAACTTCCAAAGCCACCGAGTGGGTCCCGAAATAAAATCCAGTGGATAAACTCAGAGACAAGGAAAGTCTCAATATAATAAATTAAAAATAATTAAAGGACACACGTTTACATTTCTTTATCCATCGGCATTCCCAAACCAGACAAACCTAACATCCGAGCCAACACAATCATTCTCCACGTGTCGCCCATCCGTAGCCTCGGACTCAGGCTCGGCTTTACGCCACCTCGCACTTTTTCAGTCCCCTCCTCACTCATTCTCTAGCTTCTGCCTCTCTCTCTAAAACCCCTCTCTCTCTCTCTCTAGAAAATTCACTGACAGTTTTTTTCCATCACCGCTCGTTGATCGTGATGATGATGAGGTATATCTATGTCCAACGGTTTCTCTGTTTCTTTTTCTGGTTTCGTACTTGTTTGTTTCCTTGGAAATTGTTTTCCTGGAAAGTTTTTTGGTTGGAAAATGATGACTTTTTTTTTTTGACTTCTTTGAAGGTCTCTTCATGTGAATTGATATATCGAGTAAGTTTGTCGCTTTTTCATGTCGAGAAATGAAAGTTTTCTTCTTACGGTTTTTTTTTTTTTTTTTATAAATAATTTTCTCGGGAAAATTTCGGTGTGAAAGTTTTCTTGGGAAATGAACGGTGGTGTGGGTTGTGTGCTATGCGATCGTGGTTTGTCATCTTGTTTCGTTTGATCTGGTACGTGTTAAATTACCGATTGTTCCGAGAGCTTATTAAGCGGTTAGGAAATGGTGAATTCTTTGTGATTTTTTTTTTTTTTATTTGCGTCAGTTTTGTGGCCTTTTGTTGTTCATCTATTATGTTATGATTGGTCTCTGTTTGGTTTCTGAGAAAGTTTAGGAAAGAAAATGGTTCCGATTTTAAAAAAAGAAACAATTAGCAACGGTTATTGTTCTTGTCTTGTGGTTGTGGGGAAGAAAAAAAGAGTAAAAACACAACTTTTTCTTGGTGAGTTTTTCTCACTAGGGAACTTGAAATTAAAAAGTCATAGGTTTCAGCTGTTTTTATTATAAATTATATTATTTTGTCAAAAAAGTTGAGTTGTTTCGTATGTATTACTTTACCTCTGTTTTGTGTGTGTGTGTGTCTCTCTTAAGAATAATTTAAAAAAAAATAAAAACGGTTTGTTTAATAAATGTTAAAAAAAAATTATTGGGTTGTTTAAATTAAAAGAATTTGGACATGGGTTTTGTGTCAATTTTACATGGAAGCCAGATTGAATTTATTTTGGTGGACTGCATTATTTAGCAGAACAACTACGTACATTTATTTAATTATTTTAGTATTTATATGAACTTTTTATTGTGATTCTGTCATTTACTGTGTCAGTTATGTAGAGTCGATGGATTTGATTCACAAGTGTTTGCATGGCCATTTGTTGTTTGTCTGGTATCGATGATTGAGGGCTCTTATTTGCTGTAAATTATATCTGATTAATCCAGAGGTGAAATACTATAAAATCCAACTGGTACACATGCACACTATAGTTGTATATATGTGCAGTCTGCGCATTGTGGGAATTTTTGACAATACCTAGAGTCATGAAATTTTTTTTAATGTGATTTGGCATCTCTAGGTTCCTACTATAGTCTTTGTATTGTCAATAAATTTTTTTCCTTAAACAGAAAAGTGAGGAAAAAGGTGTGAAAATAAATATATAGAGATTCATAGATCGCAGTTGGTGATGCTCATTCCTTGAGATGGCAACGTGGCAGAGTAAAAGTTTCCCTATTTGATTATATAACTACAAAGATTTCCAATGTTATGGAAGATTTTATACAACTTAACCCTCATTAGTTCTCTCTATCTCTCAATCTTATGCAAAACAATAGCCACCATATATTCTTCTTCTTTCCTACTCTTTATCTCATTTTCTTTCTGGATTTGCTAAGTTTAGCTGCTTTAAACTTTTTTTATTTTATAAAATTACCTTGTTCAATTAATGGAGTGTTGTGGGAATGGAATTAATATTTTGCTCAATATGGAGGGAGGCTTTAAGTTGTGGAGCGAGGAGCTGGAGATGGAGAAACGTGCACCATTGCTACACCTAGTTATACCACAAAGTGGAGATCAGCTCTCATCCTAAGCTTTAAAACATTCTTACAGAGTGAGGGGGCTGAATATTCATGTTGGGTCTTTGTTAAGTACATTGAAAATGTACTTGGTAAATTTCGTTTGGCTTGTGACAGCTGCCACATGATATGGTTAAATTTCACTTTTTGGTGCCTACCTTCCATAGTGTTGAATCCAACAAATCTGGTTGTATGCTTTTGCCAAATATGTCAAAATAGTTAAAAAAGGCTTTGCAAGACATTAGGCATTTTCTAGATGATCAACTGATTGCTTGTGCTGAATACTTATTCTGCCATGCTCTTTCTGTTTATTTTTGCAGGTTGAAGTAGAATGCATATTCTCATTTTGTGGTAATTCAATGGATTAAGTAGTGTTCTGGTGCAGTTTTTGTGAAATTTATTGATTACGAGACATTTCCTCGATGGGGGGAGCTTGTTCTAGGAAGAGTGACCAACGCGACAATGAAGAAATTTTGCACAGAGGGGTATCTAGAAAGTATTGTAAAAGTGGGAGTTCAAAGTGGTTGGCAACCTCATTTTCTAGACCTGCTATAGATATTCAGCTAGGAAGAGGGAACTGCCCACCACTTATGGACTTGTGCATACGTAAAATATGTGAGGTATGTTGTATGCTATATCATACTTAGGTAAAGAGCCTACCTTTTTTATATCTCGGATTATCACTTTTCTTCCTTTTTCTAACAGGACATTGATAGATATAACACTTTTTCTACGCTCCCAAGGGATATTAGCCAGCAGATCTTTAATGAATTGGTATATTCCCAACGTCTAACTGATGTTTCTCTCAAAGCCTTCCGAGATTGTGCTATCCAGGTATCATCATGAATGATATGGAAATTTGGCTTTACTTTCTTTGTTGGTGTATGTTTCTCATTTGTTTTCAGTCTGTCATGCTGTTCTTTAAGGTTCGTGTCATGTGTTTGGCAGGATCTTTACTTGGGAGAATACCCTGGGGTGAATGATAGTTGGATGGATGTAATCTCTTCACAGGGGCCATCTTTACTTTCTGTTGATCTATCGGGCTCTGAAGTTACTGATACAGGACTGCTTCATCTCAAAGATTGCACAAATCTTCTAGCCTTAAATTTTGATTATTGTGACCAAATTTCTGACCGTGGGCTGGAACTAATAAGTGGTAGTCTTTCTTATGCCTGTTCAATTACAATGTTGCTTCTGGTCATTTACTATTTTCAATTGATTATTTAATTCCTTTTTAAATGAAAAACTGTTACTTTAATAGAAAAAAATATTAAATAGGAACAAATAAGGGGAGGATTTATGTCTCCAAAAAGAACGAAAATCTAGAGAAAACAAAAATGATGGGGGGTGGGGGGGGGGGGGGGGGGGGTTGAAAAGGAGACTTAAAATTAATGATGATCTCATGATACAAGTGAGTTTGTTATACCCAAAAAGTTAAGACAGGCATTTCGGAAATCATCATAGATGTTCAGAGTCATAGGGGCTCTCTGAATACTAAACTATATGCTCAACCTCCACATGGTTGAGAGAGCCAAGGGCGACAGATGCTCCTAATCATATGAGATTGTTTTCATGTTGATTTTTTGTTCTCTTTGGTGCATTGAATTTTTAAAATAGTTTGCTGGACATAAATTTGGAGTTTGTCTACTTTAAAAAAAAAAAATGTGCCTGCAAGGACTTTTTTTTTTTTTTTTTAAATAATTCTGTTAGATTCCAGTAAGTTATTCATTTTTGGGCGTATTCTATTTAATTATTCTTTTATTGTCGTTAATGCTCAATCTTTTCCTCATACTTGAGATTGATGTGAATTGGCATTGCTCAGTCCTTGATTTTCTTGAAGCAGTTCTTTTATGGATATTGTATGACCATTATGAATGTTTCAGGTCTCTCAGACTTGACAAGTTTGAGTTTTAGAAGAAACAATGCAATTACTGCTAAGGGAATGAATGCCTTTACCAATTTAGTTAACTTGGTTAAGTTGGACTTGGAGAGATGTCCTGAGATTCATGGTGGGCTAATTAATCTTAAAGGTATGTATTCTCTACTTGTACTTTCATCTTGAACACAACCCCCCCCCCCCCCCCCCCCCCCCCCGGGGGAAAAAATATAAAAAAATAAAAGAAAAAGGGGAAAATTACATTTTAAGCCCTAAAGTTTGGGATCAATTTCAAATTAAACCCTGAACTTCAAAAATCTTAAATTAAAACCTTGAATTTTTGAAATCGTTTCAGTTCGCCCCTTTGACAGCTCTTGCTAATGCCATCTAGACAATGTGTGGGGCAAAATGCTGGTATATTAAAAATTTGACACACTTCATGGACCACAAAAAGGCGCCATTGGACTTGACTCACTCAAACTTCCAAGTTGAGACCACCATAACAGTTCCTCCCACACTTCTTCAATAAAACTTCCAATCATCACCATCACATTCTATCCAATGTAATTCACCCTCATCACCCCCAGTTCTCTCTCTATTTTTCAAAGAAACAAAACCACGACTTCCCTCACCATTCTCAATCTCCACCTCCAATAAACCTTAACCAAATTTCACTTTCCCTCCACTTCTCTTCACATTAACCCCTTTGTTTCCCCCTCTATTTCTTCTCCTCTGATTTTTGAATTGGTGTCATTTTGCCATATAAAGGATGATTTTCCAATAACCATCCTCCTCCATTCCGAATCTTTATAAGTCTACCACTCTTTCTTCATAGGCTCAACCTTTCCTCCTCAGCAGCACATTATTTGTGCTCTCTCTCCCCCCTTGGCTGCCTTCTAACATGTCTTTAGAAACTTGACGTGTGTGTTTTAGAGAGAGAGAGAGAGAGAGAGAGTTGGGAGTGACTTTTTGAGAGGAAAGGAGGATTTTTCCCCTTTAGGCACGCGTGTTTAGTAAACGGCATTAAAGAAAAAAATAGGTGTAGGAGACGGACTGAAATGTTCTTTTAAAAAAAAAAAAAAATCAATGTCTCAATTGAAGCTTTTTAAAATTTAGGGTTTAGAATTAAATTTGCCCAAGAAAGGCCTTTATGAATTATGATTGGGGATTTATTAAATAAATGATATTGTTAGCTCATTCGTTGTTGTTTATTATTATTATTATTATTTTAATTAATGGCGACAGGAGTCTAAATATTGGGGGTAGCCTCTCCCTTACCAAATACATTTCCTCCTGTAAGGTTAAATCCAAGATCTCCCTTGACTAAAGGGAGAGGTGCTACCCAGCTACACTAATTTTAATTTAAAAGAAAATTATAGATTGGCAGTTTGTGAAGTACTTATATGTTGTGAGTTAAGATTTATTTAAATAAAATATATTTTTGCTTGCCAAAATTCTTTTGGTAAAAAAGATCCAGGTAAAAAATGGAGTACTGTGACTTATCAAAAAAAAAAATGGAGTACTGTGAGTTTTGATTTAGTTAGTTAAGTAAAATATTTTAGTATGGAGATTTTCTTTTAGAGATCAAGTAGATTATGGAATGCCACATATATCAGTTGTGATACATCTGAGATGTGAACCAAGGTGGGGGATAAAATTTTAATATAATATTTGGTTTCTGAGGCAGTGGGGCACAGGGCACTTCTCAAGATTTTATTGTTTAGTGCACCGTTGGAGGGAATTAACCAAAAAAAAAAAAAAACTTTTTTCAGTATTACTGCACCTCTTTAACTCATTAGTTTTTGAAATATAGACATACAGCCTGCTAAGGCTACTTAAGAAATTGAAATTGTTGTGAAAAACACTTTAAACAATATAAGGCAAACACCGCAAAACACAAACTTTAACGTGGTTTGACAAACTTGATGCGTACATCAGCTTGTAATGCCAACCAAAATCTACTATCTCAAACACTCACAAACATAAACTATCCTAACTCCTCAATGTGCCCAAAGGTGCTTTCACTTTAACATATTAGGCCATCAATACAAAAGCTACACTACCAATATTTTTGCAGGAACCATCACACTTCCCTACTCTTCTTAGCAATGTGGGACTAATTCTCCTAATAGGAATTCTTGCACCTCCATATTACTCTTCTAAAGTGGGATTTGTTAACCAACAAGGAACCTTCTAATTTATCCCCTCATGGGCTGCACTTGATAAATATTAACAACTATAAGAAGGATTTCCTTAATGATAATTTAAATTTTACAATACCATATACATTTCCTTTTTCCTTTTCCATAAACATTTCCACTACCTTTTTGTATTCATTGCATGTAATTTTAGCAAAAATCACATGTGAAAACTCTACATGGAAAAAAATTTGTAAATTGATAGATGACCTATGTCAAATTATATGCTTAAACTAAGGTGTGCATTGTGGTTATTATATTAGGTATTTAATAGAAATGTGATGGTAATATTTATAAAAGTAGTGGGTTTTTAACAAAAGGAGTACTTTGTAGTGGGGGTATAATTGGAAAATGCAAACCAACATATATTTACCAAGGAATGGGACTTGCAGTAGCTCCAGTCTTCCCATTGAATGATGAAGATAAAGCAGCATGAACATTGCATGGAGTAGTCAAGTAACTCTGCTCACCATTGATGTAGCATATATCTTATTTCAGGTTTATCAAAATTGGAGTCTCTCAATCTC
The DNA here is from genome assembly GCF_932294415.1 of Quercus robur. NCBI lineage: Eukaryota > Viridiplantae > Streptophyta > Magnoliopsida > Fagales > Fagaceae > Quercus > Quercus robur. Next base: position 31,459,043 of record NC_065538.1, read on the forward strand.
AAGTGCTGTAATTGCATTACGGATGATGACATGATGCCTCTCTCTGGTAATTTACATCTTTCTGTGCTTTTATTTATTATATTTATTTTTTTCCCAATGATGGCTCAAAATTTCAAGCATGGTTTTCTTTTTTGTTGAAATTGTATGTCTACTCTCTCCCTCTCTCTCTCTCTCTCTCTCTCTCTACAACATGCACTCTGTATTTGCTAGTTGTATAAATATTCAGAATTCATTCTTCCTTTTTCATTTGCACCTGGTGATGAATTTTTTCATGAGTACATCCTTTATTCTGAAATTTTTTGAACATTGAAATATTGTTAAATTTGCTACATTAAGGATGCCTTCTAGGTAGTTCTACTTGCAGAAAATCTGTGCTCTTAATTTCTCATTGAATAATTATTTGCTAAGAGATACTAAAAATGGGATTCATGAATTCAGGGCAAAATTTGCTGGAAAAAAAGCGTACAGGGATAAAGTTGTGTTCTGTTCACAGGCACTGTAGCAGACTAACAGTCTTTTGACAGTAATGTTTGTGCTAGTATAGCTAAGGTTTCTATTGATATTTCTGTCTTTTTGTTTAAGCAGATGATATGCATGGATAGGGTTAGTTTAAAATAAGGGCCATGGTTACATTTTTTTAGGGTTTTAAGGTTTTTTCTTCTTATAATTTGAAGCCTAGTAAGCCATTGTGACAGTTTGACTAACTGTTATCAATAAATTTTACCTTTTGGCTTACAAGTTTTCTTAAGAACTTGCCAAGAGCCTTGTAGCTCAATTGGTACGTTATGATATTTCCAACAAAGATGTCCATGATTTAAATCCCCACTCCCCCATGGTAGCTATTGAATTTATCAAAAAAAAGAAAAAAAGAAAAAGAAAAAAAGCTCTCTTAAGAACATAAGGTACTTGGATAAAGTACCCAAGAAGAAATTTTCCATTTGTTTCCTTATAAAAAATATTAGTTTTTACATATAAAAAGAATTAAAGAATTAAGGTTTTTATGGAAAATAGAAGTAAATCTTTGTCCCGTTGTGCTCTTGTCATGCATGGACTGGAAAACAGGTTAGGAGTTTGATGTCACATAGACCACAAACTGCAAATTCATTTTGATATGTTCCTTTGAGCATATGCATGTCTTGGCATGTTATTTGAGTTGTGATTACTGTTTAGTTGCAATTGTGTGGTATAGAAAATTGTGAGGAATTACATGTTCAATAAAATTTCAGGGCTTACAAACTTGAAGGCTTTACAGATTTCATGCAGCAAGGTTACAAATGTTGGCATTACTTTCTTGAAAGGTACTTTATTTTCTAGCAAGTAATCTATGATTTCTATTTTTGTTGTTAATCTGTTTTCATTGTTGATGGCACTACTTTCTTGAAAGGTAATTTTTTTCTTAAAGGTAATCTATATTTTCTATTTCTATTTGTATTGTTACTTTGTTTTCCATCTTTGTTGTTATAAGGATAAATCAAGAAAAAGAAAGTGGGAGGTTCTGTATCTATTTAACACGATGTATGAAACTGTTGGGCTGAACCAGGGCTATCAAAAATTAAAAAGAAAGTTATCTGGACCATCATTCTCCTCATTTGAAGCACATTAAAAAAAATGCTGTTCCACCTTTTCCTTTAATCCTGCTGACGTTTTTGTGTTTGGGGATCCAACTGGGTTGGGGTGTAGTTCAGTTGTTTTGGAAGTTTCAAGTCAAACTTTTGGTAGCTGAAGGCTCATGCATCCACATAACATTTTGGATCTTGTCCTTGCTCTCCACTTTGTGGGGTGAGGAAATGCTATTAGGTCCTAGAACCATTTAAAAAAAAGCAAAAACGAAATTGGTATTTTATGAATTACATTTCAGAAAGAGTGATTGTTAATAAACAATATTGTTATTCTTACCAGTAAAAAAAAAAAAAAAAAAAAAAAAAAAGACCCCAACAATGTTTTTAAATCTACATATCAGCAATTCTTTGTAATGTCAATACCCATAAACAAAGAAAGAACTCATCTCTTCTACTATATTGGATATTGTGAATCTGGTTGCATTCCAACTTCAGGTTGTATGCAGTGAAGTCGGAGTAGCTATTTAATTCATGCAATTTATCATTGCTTTTAGGAAAGCCCTCCTGGCTGAGCCTTTCATTTATTTATTTATTTTGATCTTCTCTAGGATTTCTTTGGTTATTTGGCTGAACTTAATGAAGAAAATGATAGCGATACTTTAATCATTAGGTTCCACCTTTACTGATTCTGATATTGTTTTGTTTTATTTCAGCGTTCTGAATGGTGACTCTTCTAAACAACTTTTAATCAAAGATTTTGGATTTCATCTCTTTTCGTTGTCATTTTTCTTCTTTTCCCTCTATGTTGATTTTGGTGCATATTATTTCTCTGTCTCAGGGCTGCCCAAACTCTCTCTGTTGAACTTGGAGGGATGCCGAGTTACTGCTGCATGCTTGGACTCTCTTTCAGGTTTTGATTCTCTTCAAGTCTTGGCCTTTCTGCCAATTATTATATTCTCATTCCCATTAGGATCAGGCCTGTACTACATAATGGTTCATTAGATTTTTCATAAAAATTTACCATGAATGATTTTTTTCTAAAGTTGTTTATATGATATATTTGCAGATCTATCTGGAACATTTTCATGTTTTGCATATATAAATCCGTGTATTAAAGCAAACCCACTCATTTCCATTGGGAATATTTTTAACAGAAATTACCTAAATAAGCTCTTCACCCCTAATTTTGCACTACGGATGTTAACTATGTAAAACGGGATAAGATGTTGGCATCATAACCACTCATTTTCATTGGTAATATTTGTTATATTTATGTGCACATTAATTGTGTGCACCATGGCTAATACTAAAGACAAATGTCTTTTCTCAATCTTTGTGCACGCGCGCATGTAAAATTGGTGGTTTAGATTGTAGAAACAGTTATGGCTCTACAGCTAATTACTGTTATGCTTCTAGAATTTTGCTTTATTTTGAATCCTAGAATTTTTTATTTTTTATTTTTTGCTGGGTAACTCGGGGATTTTATGGCCACTTGGGTTTCTATTCGTGTGTAATGGAAACTCCACATGATATATGCATTGATATTTTGTTGATGACATTTGGAGTGAAGATTAAAACAAAATTAAATTCCTGATGAATTGTACACTTAAGTATCTATTAAAAGTAGGAAAAATAAAATTTCCTTCACTTTTCAATTTATATGTACTCAATGTGTTATTCAATACTTTTGTTTGGCCAGAAATCTAACTGGCATTGTTTTTGTGCCAGCTCTTGCTGCCTTGTTATATTTGAATCTTAACAGATGTAAGCTGCCTGATGATGGATGCGAGAACCTTTCCAGTAAGTTGCATTTGGCATAAATACATTACTTGGTCTGTTGTAATCAACTATATATCTACTGTGATGCTTCTGGGGTTTACTTTTTTATTTTATTTTATTGGAAGAACCTTGTGTTGAACTTATTGCATATATCTTGGTTTCTGCAGGATTTAGGAACTTAAAAGTATTAAATTTAGGGTTCAATGATATCACAGATGCATGCTTGGTGCACTTGAAAGGTGGGTGTCTTTCACTCTCATATCTACACAAGTTCAAAATTTTGATTTACAATTTCTGTTTTGTTTTCCCTTTGCAACAATGGAAAATGGTTCGAGGATAAAGAGTTGAGCCTTATAGAATGTAGGAAGCAATCTGTGTGTGTTAAATATGTACAGAATGCACTGTGTTCGCATAGGTAGTTGAGGTTTGAGATCTTCCACTTTCCTTTGAGCACAACATAGCTTGATTTTCTGTGTGTTTATCAATAACTAGCTGCAAAACTGTGTGATGCATAGGAAAATTTTTATGGAAAAATATTTATAAGTAATGCATACTTAAATATCTATCCAGTAATAAAAAAAGCCAAATTCGATAATTTGTAGGAAATATGCTTTTTTTCTTTTTTGATAGGTAGAAAATATGAATTTTAGTTAAATTATAATTAAATTAAAGCAGGCCAACCGTAATTTAATCAAATTTTGTTTAGTGTTGGGTTGATTATTCTATAACCAATGAGTTCTGATAGGTTCTAACTAATGTGACACAAAACAAACTATATTTATAATGTTGATGTGGAAAAGTGTGGACTTTCAAAAGCTTATGTGGCAACATATGAAAGGGTCACCTAAAAAGTCAAATGCTTTCATTTTGTACGTATTATATAGATGTATTAATTTTCTTGTCAACAACTAAGCTTCAGCAATATGACTTTCATGTATGTATCATTGCTACCTAAATTTTTTAGATGTGCGACTGCTTTGAGCTTAGGGCTTCTATGGCTAGTTCATGGAGTTTATAACTTAACAAGTTTTGGAATAAGTATATATTTTTTAAAAGATATGTGAGATATCCTGAACAAGGTACTAAATGTCTTGGTATATCTTCATGTGTTTGTGTTACATTTTGAACAATATATTTTGTACATAAATTTTGATCTTGCTTCAAGCAGGTCTTACAAATTTGGAAAGCTTGAACTTGGACTCATGTAGGATTGGTGATGAAGGGCTGGTTAACTTGACAGGTTGGTGTTAAAAGGGTTTCCCTAATTTTCTGTTTTAATTCTAAATCTGTGTATTGATTTTGCAATGTTTCTGTTCCAGTCAAAGAGGTTTAGTAGAAAGGTGTTTTCTAGCACTAGAGATCATATTTATGAGAAAAGCTTTTCAGATTACAACAACAAATATGTGATTCTTTGTATATCTGTCATTTCCCTCTAGAAATGGTATAATGGCAGCTTTCGTGTTTGCCATGTGACCTAAATACCAGAGCTGCTCAGCTGGCTATAGTTGCAACTTTTTTGAGTTGAAGTAAGCAGTCCTAATAATGAGGGTTTTCTTTTGAGCATATATGGTTTGTTCCATGTAATAAATAATTTATGTTGTGTTTTATATGACATGATATTTCTAATTCATTAGAGGCAATGAAATCAGAACATCATTTTAATGAAATTTTAAAAAAATAACCAACACAGAATATAAACTAGCCTTTTGAGTTGCCAAAGGTCTTGTAGCTAAATTGGCACCTCCCCATGCACAAAGTGCTTGGGAGTCTGGAGGGGAAAAGGGTTAGAGCTGCGGGCTTAGTAGCATGTTGTAATTATCTCTAAAAAAAAAAACTAGCCTTTTTAAGTTCCATGAAAATTGATTTGGGGTTATTCTCTAGTGGCTTGCTAAAATCAGGGAAAAAAATCAGCATGTTGAGTTGTAGTCACTAATTGTTAGTATCTTGTGTTTCCCTCACTGAAAAATGAGATTTTATTATGGAAATTAATGTGAGAAACTCATTTTGTTACAATTTTCACGTCTGCTCTGTAAATATTTCTCCCTTGTTTATAGGGTTTACAGATGATGTTAATTTTAAGTGCTATATATATAAGATTTAACTTTTTAATGCTTTTGTTAATTCTAGGATTTAACTTGTAACTCTCTCACTTTTTTGCTTGGGGTGTCTATTATATACTTCCTCTGTACTTGGATTGCACCCCTTTATCAGATTTCATTACTCATGTAAAAAAAAAAAATTCCTGTTACAAACCTGAAGTCCTAACTTAGTTGAGGTTGTGGATTCATCTTTTCATTCGGTTACATGAGTAAATTTGTGGAATCAAATTATTAACTTTTCTTCAGGGGAGCACAGAAAAAGTGTGGCAATCTGTGGGCAAGCTCTAATTTATATCATTTTTAGCATAGCTTGATGGTGTGATGCAGGTTTTTATAGACATGAGAGCCATATTTTGCATCAGAATCCTAGTTTCACTCAGTATATACCAACTGATGAGTTGCAACCATAAGAAAGCTTTTTCATTGCTTTATAGAAGAATTTAAAGTTAGGAGTAGTCTAGGATATGTACTCTGTTATATGTTCATTTGGATATATTATTTTAGTTGTTCCCTTTTCTTTTCTTCGTCCCTCTTTTCTGCTTTTCTTATTTTCCCACCTTATCATAAATAATGCTTAAATATGCATATGAAATGCTTTGATTTTAGGCCTTCGGCATCTCAAATGCTTGGAATTGTCTGATACTGAAGTTGGAAGTAGTGGACTTCGCCATCTATCTGGTTAGACATTCACCTTGTATTTATTTACAGATTATGGAATCTGATTGGTTCCCATGTATGCCCTCCTCTTTCTTTTTAATAATTCAGTGTAGCACATAATCAGTTTCACTTAGTTTATTTATCTGCAAAGTGGATTCTAAATAAATGCAATGCTTCATTTGTTTGGTTTTCACCACCATGTTTGTATTGATGCTCCATGCAAGCTTAGTTGGTGGTCTCTTGGTAATCTAGGTTTGATGGGTTCCAGCCTTCTAGGGCCTTGTGGAAATGAATTGATATTTTCTTCTTCTTCCTTTTTTTTTTTTTTTTTTTTTGTTTTGTTTTGTTTTTATTTTTATTTTTTGCTGGTTTTATCCTGAGTGACTTGTTTGAATGACAGCATCCTTTGATGGAAAGGGTTAATTTGAATTTACCAAAAAACTATTGATGTTGTTAAGTTGGATAGTGAAGACGAAGGGAGTTGAATGGTGTGTTTGATACTCTTTGCAGATCTAAAATTAAAGAATTGAGGTTTTATTGACAGAGGCACCATAATCATAAAGACACTCTCTTGATTGTATATTTTGAGGTTTTATGAAAACCGACAACTGCACTAGCCAACCTGCAGTTGTCTTCAAAAATGACCATCACCAACTCTTGCACTATTGGCAGCAGCCAAGAGCAGTGTAGCTCTGATTGGTTTCTTTGGTTCAGGTTGGAACTTCAACAGTGCATCACTAACTATTAGTGTTACAAAGATCATGCTAAAATTTGACACTACTGTCATCCCCTACCTTATATCTAATCTAATAAATCGGTTCAAGGAATCCCAATTAGCTCTTATTGCCTTCCAAACTCCCATCCCATATCTTATGAGAATGGGGTTAGAAGAACTTAGAAGTCCAACCCCCCATTTCTACTCCATACTTCATTGGAACTAACTGTTTCCATAAAAGGTCATTCTCCTAAGTGGACCTCCATAGCCACTTACCTAATAACACACAATTAAACATGCTCAAATTTCTCATTCCTAACCCATCTTTATGAAGCAAAGTGCATGTAGTTTTCCAATCCACAAAACGAGGTTTTTCCTCCTCTCCCATCCCACCTCAAAGTCACATTGTCATTTTTCGTAAGGGTTTGAGGATTAGCCACATCTAATCATGCCTGAACTGTCCAATGTATCTTAAGCGTCTTAAATTATGATGTTTGTCTTTGGTTATGAACTTGTAAAGAGTTCATGGATGTGACATAGGGCATACTGATGTCACAACTTGTGAGTAATCTAAGAGTTTGTGTGAGTAAATGGATGTGGCATAGGTGATACTAATGTTGAAACTTGTGAGTAATCTAAGAGTTTTTGTCCAATTGATGCTAATTGTGATTTTAATTTTGTCTCCTTGCCTCAGCATAGCTTAATCACAAATGTTTTTTACATGTTCATTTTGTTTTAATCAGGTTATGTTTATGGTTATATTATTAGCCATTTGCCTCACAATTAATGCATTAACTCTTCTCCCCGCCCTCCAAGAAGCGTTCCTCTTGTTAATTCACACTAATTCGTAGGGTCCAAACATTACAGTGTGTATGAGGCTAGGTGCATCATGCATGTATATAGGGTCCTCAAACATTATCCGTATGGGTGTATTGGGTTGGGTATGCGTGTAGTCTGTGGTTTTAGATAAGGATTGTTTGCTCATGTTTGGTTGATTCTGGCAGCCTTTGCCAACAAAATCACACAGCAACCACAAGTTTAGAGGAAAATTGAAAGAGAACTATAGACAATGGAGAACTTTTTATCCATATTGTCAAATTTATTTTCACAAGTTTGCAAGCCCCCAAGAATAGTGCAAAATTTATTTCAATTATTTGTAACTTCTTATATCTTTTTTATGTTTTAAGAATTTTTTATATGTGAGAGAGAGATTCCTCACTTTTGATGCACTTCTTAACATTTAATGCATGGGACTTCTAAGAATAAAGTCAAGGTTACTTGTCGGAACGTATGAAGGACACAATAGAGTTGTTCAGTGAATTTCCTTTTACTTTTATTTTGGGGTTAACTTAGTATTTTGTTGGTTTGTTTTCTGTAGGTTTGGCTAACCTGGAGAGTTTAAATTTATCATTCACTGCTGTTGATGATGGTGGGTTAAGAAAATTGTCTGGACTCTCATCTCTTAAATCACTCAATTTGGATGTTCGCCAAATTTCAGATGCTGGACTTGCAGCTCTTACTAGTAAGTATTCTAGATAGACATTGCATTCAGATGGGAACAGAATGGAATTATAAGTAATCAACATTAGAAAGAATACCTGTTGTGGGAATCACAATGAAGCATTGCCCAAATGAATCTTTTTATGTTTTAAATGTTGAACCATTCTTCTCTTTTAATGATTTTGTTCCAATAATCTAGCAAAAGAGATGGTGTGTATTTGACAATTTTGACCTGCAAATATCTGGGTCACTGAGCCTCTCAAAAACCGTTCCCATGTAAATGTGTCAGCCTTTGAGCCTATTAAAATTCAGTTCTCTTTGCTGTTTCCTTCACTTTAAGTGGCCTCCTTTTGCTCCTCCTGCAGTTGAACTCCTGAGGTCTAGTGTTACACGGTGCAATAGTAGCTTATTATGTTTTTAGTTTTTCATATGTAAATATATATTTTATAAGCTTCATAAATATTTGAATGTTTTGATTTAATGATGCATTTTCCTGCTTTATTGATGTAGGTTTGACTGGGTTAACTCATCTTGATCTTTTTGGAGCTCGTATTACAGACGGTGGAACAAACCATCTGCGAAGTATGTTAGATAACACACTAATATTTCTGTTGCCTATACTCATAAATTTCTCTTAGTTATATGTAATATTGGATTTGGTCCTAGAGAAGTTTGTGGAATACTATTATATGGTCACATTCTTATATCTAATTAAATGCAGAAGGAACTTGGAAATTCTCTTTGTTAGTAGATGTCAATAAGTACTAAACTATAAAACACAAGTTGGAACCAAATTGCTTATTGAATATGCATGATTATTAGTTTATATACCATATGATCATGAGATGCCTTCTCTAGCTTAAAAAACAACATTCTTTGAACTGTTAGCTTTGCTTGTCGAAAGACTACTGATTTGAATTAATTTGTTTTTTTTCCCCCTCCCCCTTTTGCAGACTTTAAAAACCTGAGGTCCCTAGAAATATGTGGTGGAGGACTGACTGATACAGGTGTCAAGAATATCAAGAATCTTTCATACCTGAGGCTGCTAAATCTATCACAAAACTCCAACCTGACAGATAAAACCTTGGAGTTGATTTCTGGTATTTCTATGATCTCTCTCTTTTTTTTGTGGTGTGTGTATGTGGAAGGATATACACACACGCACACACAACACACATGCTTGCTTTATCTGTTTAAATTTCTTTATTAGATGGGAATCATGTACCAGAGTTTTGTGACCAGAGTAAGAAATAAATACATTCTTTGGTGTAGTTAATTATGGAAATATCAGTTGCGAAATTTATGCTGTCAATGCTGCTTTACTATTTAGTGAAAGTTTCAACAATCATTAACTAAAGACTCTGCACAGATACCTGGAAGTGGCTTTAAGTTTTCTAAATAAAAGTTCGTATACTTGTGGTTGTAGGTTTTTATTATTAAAAGGTTTTTTTTTTTTTTTTTTAATATTTCCTTTCTACGATTTTAAACCTTAAGTTAAGCATTGTTTACACTGTTGGCAAACTGCAGCCTATTAAAACTCTGAACTCCCACTTATATTTTTAAGCGTTGTCTGAGGATTGCATTTTTCAAGAATAATGATTTCCCTATTTTCTTAATTTATTTTCTCACATACTTGTAAATGCAGGCTTGACAGAATTGGTCTCTTTAAATGTTTCAAATTCTCGTATCACTAGTGTGGGACTGCGTCATTTGAAGACACTGAAGAATATGAAATCGCTGACATTGGAGGGCTGTAAGGTGACAGCAAATGATATAAAGAGGCTTCAGTCAACTGATCTCCCCAATCTGGTAAGCTTCCGTCCTGAGTAGTTATGGAGGCGTCATAAAAGATCTCCGTAAAAAGCCACTGTTGGTGTAGTGGGGGAACTATGTATAAAATAACATTTAAGGTGACGAGAGGTTTGTTGTATTGTACATATGGTTAGACCTGAGGGGGAAATGTATTGTGGCTCAGGAAGTACAAATTCTAAGAATATCCCAATGCTATATGTGAAGCTTTCTTTTGGATCATTTATGGTACAGAAGAAAAATGTAGATAAGCTTCCTTGGCAAGGGTCTGATGATGCTCTTTTCCAGCTGTTTCGTTTGTATATAAATGCTGGTGTAAGTTTTTTGTGAACATTTTGAATTGATGCCTTTGGTGGCTTGATTGAATGCTTTCTTATAATATATGTAAATTACCAAGTTTTACGAGAATGGAAGTCCCTGTTTTATATACTTCTTAGCTTCGTCTACTGCATCATCCTGCATCCAGTTACTGCCAGGGTTTACTCGCTTAATTTGATTCAGAATACCCACTCCCTCCCAAACCCATATAAGGTTCTGGCTGCCGGAAACAGGTGGTTGGTTCCTCAAAATTCTGCAAAAGATTATGATAATAAACTTTGGGAAAAAACTTGTGACCAGCAAAACTCATTATTTTGCCTGGTATACCGAATACATGTTCCAGTGAAAGCTTATAAAATGTAATTCTGAGCATTTTTCTTAGTCATATTCGAACAAGTTTTCCTAAACCTGGTAGTAGTTTCATCTCCTGAATAATTAAATAAACAAACAAACCAGAAAATACAATTATCTTCAAGAACAAAGAAAAAAAAAATCTGTTATGCTTAATATCTTTAGTTTGATCTGTATGTCTTAATTCTCTTCAAGTAGTTTTTTCTTTTCAAAATTTCCCAAGCCTTGTTCTTTTTTGAATCCAATCATAGATTTTATTCCAGATTGAATCAAATCATTTTTTTTTTATTTGCTTGATTCATTTTTTTTATTTGCTCTTTCACTGCAAGGCGGCAAAGTTTAAAAAAAAAAAAAAAAAAAAAAAAAAAGAAGAAACCTACGATTTTGTGTTGTTTTTCTTTTTCTGTTTTTCATTCAAAAGATTTATTTTCTTTGGTTTTACATTCTTATATGGAAATAATGAATTGCGTTCGTATAGGCATTTTGGATGCCGCAATTGAAATAGCGTTTCTGGCGAGTCAGAGGACATACAGACAGCCTGCATATCACTCAGGTCTTCATCCAGGCAGGTCAGAAAATCCAAGCCATTGTTAAAGAATATGAAGCGACATCTCAACCAAAGAGCAGATCAGACAGCTCTGGTCTGGGGAGTACAGGACATACAGGAACATGAAAAATAATTGGGATTACCTCACTTATCAGGAGATCCAAAAGGCAAGGCTTGAGGAGTATCAAGTATAGTGTGTTGAAAAATGGTTAACTCAAGCCTTTAAGGGGCTGTTTGGTAAATGTGTTTAAACACATGTTTTTAGTTTTTAAACAACATTACATGTATTTCCATACACTTTTTCACTCACACGTATTTTCAAAAAATATAAACAACGTTACTAGAACAACATTACCAAACGGCCCCTAAACCTCTTTTAATACTAGCATAAATAAAGAAAAAAATCAATTTTATTTGTACCCCTAAAAAGAATTTCATTTTTAAGTCTTATTTAGATATTTAAATCATTTGTTTTAGTGTTGATTTTATTCAAATAGTTAACACCTTAAGTTATACAACTTGAGTAATGTCTCTAACTATATTATGCTTTAACCTTTAAGAACACATTTATTAATATTACACATGACAAAAATAATAAATTTAATAATTAAAACATTTGAAAACAAAATTAAGCCAAAATCCCAATTCATTAATGAAAAACAATCCAATTTTTTTTTTTTTTAAATGAAAAAGAAGTTTAAGTAAAGATAGCAATTTGGTCTTGTAGGAGGGATAGGCCCAAAAATGTATATTGGGGCCTTGGGCTCTGTCCGATGACACTTAGTAGTCTGAGGACAAGAGAACATTGATATAAAGGTACAAGCTAGTGAATGAAGGAAAGTGGTTGGCCATAAGGGTTTAGGAAGGAGGTCCGAGGACAAATGAGTCCTTGGTTTAACAGAGCGGAGTTTAGAAGGGTTGACATGACATCAACGGCAGCATTTTGGGTAGTTCTAATGGAAAGGACGAGCATCAGGAAGGAATAAGACGAAGGGGAAGGTAAGAAATATCTAAGGGAAAGTTGCTATCACCGCATTAAATGCTCTGTAGCTAACTCTCTAGTTGTATTAATGTGGAAGTGATACCTGAACAGTGATGTTCAGTCTTACAACTGCCACTAAAAGTTTCAAGAAGGTGTTGATGGGACAAGGGTAAGAGTTGGCCATTTGATCTACACGTGGAGGGTTGAGATAGAGTAAGGGATGGTAATATGAAGGAGAGAAATCCCATTACAAGGGGGGACCAGAGAATTAAAAGAGAAAAACACTATAGGAACAAGAACTGGACTTGTAACCAAATTCAAAAGAAATATATACAAGAACTAATCGCCTCAAATTGTGCCGAGGACGATTTTCTTTGGGTAAAACTAGTTTATCTTTGCTTTCTTGTTATCCAGATCCACTATAATTGTTATCCAACTCAATAGAACCTAGTTTTCTAACCCACTTTCTATAAATTCATTGTATTGGGCTCTTTGGGCCTAAATCCTTTTACCTTTTGGGCTTAGGAACTAAATCAGGGCCTTACAAGTCCGATAGATCTAATTTAGCCAAATATTATTTATGATCTAAAAGGACATAAGTGTTGGGTTAAAATGAATTGACCCCCTGCAAATTAATTAATTACCCAAGTTAATTAATTAGTCAAATTACATGCAATAGCGTGGTAGCACAAACAAATCACCAAATAACTAAATGTAGCGAAATTAAATTTGACATAGGTGATTTGTTTATGAATGGGAAAACCACTAAGGCAAAACCCCACTGGATGAATTTAAGGTTACTACTCCCGAGAATCCACTATTATTAATCACAAGCAGTTACAAGTATGAGAAATCTTACCAAACCCTTTGGCCTATCCCGAAATACCAACCTGTAGTTGAACTTTTATCCCAATACCCAATTGGACTTGTATTGTAACGGTAATCTCTCCATTCAATGCACGAATCCCTATACGTGACTAACCAATGATGCATAGATCCCAGTACGTGACTAACTCACCAACTTGAAGAAGATGTTGACTGCAAAGTTCTTCAGTTTATCAACAATGAAGATTAGGAAGCTCCTTGGTCATAAAACCCTTGGTGTAAAGATGTAGTAGCTTCTACAAAGCGAATGATGAATTAGAGCAATTTTTGCCTCCTGTCACACAATGCATGTATTATTCTTTTGCATCATCTTGTGACAACCCTTAAAATAATCCTTACATATGTCTAGGATTGTGAGAAAAGAAACCCTACACAAATACATAGGAATATGCGTGTAATCAGATCTTGAAAATCTGATTTCGTAATTCTCGACATATATAGCTTGTGTCGAGCTTCTATCAAGCTTTAACATTAAATCTCGATAAAAGTCTTTCTGTCGAGATTGTTGTCGAGTTTTAAAGAACAACACTTCCTTTACTTGTTTCTTGGTCAGACTTGCATGGCTTCAATACTTAACTTGAACACTTGTTTCTTGAAGTACTAAACCCATCATAGATCTACCCAATTACAAGTAAAGTGCGTTTTGTCAAAGGATTAGCCAATTACATAAATATGTCCCTAACAATAAGAGGAATTCTAAATTGAATTAGTTAGACTTTCGAAGAAATATAGTCATGAAAAGATTCATAGGAACCTTAAATTATATGATCTAAAAGGATATGAGAGAAATTCCACATACTAAGAAATTAACACAAAGCACAAATAGAATTTTAAAATATAAAAATAGATAAACATTGATAAAATCTTAACAATCAATAAGTAAAAGTAATCTGAAATCAGATTGCACTACAGCACAAGGACATGTTTTGAACCAAATTTTTCATATTGATAGTTAATTGAAAAAAATCAAAACACTTACAAACTAAATACATAAAATAACCAAACCTAAAACACACAAAATATTCTTACCTAAGAGAAACCAATAACTTAAATGGGTGTCACATGTTTTGCTTCTTTATAATAGACTTCCTTTGACATAATATTCATACATGCAAATTTAGAAACAAATAACAATAAGTAAGATGAATTTATTTAATCAAAACTATCATATACAAATACATATGCATAAGATGCAACTTGAAAAAAAAAAAGCAAAACAAAAACATGTGAGGAAATATATCCTAACATTTAATAAAATAATTTTTTAAATAATTAATAAAACGTAAGATGAACCTTGAGGGGGAAAAAGTGTGAGGGTTGTGTGGGATTCTAGACTTCAGTTTAGAATTTTTTTATTTTTTATTTTTTCTAGGGAAGTTAAAAAAAAAATTATAATAGACTTTTAGTTTGAATAGAATTAAAATTTGTTCAAATTTTACTAAATTAAACTATTATTAATTTTATCACTTAATTTGAGGAAATATATCCTAACAATTAATAAAAAAATTAATTTAATAATTAATGAGAGTAGTTGTTTATTAGGAAAAAAAAAGTTCTAGAGAGAGATAGAGAGAGAGTATCATATAAGTTTATCAACTCCTATGAATCTATATAACATTTATATCCTTCCAATACAAATACATATGCCTAAGTTGCAGCTTGGAAAAAACAAAAAACAAAAATGTGGGATGCAAGAGGAATTCTATGGAAAGACTAAATATTTTTATATATATATATATATATATCATTATTATTAATACCGTTCCATTCCGGCCAGAATGGTCGGAATTTTTCGTACCGGTATGCAAATCGGTACCAGAATACCCCACGTTCCCCCTTAGGTCAAATTTCGGGCCGTTTCGAGCCATTCCAGTCATTCCGGAAAATTTCGGCCAATTTCTGCCGAGATGTAAATTCCAGTCGGTACAAGATTTAGCTTGTTAAAAAAAAAACAAAAAACAAAACAAACCAGTAAAGGTTCAAACGACGCCGGCCCGCCATTTGCCTGAATGAACCCAGCGTCCCAGCCCACTTCTTCTTCTTCTTCTTCGTTTTGTATCCACTGGTTAGTGGACCGGTCTTTTGACTCTTTTGTTCTTTTATAGTTTTATTTTCTTTTGTCTTGAGTCTCTTCTAGAGTCTTTTATTGTTTTCAAATTTTAACTTTTCTGAGCCCAATCACGTGAGTGACTTTGGAAATGACAAAAAAAAGTTAATACAAAAGCAAATGTCAGTCAGAGCCTCAGAGGTACTATTTTTGTTTTCCTCATTATACAATGGTTTGTAACTTTATATTAATATTAATTTATTTTTTAAAAAAATATTATTATTAGAAAAATATTATATTGATAACATTTTCACAATACTTACACAATAAATTGTAAATAATAGGTTGTATACATGTGTGTTCATATACATACATATATATATATATATATTTTTTTTTTAAGAACTCCGAAACACCTTGAAACGGTACGCCGAAATAGACCGGTACCAAAATATTCCGTTCCACTGGACAAATTGAAACGGGCTCCGAAACGGAATTAATAACATTGATATATATATATATATATATATATAATTTGAAATTTTGATAATATATTTTTAGTTAGAGTAGAATTTAAATTTCTGAAACTTAGTGCATGTTGCATGTTTTGTTAATACTTATTTTTACTTTATCTAAAGAAATTGATAAGAACAAATAAGTTGTTGTCTCTATCAACTAAAACTTAGATGCATGTTGTATGTTTTTGTCAAAACACTTATTGTTACTTTATCTAAAAAAATTGACAAGAAAAAAAAAGTTTTTGTTTCTATCAACTGAAACTTAAATGCATGTTGCATGTTTTGTTAAAACATTTATTGTTATTTTATCTAAAATGCATGTTGCATGTTTTGTTTAAATACTTATTGTTACTTTATCTAAAGAAATTGATAAGAACAAATAAGTTGTTGTCTCAATCTAAAAAATGTTTATATCTAAAATATTGATGTAATTTGGTGAAGCCACTTGGCATAACCATAACTTCTAAAACTCAAGTTTTATTATAAAAACACTTATTATATTTTATCTAAAATGCATTTGCATGTTTTGTTAAAATATTTATTGTTACTTTATCTAAAGAAATTGATAAGAACAAATAAGTTGTTGTCTCCATCTAAAAAAGTGTTTTTATCTAAAAATTTGTTATAATTTGGTGAAGCCACTTGGCACAACTAAAGCTTAGAAAAAAAATGGTGCAATTTAGTGAAGCCACTTGACGTAACCATGGCTTCTAAGCCCAACTTTTATTATATAATATATGATATAGTATTATTTTTATGATATGTTGATGACTAGGATCTCAATCAATAAATTATAACACATGACACAATATTGTTAGTTTGGAAGACCATTAGGCATTACAGATGTGGTCCTCCATGAGGACTAAGTAATTTCTTTGTTGGATACACCACAACTTGTCTTAAAGCCATAAATATTTTCTAGGGGCCAAGCTAAATATATAGTCATTTTCAATCCACAAATAACATGTACACACACATACACATACTTTGTAAACATTGTTGAGGGCGAAAAAGTTTTTCCTTTCGACAAATAAGATTTTTGTTGGGTTGGGGGCCTAAACCGAAACTCGACGATGGGCTTAAGGCACGGCCCAAAGGCTATCGGCGAAGATCCGAAGAACTCACTTTATTTTATGCCTTGGGCTTAGGTTGAGACTGACAAGAACGGCCCACAAATAACTCCTATAGTAGACACGTTAGCATGATTAAAAAGCATATTGTAAGAAATTGACCAGTAGTAAAATGTTTTTGTAGAAAATATCCCAGCGGTAAAATGTTTCTGCAGAAAAATAGCCTAGAGGTAAAATGTCCTGGTGGTAGCTGTTAGTTATTTCACAAATTAAGGAAAGTATCCACATTTTCAAACTCATCATTCATTGGCTCTAGAGAAGAGTCTTCTAACACAACAATATGAGGAAAAAATTCTATAGTGACAGTTACATCATAATCTTCAATAGTAAATGAGTAAATGAATGTTATGGGCTCCATTATAACAAATAATGAGGAAAACTTAGTGTGAGATGAAGAAAGAGAGAGAAA
Organism: Quercus robur; assembly: GCF_932294415.1. NCBI lineage: Eukaryota > Viridiplantae > Streptophyta > Magnoliopsida > Fagales > Fagaceae > Quercus > Quercus robur. The sequence goes on from NC_065538.1 coordinate 31,476,348, forward strand.
TCTCAGCTAGTGCAGCAAGATCATTATGGTGCCAAGACATGCTCGTGAATATAGTATATGTAGTGAGTAGAGAAAGTCATTTGTGAGTAGTGTAAGTAATGAGTGAGAGTATATAGTAAAGCTGCTAAGACTTTCTACTGGGGACAGATAAATGTTTATGAGTAGGAGTTTGAGGAGTATTTGTGAGCTAGGAGCTGGAGAACTTAGTCTCTAAGCTTGAAACTAAGAACTCAGAACTTTGCCAGAGCTTAGAGAAGGTTTAGACAGAGAAGTTAAAGAAGAACTCTTTCTATCAGTGTGTCCCTTAGTGTATATTGGGTCCTCGCTGAAGGATTAGTGGAGAGTTCCATTTATAGTTGAGTTTGAGGGGGTAATTAGCAAATAATCTCTGCTAAATCTTCCTCAATCTTCAGAAAGTCCTTAGAGAATCGTTCATAAGATTTTGGCCAAGAGTAATAAGCTTAGCTTTAGGATGCTTTTGCTGTTTTGGGTAATAACAGTTGGTTTAGCATTAAATGCTGATTTGGCCTTAGCTGATGGGATTAAAGCATGTATTAGGCTAATGATCTTGGTTTTGTTGCTGCTAGAATTAGAGTTCCCTAGGGCAAATTGTATCACCCTAAGCCAGGTGTCAATCTTGGAGCCCTACGTTGGGAACTTTGTTGGGATCCCTTTGGTGCCCTCTAAACCACATTTCCCTAAGTTTTCCTATGTGGGTTCATGTGCTTGGTCCATGAACCAGAAAGTACACGTTTTTGGCATGATAATGAACTGATTTCATGTTGCTCCAGAAGTATTCATGACTTCGTTATGGCCGCCCTTGGCCCTTGATCGAATGTGTTGGAGAAGGAAGGAGATACAGTTGGCTGAAACTTCCTAGCTTTTTGTCATGTCACCTCAGCTTTATGTCACATGAGAAATGATGGAATTCAGCTTGGCAAGGAAGGGTTTAACCCCTGCTGGACACGTGTCCCTCTTCTGATCTGATTGGACATGCTGGAACTGATGGTGATGGGCTCCAGCTATCAAGTTGTGCTGAAGTTTGGCTGGATAGCTCACGTGAGCTTCAGGTGCTGGGATTTGTATATGAGTTGAGCTGGCTTAGCTGGGCTTTAAGCTTCCTTGGGCTAGGTCATCCCTACAAAAATGAATGGTTTTGCCATAGGTAATATACATGGGCTTTTGTAGTTAGTTGATTATGGAAAAATAAGCTTAGTTCCCATAAATTTTGTGAAAGAAATATTTTGAGAGATGAGTAATTTAAATTTCCCATGAGTTAGGAACTTTAGTATATATTTTGCTAAGAGATAGTTTTGGGCTTTGAGCATAATGTAACAGTTTTTGCCAAAATAATATTTGGGCTTTTGTAAATTGGTGCCAAAGTATCATTGGGCTTTATGAGTAGTTGCCAAAAATAATATTTGGGCTTTATAAAATAAGTGCCAAAATAATATTTGGGCTTCATAAAAATGGGTGCCAAAATAGTATTTGGGCTTTGTAAAATAAGTGCCAAAATAGCATTTGGGTTTTGTAGAAATAGTGCCAAATTAGCATTTGGGTTTTGTAAAATAAGTGCCAAAATAGCATTTGGGTTTTGTAAAAATAGTGCCAAAATAGCATTTGGGCTTTGTAAAAATAGTGCCAAATTAGTATTTGGGCTTTGTAGGATTTCGTAAAAATATTGCCGTGTAGCAATGGACTTAGTAAGAATGCCGTGTAGCAACGGGCTTTAGAGGTGCCATATCGTAATGGGCTTTGGAGGGGCCGTATCGTAACGGGTTTTTAGAGTGCCGTTTCGTAACAGGCTTTAGAGGTGCCGTATCATAATAGGCTTTTAGAGTGTCGTGTCGTAATAGGCTTTAGAGGTGCTGTATCGTAACGGGCTTTAGAGTTGCCGTATCGTAACGGGTTTTTTAGAGTATCGTATCATAACGGGCTTTAGAGGTGTCGTATCGTAACAGGCTTTTAGAGTGCCATGTCGTAACGGGCTTTAGAGGTGTCGTATCGTAACAGGCCATATCGTAATGGGCTTTAGAGGGGGTTTTGTTGGGCTTTTTGGATTTTCCCACAAGGTAAATGTTTTTTGGGCTTTTTATGTGGAGATAGTATAATTTTGTGGCCCAATCTTGGTAGTAATATGATGAGTATTTCTTGTGGAAACCCAAGTTGGATAATATGTGGGTAATATGTGTGAGAGGGCCCAAGGTAATTTATGGAGCTTATATAGAGAGTATTTGTGGGAGCCCAATAACATGGAGAATATTTGAGTAATATGTGGGGAATATTTATGTGGGCTCAAAATAGTTTATGGGCTTATGTGGGTATTTTTGTGAGTGGGCTAATGAAATTATGACCCAAAAATTTGTACCTCAACACACATTTCTTTTAGTGTGCGCAATAACAAGTGTATAACAAAGATTTTTTTTCTTATGTCTTTGACATGATTTATTATATGTGTTATCATTCTCATATATTTTGATAAGCTTATCTTCTTATACGTAAGAACATTTTGTAAAGTCAATTTTATATAATTCAAGTTAAATATTTTTTTCATTAAATTGTGTTTAATCATCTTTTAAATTATATTAATGATAAATAATATTATTTAAACCATTTAAATAAATATTAATTTTTGTTAAATAAATTAAATATTAGACATTAGACAATAATAATATTTTTATAAAAATAAAATGTATACAAATCAAATAAATTCATATTTAAGAGAAATAAAATAATAACAATAATATTAAATAAAAAAATTTTGATGGATGAAAAAAGAATAACATATCCCCCACTTTTAATCATAAAATTCATTGCATCTTTTTTTTTTCTTATGTATAAAGGTGGAAAAAATAATGCACCCTTATGTCTCTAACTCTTAAATACAAAATGAAAATTATTATTATTAGAAATAAATGGGCATGTAACTCCCTTAAAAGTTACCATTGTTTTTTAGTGGAGTTTGTAGTGTGTTTTTTGTGTTATAACCTTTTTTCCTTTCCCTTTCTCTCGTGTGTGTGTTTGTTTCTCAAAAAAAAATATTAAAGTTAATTAATTATATATATTAGTGCTTTAATTATTATTATTATTTTGATAAAAAAAATGTTTTAAAATTTAAATTAGTGTCTGTACAAAAATAAGAGGAGGAGGAAGATTTTAGTTTATAACTTAATTTCTAAAAAATATTGGGGGACCAAACGTTGGTGGCCCCTCCTGCCTCTGCCGTTGGTCACAACCCACCTTCCCTACTGCCCCAATTGTCAAGAAAATTTTCAAAAAAATGTCAACCACTAAGTTTGTGTAAGGTTTCTCTTTTCCCTTAAAAAAAATCAAAACAAATTGAAAATTTATGAATGTTTAACCGTAAGTTTTTGAAGGTTTCGGTCAACTTAATTAGAAAAAAATTTTGTCAATGAAAAAGAGATCTTGGGTTCAAATACTGCCTATATAAAAAACTAATTGGTATCATGACCTGATAATATTGAGCAATCATCTTGGAGTGGACTATAGAGATTTGCTGCTGCGGAATCTTTGTCAAAATAAATTTTACACTCAAAAGAAAAGTATTTTGTCAAATACTTTGTGATAAATGATAAATCTCACCACACTCAAATAGAATACTCAATGGAGTTATTAATAGAAAATGTTGAAACTTTATTCTAATTGACAAATTTTAACTCTACCAGGATACAATTAGGTTTTCTTTGAAGCAAATGGACAACTTCCTAGTCCTCAGTAGAATTATTGTCCCTTCATCACGAAGGTGTTGTGAATTTTTCCTTGGAATAACAAGTTTATTCCTTGGCTAGTTGGGTTTTCTCTTTCTAGGGATTGGGAAATAGGAGTTTTTAGTCTAGTGTTTCCAAAAAATCAGGCAACTTGGCAATGGAAGACTTGACACAGAGTTGGAGTTGTCTGACGTTATTTGACAAGGAGGGCCTTGGATGCAATCTCACAAAAAGGAAGACGTCATGACTCACTCAATAGCAGCCAAATTTCTGACAAAAAGAGCTCTAAATGTGGACATCATCGCTAGGACTTTCAATCCTTTATGGAGGCCTCGCAATGGTTTTAAAATCCAAAATCTTGGTGATCATGTTATGCTGTTTACCTTCGATAACAAAGCTGATGTGGATCGTGTCCTTGCAAGCGAACCATGGAGTTTTGATAAACACTTAGTAGTTATGCAAAGGTATGAGCAAGAAACAGCCATTTAAGAAATCCTTTTTTACCGAGCTAGTTTTTGGGTTCAATTGCATGGCATACCATTATGCTACAGAACTATGGAAGCGGCGATTAAGATTAGCTCTGTCATTGGAGAGGTTTCTCATTCAATTACTCCAAAGGAATCCAATGGGGGAACTTTCTTTCGCCTCAAAATTACAATTGATCTTTCTCTTCCTTTGTGTCGAGGGCGCCTTATTTCTTTGGAAAACGGTAAACTAACATGGGTGAGTTTCAAATATGAGCGACTCCCAAACATGTGTTACTGGTGTGGACAACTCACTCATGATGATAAAGACTGTGAAATCTGGATTAACAGTGAGGGCACTCTAAAATCAGAAGAGAGACAATTTGGGGCACATTTAAGAGCACATGATTTTGTCCCATCTTGAAACACTTGTGTAACAGTGCCGGCATATTATTCAACCAAAAAAAAAAAAATCTACTCCAAGTGTTCCCCAATCATCAATGGAATTCGAGACACAAGATCACCCCTCAAATCATGGTGGAGAGCAGGTGGTTGGGGGTGGCCGAGGAAGCTTTGATGAGAATGTGGTAAGGAAGCCGAAGAGCCACCAAACGGGTAGACCAACAGACAGTTAAGACGATAAAGAGGGGGAAGCATTACCTGAAGTGACGCACGGGATAACTATTGCTTTTAAGACGAATTTTAATCACTCTGCTGTTGTAGATCAGGTTTTAAACAATGAAGCCATTTTGGAGAACCTTAAAAATAGCTTGGAATCCGAGTTAAATAGCATTGAGGCCGAGCTATCAAAGTTTGATAAGGAAGAGTCGCAGAAGTAACAAACTCTACCCTAGCACGTGACAAACTTATCCGAACCTAGCCCATCTAAATGAAGCATATGGGCCACTTACCAAGGCTAGGGTTGATGACACCTCATCTGAACTTCAAAAACTACCATCCTGGTCACGCACTCGACCAAACATCCCAGAGCTTAGTAATTCTTTCACATCTGTTATTGGAAAAAAAAAAAGAAAAAAAAAAATAGCTCACCTTGATAGAGATTGAACAGGAGTAGGGTTCCAAAAAACATCAGAAACTTCAGGAGTTTGAGAATGCTTCTTTCAAGGTGGAGGAGGCTGGTTGCTAGCCCCACCAACCACGATGAATTGCATCAGTTGGAACTGCTGTGGTTTAGGCCAAATACGTGCAGTTTTGGAACTCATTGAATTGGTCAAGAAATATGCCCTATAAATTATTTTTCTCATGGAGATGAGATCAAGAGAGGGTTATCTGAAAAAATTATGTGCTAAACTCCATCTTCAAAACATTTTCATTGTTCCAAGAATAAACACAAGTAGTGGATTGGCTCTATATTGGAAGAATGGCATCGATCTCAAAGTCATGATTTCTTCCACATCCTATATTGACACAGTAGTTAACCTAGGAGAGGATAACGCTTGGCAGTTCATGGGTTTCTATAGGGATCCGGTAACAGCCAACTGGGAACACTCCTGGGCACTACTAAAGCATCTTCGTCTCAAGGTGGATCTCCCTTGGATTTGTGTTAAGGATTTTAATGAAATAGTTAAAGCGGAGGAAAAAATGGGAGGAGTCCTTAGAAGAGAAAGATTGATGATAGAGTTTAGAGAAGCTCTAGATTTCTGTGGTTTTTGGGATGTAGGTTTTGTGGGTTCACCTTTCACCTGGTACAACAACAGGATTGATGAAATGGTTACTTGGATCCGGTTGGATAGGGGAGTAGCTATACCCTCATGGTCGCAATTAATCCCTATGGTTAGGGTTCATCATGTAGAAGGTTCTTTATCAGATCATTGTCTTTTGTGGATAAGATCGGATTATGAAAATATTCGATTCTATAAAAGAAACAGGTCGTTTTGCTTTGAGGCTGTCTAGTTGAAAGATGAAAGATGTGAGGGGGTAATCAAGGATGCGTGGTTGCAGACAAATTTAGGAGATCAGATGCAAAAAGTGATGGGGAAGATTGATGCATGTAGCACGAGCCTAAGGAGTTGGAGCCGATTACCTTTTGGCAATATTAGGTGAATGCTTGAGATGAAAAAGAAACAACTTGTACAAGCTAGGGCACTATCAATAAGGGGAGGTAATCATGAACAAGTACGGATTCTCAAAGGTGAAGTATATGAACTCATGGTGAAGGAAGATTGTATGTGGCATCAAAGGTCTAGGGTGGATTGGCTGAAAAGTGGGGACTTGAATACTACCTACTTTCATAGCCAAGCTACTCAAAGAAATAGACGAAACTACATCTTAAAGTTGGAGAAGGAGGATGGCTTTGTGATTGAGGAAGAACATTTGATTGGGGAAGAGTTGGTGAATTATTTCACCAAGATTTTCACTTTGGCACAACCAACAGATTTTGAGCCGATTCTCAAAGGAATTGAGCAAAAGGTTACTCCTAGCATGAACTCAGATTTGACAAGGGAATTTATAGTAGATGAGGTGGAGCAAGCTTTGAAACAAATGAAGCCATTATCAGCTCCTGGACCAGATGGTATCACCAATTTTTTATAAATCTTGTTGGAATTTTATTGGGTAGGATGTTGTTGCAGCCACTCTCTCTATTCTCAATATAGGTAACATGCTAGAAAACCTAAACCACACTTTTATCTCCCTTATCCCGAAAACAAAATTACTAGAAAAAGCCAAGGATTTTAGACCCATAAGCCCTTGTAATGTCTTATACAAAATTGTTTCAAAAACCATTGCAAATCGATAAAAAAAAAATTCTCCCAAAATTGGTCTCCGAAACACAAAGTGCTTTTATGTCTGATAGATTGATTTCAAATAATATTTTAGTGGCTTTTGAAACCCTCCACCACCCCAGAAATAAAAGGAAAGGGAAATCCGGTTATATGGCCTTAAAACTTGACATGAGTAAAGCATATGACAGAGTGGAATGGGTCTTTTTAGAAAAAGTGATGGAGAAATTGGGTTTTGATAACAAATGGATCTCCCTCATAAGCTCATGTATTCATTCTGTTTCTTTCTCTGTTTTGGTTAATGGTGCACCCCATGGTCATTTTACCCCCAAAAGAGGACTCTACCAAGGGGATCCCTTATCCCTTTATTTGTTTCTATTACGTGCAGAAGGTCTACATTCTCTTATTTAGCAACAAAAGGATTTTGGGACACTCCATGGTGTCTCCCTATGTAGAGCTGGCCCTAAGGTGTCTTACCTATTTTTTGCAGATGATAGCCTGCTTTTTTGTAGAGCTTTACAACAGGAATGTAACACAATCTTAGAAATTCTACAACTTTATGAGGCCACTTCGGGTCAACAAATAAACAAGGACAAAATTCAACTGTTCTTCAGTTCCAACACAGATTAAACCATGAGAGATCAAATAAAAACAACACTAGGAGTTTCGGCCACCACACATTTTGAGTCTTACCTCGGTGTTCCTTCCTTTGTGGTCAAAGCAAAACAACAAAGCTTCAGCTATATCAGAGAATGGATTTGGCACAAGATTCAAGGGTGGAAGGAAAAACTACTCTCATAAGGGGGTAGGGAAATCTGATAAAAGCAGTTCTTCAAGCCATGCCAACTTACACCATGGGTTGCCTCATGCTACCAAAATCCTTATGCAAGGATATCGAAGCTCTAATCCATAAGTTTTGGTGGGGTTATAAGGGAAGCAAGGAAAATACATTAGGTTGCTTGGAAAAATCTTTGTTTATCAAAGTGCAATGTGGGTTTGGGTTTCAAGGACATTGAGAATTTTAATTTGGCTTTGCTGGGAAAACAGGTATGGAGGCTTCTTCACAACACTGACTCCCTACTATACAAAGTTTTCAAATCAAAATAGTTCCCAAATTGCTCAGTTTTAGATGATGAAGTAAAGAAAAATGGGTCATATGCTTGGCAAAGTATCTTAAAAGCTAGGCAAGTGGTGAGATTGAGGGCAAGGTGGAGGATAGGAAATAGGGAATCTGTTTTTGTTAGGAAGGACAAGTGGCTGCCAACTCAACATGTTAGCTGCATTATCTCACCACAAAGAAATTTTCCAAACAATACTCGGGTTTTTGCTTTGATTGATGAAGAAAACTCTTGCTGATTAGAGGATTGTGTCCGAGGTGAGCTCTTGCCCCATGAAGCAAGTGCAATCCTAAGTTTACCTCTTAACCAAGGCGGTGCAGCTGACAAACTGATCTGGTTTGCAACAAAAAATGGTGTTTACACCACAAAAGCAGCCTACCAGTTACTCATGGAGGAGGTGGGTAAGGCTGAAGTGGGTCCTTCAAACCGATGTGCTCACAAAAATTTATGGTAGCAAGTCTGGTCTCTGTAAGGTGGTGGGCTATGCTAGTGGTGTTGGGCTGCTTCCTGCGGCACTAAGCCCAAGTTTTCAGGATAAGGGAGTTGGGACTGGTCTAGCTGCAACTTAAGTTGGTTCGGCTTGTGCACAAACTAGGCCAGGTCTACCAGGAACGTGTTTACGGCAGGCAGAACTGTTTCAGGCAAGTTGTGGTAGACAGACACAATAATAATAAAATAAACCAAAAATATTTAGCCACTCAGTGGGAAATGACCAAACAGCCCTTGAACTCAATTATAACAGCAATATTAATTGTTTTATAGAAGGGAAAGAACAGAACAGAAGTTAAAAAATACTAGTCGCTAACCCGTGCGATGCACGGGATAGTTAAACAAAATTTATACACATTCACCTTTATTGGTACAATCATTTGAAAACAATTATAACTAATACCCAAATATAAGAGACACATTGACTTACTATTTAAAGTAGCCTTCTGAAGAATTTACACATACTGTGCAACTGAGCTTGCACAGACTATTTTTTTAGAGTGGTTGATCTCAACATTGGCGTGCATTTAATCTTTCACTAAAAGCAAAGGGAAGTAAATCATGTGCATACATCTTTATGAGCAATTTTTGGTAGTCAGGCGTAACAAATGTGTAATCATTTTGTCCTATTCCTACCATCTAAGAATATATCATCTCTTATAAGTTGATGATGCCAAGTTTTAACATATCCTCTCCTTTTTTTTTTCCCCAAAGAAATAAAAGGACTTTAAAGACATGTCCAATTTGTTAAAATGCAAGTGCTTCAAGCCATAGAACGATTTAATGAAAATTGCAACTCCATGAATTGAATTTGTAAATGGTATTAACTATTGGCTATTAATGCGATTATTAAGCCGTACCACATTGAATATGTTTCTCTACCAAAATATATAAACAAACTAACTTTACAAAAGCTAAACTTTATAAGCTAAAACCTATACCGTGAGTTGTAGATCTTGAATGCTATACTATGCGTTTAGGGCTTCCTACATCTGGAGAGAGAGAGTTTGCAGAAACCAAAAAAAATCTCTCTATAGCTTAAGAAACACAATATACTAAAATCAAAGAGAGAAAATTTTCGGAGGACAAAATATTATAGATAATTTAAAAGAATTTTGGTTTAATTCCTGAACACCGCAACTCCATAAAATTCATACTAATAATAATATTTTATGATAGCGCAGTTAGAATTTTGGTTTAATTCTTGAATACTGAATTGGAAATTGATTATATGAGTATTCAATGGTGAACAAAGAACTATGTATTAATTAATATATAAACAAAACTAACCTTACAAAAGCTGAACTTTATAAGCTAAAATCTATACCGTGCGTTGTAGATCTTGAATGCTATACTGTGCTTTTAGGGCTTCCTATGTCTGGAGAGAGAGAATTTGTAGAAACCGTGACTTTATATTTCTTAACTTGAGAGAGGGGTAAGGTTGCTAGGGTTTTGAGGAGTTCTAATGTTTTTATTTTTATTTTTTATTTTTTAAATATTGTGCTGACGTGGAAAATTGTGGTGCCAGCAAAGGCTTCGGTTTTATATATATATAGATTAATATATATGGGTTAGTCAGAATGTTAGGGAAATCAATCAATATTCGATCTGCAGGAGCAGAGCCAAAGAGGAAAGAACGTTCCTTCTCAACGCGGTTAATATCTCAGGAAAGAGTCCTGCCGTGGAGATTAACCGTCCTAAGGGAAACGGACCTGAGTGGTTTTTCTGCATAGATGCTCTTTGAGGTTTTCAAAGAGAGCAGGATTTCATGAAGGAGAGAGGGAACCAATCTACCGATGCATGCCTACCGTTCTCATTCTCACTTTTGTCTTTCTTTCTTGCGGTTTTCTTTCTTTCTTTTCCCCCCTCTCTTTTCTATTTCTTTGTTTCTCTTTTTAAGTTCCTATTTCTTAGTCGAAGTTTCGTCCTCCTCCTTCTACTCACGGCAAGACCCTCTTTTTATAGTGCCTGCTGTGACCAGATTTTACTGTTTTAGTCCTTAACTCCCTTTGTCTGGTCTGGGTATACTGACCGATCATTACTGTTTCGTCTGTGTGTCACCTTCCCACCACCAGACAAAGAAGAGTATTTTGTTTGCTTGTCCGCCGTGGCACCCTTTTCTGCTACAGTCTGGGTTCCTTTTCTCTCCCTATCCCTCATCGCATGCACCTAGTGGTTCCAACTCAGCTTGCCTCTTTTGGGTAGTAAGCCATCTCAACAGGACGCCTCCCCGAAAGAGCCTGAGCCGGAACCTTCAAAATAGATTTTTTCCCTCTCCCCACCACCAAACCATGCCCTCTAAATCTCTGACCCCCGACCTCACCATGCCCTGTATTGACTAGGTACAGGCTGGTGGTGCCTGGACCTTGCGCGTGCCTTCCTTTCATATGTGTCCAAAATCTGCCTGCTGCCTATTCGTCTACCGTGGTTTGGAGGCTTGCTGTCCGTGTTCTTTGACCTTTTATGTGGGTTGCTTTTTGTTTTCCCGCTCCTCTCAGGAGCTGGGCTTTATTTGATGATGGGCCTTACATTTCTTTGGCCTACTCCTTGGTTTCCCTCATTTCTTGCCATATTGTTCTGTTATTCCTGCTGTAATGATTTAATCCTGCTGGGCCTCTTTAGGCCAGCCATTTACTCTTTCTCCCAGTGGCTTGGTATGGCCACTGGTTTTCTCTTATTTATGGGCTCCTATATACCTTTTGTCTTTTCCTTGGGCATCCTTGGCCCGTTTGCTTTCTTTGGGCTTCCTCGACCCTTTTGCTAATTCTACATTCCCATGGGCTGTTACTAACTTCATTGGGCTTCCCTGGCCCAATAACCTTATTCTCATCCTTGGGGTTCATAGGCCTGCCATAAACCCCTTACTTTTTTAGTTTGCATTACTTTGGGCCTGCGACAGCCCTTTCTCACTTTTCTACATCATACACTACCTATGGGATGCTATTTCTCTCTTTCCGGGCTTCTTTAAGCCCACTTGCCTCTTCAAGACCCATTTGTTTATTTCTTGGGCCTGCGATCCATTATTCCTGCCGCTTGGGCCTGATGATTTTGCTGTTTGCTTTGCCAATTCTTTGCTGCCCTTGTTATTGGGTTTTCCTTCTTTCCACCTGGATTCTCACAAATGACCCTCAACATTTAGTCCCCTGAACATATGAAATGTTCCTGCAGTTCATATGTGAATGAAAAGACGTTTCTGTCCTCTCTCTTCTCTTCCTTTTCTTCTTTCTTCCCAGGCCTTTTTAAGCAGTGGACCCCTCCTCATATATATTATATTATATTTTTTTTTTCTTTCCTGCCGCAAACAGGGTTGTCTCTTCGAATTTCCCAGTTTGGCAGTTATTCTCTAAGCATAGCCGCGGTTTCATTAATTTCATCCCATTCTGATGGTTGACCCGTCGTCTTCCTTCGTGCTGTTATTAATGACCCGGGTATTTAAAGAGGAGTCCTTCTGCACATTAAACACAAACTCATTTTCCAAGAACACATTTTCTCCGTCTCCTACTCTTCACTATCTTTTTCTTTTCAAACACCCATACCCATCTTCTCCGGCTAAGTCCTCTTACCATGTCACCGGTGAAAAGCCAAGGCTCTTCCTGCCGTAAAGGGAAAGCAATCACTTCCGACTCTCTCGCTGTTCCTGATGTAGGTGAGGAGACAGAACACTCTAAGTTGGAGCAGTCTACTGGGGAAGAGACACAGCGCGACCCCAACAGTGAATGCGCCCCTTTGATCGATCCGTGGTACGAAGTCCACCCTCACTTTCCAAAAGTTCCTGGTAACTATGCGCTGCCGCCGCCAGCTCACGTATATGGCTCGCTCTTGGCCGGCGACCTCTCTTGGGCTCCGTTAGCATCCTCAATCCCTGATCTAGCCATTCGTCAAGGCATCTCACTTCCCGTACCCATTCATTTCGAATTTGGGTACTGCCTTGGGTTAGAGAGAATGGGTAGATAATGAGTTATCTGATGCAGGTTTTATAAGGTTGTTGTAACGAGCCGGCGTCTTGAAAGCCATCTTCTCATTTCGCTGCCTATCAAACTTCCGGGATCTCTACAACCTTCGACATTTGGTCCGACGGTGGTGTACCACCACTCACACTTTCTTTTTCTCGTGCGGTGAACTCATTGTTACCCTTGAAGATGTGGCCAATCAGTTACTTCTGCCTATTCTTGGTGATGCCGATCCTGCCACTCTAGAATTTTCTCCAGAAGAAGAGGCTATTGAGGCCGAATTGAGGAAGAGGATGGCCGGAAACGCCAAACTGTCATACTGGGTTAGTTCTTCTTCTAAGTTTTCTGTAGCTACCCACCGCGCGACTTTTGTTGCATTTTGGCTTTGTAAATTTGTTTTTGGGTCCCACCCCCACTATGCCATAAAGCCCTTATACTTTCATTTAGCCATCAAAATATCTGCTAGGGTGAGCCTGCCGTTGGCCCCCATGTTTTTGGGGCATCTATATGTCCAATTAGACATCCTGCGTAGTGACGAGAGTCAGGCGGGATCCTGTCATAGAGTTACCTCTTCCGTCCACTGTACCATACTGCAACAGCTATTATTTGAGTGTTGTGCTCAATATCTAGCAAAGTGTAGACCTGCTCGTTTTGCTAGAGATAAGTACCAAACATATCCGAGGATAATTACTGACTTTTGCAGTAGATTTTGGTCTGATTTTCCGCTTGCTTTTCGTTGGTCTGGCTTGAAGCCCATTGGTTATTTTGTTGTTGAGTCTTTTGATGAAGGTGTCGATTTTTCTTGGAGAGCTTATAGAAATTTGGGTGCAAATTATACATGCATAGATTCTGCCATGGGTTCATTTGTTGATACTGTTGGGACTACTACTCCCTTGGCTGGTTTTGATGAAACAAGGATCACTTATCTGGCGGCCACTAATGCCGGATGGCTGCCTTACTTAGCCGACGAAGGCATTAGGTTCGTTCACTATCTTGCTAACCGAGTAAAAAGGCAGTTTGGATTAGATCAGGATATCCCTGATGACATTTCCTTCCTTATGGAGTCTCCTACTTCAGTTCACCCTTTTCTGCGGCATACTGCCTTTGAATTTTGGAGGCAGCGTTTCAGTACAGTTACAGTTCCTAGTTCACTAAGGGAGGGCCTCTGTACTCCTCCCATGCATGGTTATTGGCAAGCGGTGATGACTACATTCGAGAATGAGCTAGTGGGTAGCCGTGGCTTCTCTCTTATTCCCCCTGATGGGCTCAGTATGGTCATCTCGGTTAACCCTCGCTTACTTCTTCCTTCCAAATCTGCTTTGGCGTATGCCAGAAGACAGAACCGGTCAACCATCTTCAAATGGGATGCAGAGAAAGAGGGATGGTACTGGCATGCTGGCGATTATCCTCCCGGTTGGGAGAAAAAGGTTAAAGTAACAAACATTTTTGTACCAAGTAGGAAAGCTCCTGCCAAGCTTAAATCTGTCGGCAAATCAAAGCCTGCCACCCCACTGCCACCTATAGGTGCTTCCCTGGCAAGCAGAACCCAAGGCAGCAGAAGGAAGACAACCCCTCATCCCGTGTCTGTTGTTGAGCGGAGGGTAAGTTATCTTTTTTTTTTAGAAAATTCCTCTTAACTTTCTTGCGGTTAACCTTGTTAATTTCCTCCTCTTCTTTTCTTTTAGTCTAAGCATAAGGAGGACTCATTAGTTACCGGCCCTATTCTGCTTGATGAGCCCAAATCTAAGGTACATCTCTTTCTTCACTTCTTTTTTTTTTTTTCTTTGCTCGTACTCCCTCTGCCATATGTTTTTTGCTTGCCTCATATAGTTAATAGTTCCTTTGGTCTTCACATTGGTATCTATATTCCCCTTCTTCCCCTGTTTTTTTTTAGGAGGAGCCTGAACCTCTCTCTGTATATCGCCCTACTGCCGAGGAGATCTCCGCCTCCATGGGTGTACCCATGGAGGGCTTTTTTGATGGGGCCGATGTGGCATTCGCAACATCCACTCCCTCTACTGTTGCGCATAAGGTTCCTGCCAAATCTCCCACCCCTTCCACCGAGCTGGTACCCAGAGAAAAGGGTACTCATACTAAAGGGTTTGGTGAGACTACATCTCTGCCCACCGAGACACTTGCTCCTCTAGAGAGAGCAATTTCTCTTACTGCCATTCAGACCAAGACCGCTCCCTTTGTTCTGCCGCTTATTATTTCCACCAATGACCCTTTTGCAGTTATCTCCCAGGCTGCAAAGGGTGGTGCTTCTCTTGTTGTTACTCCTTCCTCCATTCTCGGTTCCGCTACACGTGGTCCTGATACAGACTTATCCTCTGAGGGGTCCGATGACATTCTTGAGGATCTTGATAATGCGCCTATCTTGAAGAAGAGGATTTCAAATTCTAACGAAGAGGAGAGTACTTCAACTGAACCTGACTTTATGGGTATGTGTCTTTTCTTCTTTTCTGCTAAGTTCACTCCCCCCCCCCTTTTTTTATGTGTACTTGCATTTCATCTGTACACCTACTTCCCTGCTTGCAGAGACTTTTGAGGGGCCAGGAGTCGCAACAGGCGTAGGAATGCCTGCTCCTGCCATACTCGTAGTGCCCGTTCTTGTCACACCTTCAGTCCCCTTTTCAGCCGTACCTACTACACCTGCTTCTGCTGTACCTATAGTACTTGTTTCTGCTGCACCCGCAGCCCCCATTCCTGGTGGACCCAGTAAGTTTCCTTTCCCCTTTATTTTTTCCTTCATCATTTTTTTGTAAATCTTTTCTTCCCAGACCATGGCTTCTTATTTTTCCTTGTGTTTTTCTTTATAGATCCGCTTCCCACTGTCCCTTCTTAGTTTGAGGTGGGCAGTAGTTCTGCCACCATCCCAGACCCTGCGAATGATGCTGCAACCTTCTTTGCCCACTTTGATCAGCCAGAGATTAACGGCCTTGGCCCGGTAGACTTCTGGGATTCTGATCCTCTTTACGTGGATTTTTATGGTTTCTGGGTTCCCGAGGATTGCGTTTCTCACTTGGTAATGATCTACAGTAGCCGTGGCAATTTTATGCAAGAATTCCGTTTTGGCCGTTCTGCTAGGAAGCATTTCTTGAAGATGTTGGGATGCGTGCTAAACGACATTGAGCACAGCTTTGTTGATACTGTCTCAACCGAGAGGATCCTGTAGTGGAGGGTCATGATTTAGGAGCTTATCAGCGTGGATTTTGCTGTGGGGTTTGTTCTAGATCACCTCCGTGAGGTTGCTCGAGCCCTTTTTATGAGGAGAGTTCAGCCAGCCGTTGATGCTATAGATGCCCGGATCGAGATTCTAAAGAAGGAGGTGGCGGACTTGGAGGGATTGTCGCAAGTGTCTTCTTTCTGACGTTGGTGGGCCCAGTCGTTTTGGAGACCAGACTCTCATTCCCGAACTCCATTGATGATGATACAGTTCCCTTCCCCTTTTCTTTGCTTTCCTGCTTTTGTTATGTCGTCCAGAACACTTATATGTTTCCTGTAGTATTTATTTGGCGTGTGTTTGCCACAGTTTGGGTTTGTAATCATGATGCTACACTTTGCTACTACTTTTACTATTACTATGACATGGTGCTAATACTTCGTACTTTTTCATTACATGAAAGCGCGTTACAAAATTATTATTTTTTTGTGACATAATCACTTAAAGGAATAAAAAAAATAGAAGTAAAGGAAACATAAAAGCTTTTAGCAAAAGAAAAAGGGACAACTACATAACTCTTTTCCCTAGGCATAATAACGTTTCAGCCATTTCCCATTGATGGGATCCATTAATTTTTTGTCATCCATTTGAGTAAAGCGGTAATACCCACTTTGATGTGCTTCCCTTATCACAAGGGGTCCCTCCCACTTTGGTGCAAACTTAGATGGTCCTGCCAGGCCTCGCCTGACATAGTCTGCCACCTTTAGCACAAGTTTTCCTTCTGCGAACACTCTTTCCTTGGTCATCCTACCATAGGCTTTAGTCATCTTTTGTCTGTATCTTTGGCTGCGTTCCTGGGCCTTTTCTCTCTTCTCATCAAGTCCTTCTAGGTCTTCACACCTTTCCACCGCAAAGACTTCTCCTTCCTTTTCCTTTTCTCGCATCTGCATGACTCTCAGGGATGATGTCATTATTTCTGCCAGGCTTACTACCTGAGTTCCGTAGATTAAGGAAAAAGGGTGAAAAGCCTGTGGCTGACTTTGGTGATTTTCTATAAGCCCAGAGAGCATCTGGCAGGTGCGTCGTCCATCCTCCCGTATACTCTTGGCTCATTTTACTGATGATCTTGATAAGAGTTTTGTTCGTTGCCTCTGCTTGCCCATTCCCTTAAGGGTAATAAGGCGATGACCGGTGGTGCTTGACTTGGTAGAACTCTAGCATCTTCCTTACATCACTATTGACAAATGGTGTGCCATTGTCACTGATAATCCTGCGAGGCACCCCAAACCTTACAATTATATTTTCTTTGATGAAATTTGCCACTGCTCCTCCTGTGGCCTTACAGAATGGCACTGCTTCTGCCCACTTAGTAAAATATTCTATAGCCCCTTAGTAAAATATTCTATAGCCACTAGTATCCATATGTATCCACGTGATGGTGGGTTAACTGGCCCTATTAAATCTAGCCCCTTAGTGTGGAAGGGCCATGGGGTGACCATGCTATGTAAATTCTGTAGATGGGTATGAATTAAGTTGACTTGTACCTGACAACTGTGGCACTTTTTTACAAATTCTGTCTCATCTCTTTTCATGGTTGGCCAGTAGTAGCCCATCTGCAGCAAGCATCTGTAAAGCTTTTTCTTCCCCTGGTATTCACCACATTCCCCTTAATGTACTTCTTTTATCATTTCTTTTGCTTCTTCAGGGCCCAAACACCTCAAAGGGTCCCCATCATATCCTTTTTTGAAAAGGACCATGTTATACAAGAAGTAACGTGTTGCTAACCTCTTAAGCTTGTATCTTTCACTGTGCTTTTGTAGCAGGATGCCTTCTGTTAGATACTGCATGAAAGGGCTCCTCCAGTCCTCGCTGACGAATACAACGTAACTTTCCTCCCTATCCGCCGCAAGCTGGCAGGTCCCACATTGGGTTTGGACTTGATCCGCATCTTTACCCATACTTGGCCAATAGAAGCCTGCCCTTTGAAATCTTCAGTAAAGGCTGACTTCCCTGCAAGACCTGCAAGTCTTGTCTGTACTTCTTTCAATTTTCTCTGGGCTTCCTCCTGCCCCACGCATCTGGACAAGACACCACCTGGCATCCTACGGTACAGCCTCTCTCCCACCAAGGTGTAATCTTTTAGTATTTTTAATTCTGCAGCATCTTCTCCCTTTATCAAGACTTCCCTTATGGGGATTCGCCAATCCCCTTCGCCCTGTTCCTCCCAAAACTTTTCCTTCAACACCTCAATAATGGATTCTTCCCTTTTGCTGACTTCTATCCTGGTGCTATCCCCTTTGAAGATTATTTGTTACCCTAGTGCGGCTAATGCATCCGCAAACCGGTTTTCGTTTCTCGAAGCATGCTCTATTTCGAAGGTTGAGAATTTTTCTTCCATCCTCTGGGCCATCGCTCTGTATGGGATTAGGCTGGGCTCTTTTAAGGAAAAGCTTCCCTTGGTCTAGCAGATGACCAGGTTCGAATCTCCCAATACCCTCAAATGTTTGACTCCCATTTCGAGAGCTGTGGCTAGTAGGCTTCGTACTCCACCGTGTTGTTTGAACAGGGGAATTCCAGCTTGAATGACAGCGCCACTGCCTTGTCTTCTTCATGATACAAAACTACTCCCACCCCTCCAGACTGGGTAGTAGAAGACCTATCAAATTTCAATACCCACTGTTCTCCGACCTCTTGTGCCACGGCTACTTCCCTTGGAACTTCATCATCCAACGGGAATTCTTCCTCTCTTGGAAATTGTGCCAATAGATCTGCTATAGCCTGACTTTTCACTGCCCTAGGTGTCCTCATTCTCAAGTTATACTGTGACAATTGTAGCAACCACTGGGTTATCCTACCAGAGAGGATCGGTTGTTGTAACAAAGCTTTGATGGCATGGGACTTAGTCATTAGCCATACTTCATAGGCCAAGAAATAATGACGCAACCTCTGCGAAGCATATACAATGGCCAGGCACGTTCTCTATGCCCTTGGATAACGAGTCTCTGTATCCTTTAAAGCGCGGCTGATGTGGTACACTGGCTGCTCGACGCCACCTCCATCTTTCTATGCGATTAATGCACCAATGGCATACGAGTTGGTGGCAAGTAAAGTAGCAATGGTTTTTTGTGGATAGGGGCTTGCACCGTGGGAAGGTTCATCATTATTTGTTGTAGTCTCTTGAAGGCCGTCTACTGCACTTCCGCCCACTCAAAACTTTGCCCCTTCTTGAGTAACTTGGTGAAGGCAGAAGTGATTGATGCCAATCCAAGGATGAATCTCCGGATATATGAGACTTTTCCTAAGAAACTCTTCAACTCTTTTACTGTGGCCGGAGGTCTCATAGTTGTTAAGGCCGTAGCTTTGGCCGGGTCCATGTCTATCCCTCTGCTATGAACCAGGAAACCTAGGAATTTTCCAGAGGACACCCCAAATGCGCACTTAAGGGGATTCATTCTTAACTTAAAAGCTTTACATCTTTCAAATACCCTCTTTAACACGCAAAAGTGTTCTTCTCTCCTCCTTGATTTAACCACTATATCATCCACATAGTCCTCTAGCTCCTGGTGCATCATATCGTGAAATATGGCCGTCATTGCTCGTTGATAAGTTGCGCCTACATTTTTTAACCCGAAGGGCATCATAGTGTAGTAGAAATTGCCCATGGGTGTTCTGAAAGCAGTTTTCTCTGCATCCTTTGATGCATTCCTGATCTGATTGTATCCATTGAAACCATCCATAAACGAAAACATGGCACTTCTTGCCGCGGAATCTATTAGTAAATCCATGTTTGGTAACGGGAACTCGTCCTTTGGACAGGCTTTGTTGAGATTTCTGAAATCTACACAGCATCTTATCTGGCCGTTCTTCTTCTTTACTGGTACTATGTTGGATAGCCAGCAAGAATGTTGAATAGGCCTGATGAATCATGCATCTAGCAATTTCTGCATTTCTTTGACTATTTGCCCTTCTATTTTTGTGTGAAATATCCTGGCAGGCTGGGCCACTGACTTGGCCTCTGGATCTACATTTAATGTATGCGCAACTAGCCCGGGATCCAGTCCTGGCATTTCACTATAGTCCCAAGCAAAAACGTCTTTGAATTCTTTCAACAACAATATTAGTTATGACTTCTCTTTTTCTGTCAAGCTTGCACTAATTGAGATAGGCCTTGGTTCTTGTGAATCAGACCCCAAGTTAACTTCTTCCAATTCTCCTTCTACCACAACCTATGTGTCCTATTCTGTCACAACTTCCCCATCCTTTTCTTCTTCCTTTCCCAAACTTTCTTGAGTGACACAACATGCCAAACTCCCGTGTTGCCCTTCTTGGGTGGGGCCCGCTTACATCTCACTCGTGGGCCCTACGTGCCTTCATAACTTATACACGATCCTGCCATCAAGGCCTCGGACCTTGATGCACTGGGGTGTGTCGTCTGGCTCTACGGCAGGTGCTTCTTTTCTTTTCTTCTTTCGCGCTAGTAGCTCCCTTAGATCGAGTTTTGGGTCACCTTGGACATCTTCCCACCTAGGCACGAAGGTATCTCGCGGCTTTGAAACCGAGCTTTCCCCGGATGGAGCCCATTGGTCGTAAAACATGGTTTCCACTAAGTGAGCTTCTGCTTGCTCAAATGGCGAGGGGTATGCAGCTATACGTATCATCCTACCATTCAATCTTCCTTTCACACATTGATGATAGGTGGATAGGACTAGTTGATGTTTGTATAGTCATGGCCTTCCTAAAAGCACATGATAGGATACTTCTGTTCTGACCACATGGAAACGGGCTAAAGAAGCTATAGGACCTACTTTCAACCACAACTGAATGTGGCCTGCGGTGTACTCGCCTTTTCCGCCGAACCCTGTTACCTCCATCGGGCATCCTTGGATCTTTCTTTCTGAAATTCTTGCTGCTTGCAAGGTGCTCAACGGATTGAGGTTTACAGAAGAACCTGTATCTACCAAGGCCCTCTTGATGGAGATTTGATTTATGGATGCTGCCAAATAGAGAGGCCTCTTATGATCCGGGTGTCCCACCTCCATGTCCTTATTGCTAAATGTGATCTCTGTTGATTCCTGTAGGAGGGTTCTATCTTCTGGCCTTTCTACTGATAAGCATTCTACCCCTACCTCGAAGGCGATACTCACCAAAGCTTCTGTGGCTATCTTTCTTTCCTTTGCTGTGAGTCCCAACTAGTCAAACAAATTTTTGAATTTGGCACTCTGTTGTAGAGTGGTAATCGCCGCGGCAAGCAGGGCCAAGTTCTCTTCCTCGTCCTCCCCTGGGTCTGTACATATTACCACTACTGCTATACCCTTTCCCTTGTGGTTCGGGAGTGGGTTTCTTTGGACTTCCTGCTGGGTTAATTCCAATGTGCCTTCTTTAATCCTGCGGTGCACCAATTTGCTGAGCGCCAACATTCTGCGGTGGGATGTTGTACATAGTTGTGCAGGCGGCAGAAGCGAGGATCTCTTCTTTCTTCCTCCATGGGTTCTCTGGAAACCAGGTTGGGTTTAAAGATTCTGTCCGCTATTCATTTGTCTAGCAGCACATCCAGCTCCTTAGGAGTACATGGTATGGGTGGGGGCGTATTATATTCCCTCCCTTTTGTTTTCCTTCTCCGCTCTCCAATGGACACCGCCATAGCCTACAAAGCATTTCTTTTGTCTGAACTGGATTTTACAGACTGGGCCGTCTTCCTGGCTTTCTGCAATAGCTGTACAAATTGGGAAATTTCTAGATTTTCCAGGACAA
Organism: Quercus robur; assembly: GCF_932294415.1. Lineage (NCBI taxonomy): Eukaryota > Viridiplantae > Streptophyta > Magnoliopsida > Fagales > Fagaceae > Quercus > Quercus robur. The sequence continues at coordinate 31,497,752 of NC_065538.1, forward strand.
CTCTGAATTCCCGAATCATGTTAGTCATGCACATTTCTACTAAGGTCCTTTCTTCACAATGGTCATAGCAGTCAAGTGCTATATCCTTAAACCTCTTGATGTATTCCATCAAATCTTCACCATTCCTTTGCTTGGTCACTTGTAGGGTTGCGAGCGTTACTATTTCCTCTCCGTGGAAGTACTTAGTGCAAAATACATCCACCATGTCATCCCAAGTTGGGATTGATCCTAGTTTTAAGCCAATGTACCAAGTGTATGCCCAGTCACATAGTGACTTTGAAAATTCTCGCAGACATAGGTCTTCGTCTGCGGCGTAAGGGCCAAGGGTATCAATAAATTTGCTCACGTGCTCAACTGCCCTTCCCTTCCTGTCATTGTATTGTGCAAAGGCCCTTGGCTCATACCTCTCAGAGTATGGTTTGCTGAGTACTTTTAGAGGGTAAGGAGGCCTTCGTGTGTAAAACCTTTCCTTAGGTGTTCTGGCTCTCTCTTGTTCCAGGAGAGCCGCTACTTCAGCTATAGTAATGAAGCGCTGTTCTGCGTTACGTGGGACACCTCCTGCTAGCGTCTCTTCTCTGTCTGCCGCATGCTCTGGGTCATGCTAGCTGCCTTTCTCCTTCGTCTTGTCTGCTTTTAGTTGACGAATCTCTTCCATCATTTATTGCTGCGAGTGCTGCAGTGATTGTAATACTTCAATAAAAGTACTGACATTATCCGTGGGGGCTCTTGGCTGCGGCTGAGGATCAACCCCGGTTCTGTTGGCACCTTCCGCTTGGTTAGGTTATTGTTGGTGGGGCATTGTTGGCCTGGATTCTGCTTGTGAGGGTACGACACTCATATTTCATGTCGTTTTGGACTTTGGTGGCATTGTTTGCGAGGGGCTTTGTTTTTTTTTTTTTTTTTTTTTTTCACCTCTATCTGCTTCCCAACTCCCCAATGAAGTCGCCAATTGTAAGGTGGTGGGCTGTGCTAGTGGTTTTGGGTTGTTTCCTACGGCACTAAGCCCAAGTTTTCTGGATAAGGGAGTTGGGACCGATCCAGCTGCAACTTAAGTTGGTCCGGCTTGTGCGCAAACTAAGCCAGGTCTGCCAGGAACATGTTTATGGCAGGCAGAACTGTTTCAAGCAAGTTGTGGCAGACAGACACAATAATAATAAAATAAACAAAAAATATCTAGCCACTCAGTGGGAAATGACCAAACAGCCCTTGAACTCAATTACAGCAGCAATATTAATCGTTTTTACAGAAGGGAAAGAACAGAACAGAAGTTAAAAAATATTAATATATATGGGTTAGTCAGAATGTTAGGGAAATTAATCAAGATCCGATTCGCAGGAGCAGAGCCAAAGAGGAAAGAACATTCCTTCTCAACGCGGTTAATCTCTCAGGAAAGAGTCCTGCCATGGAGATTAACCGTCCTGAGGGAAACGAACCTGAGTGGTTTTTCTGCACAGATGCTCTTTGAGGTTTTCACAGAGAGCAAGATTTCATGAGGGAGAGAGGGAACCAATCTACCGGTGCATGCCTACCGTTCTCATTCTCACTTTTGTCTTTTTTTCTTGCGGTTTTCTTTCTTTCTTTCCCCCCCTCTCTTTTCTATTTCTTTGTTTCTCTTTTTAAGTTCCTATTTCTTAGTCGAAGTTCCATCCTCCTCCTTCTGCTCACGGCAAGACCCTCTTTTTATAGTGCCTGCCGTGACCAGATTTTACTGTTTTAGCCCTTAACTCCCTTTGTCTGGTCTGGGTGTACTGACCGACCATTACTGTTCCGTTTGTGTGTCACCCTCCCACCACCAGACAAGGAAGAGTATTTTGTTTGCTTGTCCGCCATGGCACCCTTTCCTGCTACGGTCTGGGTTCTTTCTCTCTTCCTATCCCTCATGGCATGCACTTAGTGGTTCCAACTCATCTTGTCTCTTTTGGGTAGTAAGCCATCCCAGCAGGACACCTCCCTGAAAGAGCCTGAGCCGGAACCTTCAAAATAGATTTTTCCCCTCTCCCCACCACCAAACCATGCCCTCTAAATCTCTGACCCTCGACCTCACCATGCCCTGTATTGGCTGGATACAGGCTGGTGGTGCTTGGGCCTTACGCGTGCCTTCCTTCCATATGTGTCCAAAATTTGCCTGCTGCCCATTCGTTTGCTGTGGTCTGGAGGCTTGTCGTCCGTGTTCTTTGACCTTTTATGTGGGCTGCTTTTTGTTTTCCCGCTTCTCTCAGGAGCTGGGCTTTATTTGATGATGGGCCTTACATTTCTTTGGCCTACTCCTTAGTTTCCCATGTCCCTTTTGTCTTTTCCTTGGGCATCCTTGGCCCGTTTGCTTTCTTTGGGCTTCCTCGGCCCTTTTGCTAATTCTGCATTTCCATGGGCTTGTACTAACTTCATTGGGCTTCTCTGGCCCAATAACCTTATTCTCATCCTTGAAGTTCATGGGCCTGCCATAAACCCCTTACTTTCTTAGTTTGCATTACTTTGGACCTACGGCGACCCTTTCTCACTTTTCTACATCATACACTGTCCATGGGATGCTATTTCTCTCTTTCCGGGCTTCTTTAAGCCCACTTGCCTCTTCAAGGCCCATTTGTTTATTTCTTGGGCCTGTGATCCATTATTCCTGCCGCTTGGGCCTGATGGTTTTGCTGTCTGCTTTGCCAATTCTTTACTGCCCTTGTTATTGGGCTTTCCTTCTTTCCACCTGGATTCTCACAAATGGCCCTCAACTATCTCTTAATGTCCCTAGTAAAATATGACACTTCATTTGGCGTGCCTGCATTGATTCCCTCCCAACAAAATTGAATTTAATCAAGCGTGTATGTAACGACCCAAGGAAAAGCACTAGCCATATCTGCGCTATACCTCAAAAGGGCTAGTCACAATTGAGGTTCCTTGTAGTTGTTAATAAAGCCCAGTTCAACCTAGTAAATACCCGATGTGGTACTCATCACACACCCACACACTCAATCAAATTAGGGCATCACAATTTCCCCCACTTAAATCCCTAATGTCCTCATTAGGGCCCACTTTGTGGGGTAGTGTCTCCGAGCCCACATGGGGTTACCGGGCCGGCTCTAATACCATTTGTAACAATCCAAGGAAAAGCGCTAGCCACATCTACGCTATACCTCAAAAGGACTGGTCACAATTGAAGCAACTTGCAATTGTTAATAAAGCCTAGTTCAACCCAGTAAATACCCAATGTGGGACTCATCACACACCCACACATATCACACAATCAATCAAATTAGGGCATCACAATCTCCCCCACTTAAATCCCTAACGTCCTCGTTAGGGTCCACTTTCTGGAGTAGTGTCTCCGAGCCCACATGGGGTTACCAGGCCGGCTTTGATACCATTGGTAACAACCTAAGGAAAAACGCTAGCCACAACTGCGCTATACCTCAAAAGGACTAGTCACAATTGAGGCTCCTTGTAGTTGTTAATAAAGCCCAGTTCAACCCAGTAAATACCCGATGTGGGACTCATCACACACCCACACACTCAATCAAATTGGGGCATCACAGTGTATCCATTCCAAATGCACTCTGTGAGAGGTGTGGTAGTGAGGTGGAAGACTTAGCACATGCACTATGGGGGTGTATTGGGCTGAAGGAGATTTAGTGGGAAATTGAGGCATGCCGAGTTTTCTTATCGAAATGTTTTGTAAACTTCAGGGACTTGTTTCATGGCATCTTGCTCCTCAAAGAAACCAACCTGCCTAAAACAGTCGCCAACATAGCTTGGAGAATTTGGGCAAACCGAAATGCATCAAGAGTGGGCAGTCCATTGCTGCCATTGTCTCAAATTTGTAAGGATGCTTTGGAGCAGCTCAATGAATTTCAGGCAGCCATAATTCTATTGCTCCTCATTGCTACAATGAGTCACCCAACACATTGGCTCCCACCACCACTGCTTCAGCTCAAAGCCAACTGTGATGGGGCAATCTTCAACGATTTGGACTGTGCAGGCCTGGGAACTGTAATTTGGAACTCTGAAGGATCGGTAATTGCAGCTCTATTAGAGAAGGTAATGCTGCCTCCATCAGTGGATGACTTAGAGGCTTTAGCTTGGCAAAGATCAGTCACTTTTGCCATTGAACTTAGTCTCTAAGTGGTAATTTTTTAGGGAGACTCCGAAGTAGTTTACAAGCACCTTACAACAACCTTGCCAAGTTTGGCTTCGGTCACATAACTGATGAAACTCGAAAATTAGTTTCTCAATTTTGCTTTGCTTCTTTTTCCCATGTAAAACATAGTGGTAATACAGTAGTGGATAAGCTTGCTAAATTAGCCAAAAAAAATTCTACTCCATAGATATGGAGGGAAGATATTCACTATGAGGCTAACAACTTTGTAATCCTTGACAAAATTTCACTTTCAATATAATGAAAAGCTTTGGCTGGATTCTCAAAAAAAAAAAAAAAAAAAGGATTTATTAATAAAATAGAAGCTTTATAGATGCTTAATACATTACACACACTTTGCTACACACACCTCTCACTATTTCTCTCTTGTTGTTTTCCTTACACTTGTTGAATACTACTCTTTGAAGAAACAACACTTATTGGGCTACCACACACTTCTTGGATTATTGGATACAATACTTCTATTGGATGATTGATATAATCCATAGAAGAAATTTATATAGAAAACAATATGTTAGGAATCCAAATTTGGGTATAAAATGAATTTAGTTAGTTAGTTACAATTCCAAGCATGTTAATCACATTTAACACATCTTGGAATTATTGATGCACATGGGGAATTATAGGACCATTAGGACAAGGCCATGCGGGACAATAGAATAGTTTTATGGTTCTATAAATACTTGTAATCACATTTCCATCATTGAAGAATAAACCAACTCATTGCTTAGTGCATTTCCTCTCTTTCTCTCTCTCTCTCTCTCTCTCTTAATATTTCTCTATGGAAGGTGAATGCCTCAAATTAAGTCAATTTCCTTATAATTCCTATCAATTCCCCTACAATTTCTATCCATCCCCATTAGGAACCACTAGGTTTCTAACAAGTGGTATCAGAGCCGTTGATCTTGAGAAGAGTGATTGTGACCAAAGAAAACTTTAGAAAGAAATAAAGCAAATGGTGAACAAAGTTTCGAAGGATGTCAAGGATATTTTAGAGAATGTCAAGGCATTGGTTGAATCTAAAAAGGCTATGAAAGAAGAGCTCTCAAGATTGCAAGAGGATCTTGAGAACATGACAGAAGATGAGTTACAATCTCTTGATTCAATGGAACTCGAAGAACAAATCAAGTTTCAAGAATCTACTGCTGTAGTTGCAAGCTGGGACATTGATTTTTGTGACAAAGTGAATGATGATATCCATGTACACACTGCCCTTGAAGTTTAATCCAAAGAACCAACAAAGAAGGTGGTGATGATCCAAGAATCTACAATGCATGATGTTGTTGCTATTGGTGTGAATACGAGTGATCCAATGGTGTTTAACTGTGGCCAAACTCATACTTCAACAGATGGGGCTGCTCATGTAATCAAGAATGAGGGCATAAAATTAACAGCCACTAACATTGGTGGCAATGCAATTGAATTTGAACTAGATCCTTTTTGTGGTGGTTGTGGTGGGATAAATGATGGGTTCCATAATCGAGTTGATCATAATTTTTATAAGGACTTAGGTGTAAGTTGGGATCTTAAAGGTTGTGAAGATATAGAAATTGCTCTCAAGAAACTCTCTTTATCCTCAATATTAGCTTCGTGGGAATGTGATTAGTTGGATCCATTTACTACATTATTTGCAGTTTGTGGACAATTATCTCCTTACCCACGTGAGTTGCATGGGTGGTCATTTGTTTGGAAGTTTATGGTCAGCGATTTGGTATTTGATAGAAAGAAAGGCCACTACATAATGATTTCTTAGTGCTCCTTTGTTGATCTAGTTAATGATAGGATCTACTTGCTCAAGTTATGGGCTGTGACAAGGTGCTCTTTTGTTGTCAACTACAACAACACCTTGTGGGCAAGGTGTTTTGAAGGAGAGTGAAATGTTAGAAACCCACATTTGGGTATAGAATGAATTTACTTAGTTACAATATTCCAAGCATGTTAATCACATTCAACACATGTTGAAATTATTAATGCACATGGGGAATAATAGGACCATTAGGATAAGGTCGTGTGGGCCAATAGAATAGTTGTGTAGTTCTATAAAAACTTACCTATAATCACATTTCCATCATTGAAGAATAAACCAATTCATTATTTAGTGCATTTCCTCACTCTCTCTCACTCTCTCTCTCTTAATATTTCTCTATGAAAGGTGACTACCTCAAATTAAGTTAATTTTCCTACAATTTCTATCAATCCCCATTAGGACTAAGGAGACAAGAATACTCCTATAAACCTACAAGTTGAAAATGTAGAAAACTTGGTAAAAGAAAAGTCAACAAAGGCAACACATGCATCTTGAACTTCTCTTCACCTAGCCTAAGCTATTGTCCCTAATACGCAAACACATATGACGTAACACATGAAAAATGTTTCACCATCCAAAATAGAGTTGGTGATAAATCCTACATGAATGCCAAAAGTTGAAATTCTATAATAATAATAATAATAATAGTAATAATAATAATAAGTTTCTTAGTTGTTCGCAATAGATTTTATTAGGTATGAAACTACTAGGAGAATGACAATTTTCAGTAAGTAGAATGATTGTAGTGGAACTGCTGTAAATCTCAAACATTTACTCATCGAATAATTTTTGTGGGGATAGATAATGTCAAATTACATTTTTTTGCCTTAATATCAAGTGAGTCAATCTCGTACCGTATCGGCCGATATGACTGGTATTTATCAATTATCATATCAATACGTGCACAGGTACAGAAACGCTGATGTTTCTTAAACATTTAAATATTGGTCGTACAAGCCTTGTACCGAGTGTATATTATCAAGAAGTTTTGGATGGGGTAGCATCTATTGGGCCTGGTTTTAAGGCACCTTCTTATCATGAATTGAGGCGACCTTTATTACAAAAGCATGAGAATGAAATTAATGATCTTCTCTTAGATGAGAAAATTTATAGGAAAGTTTATGGGTGTTCAATAATATCCGATGGGTGGACAAAAAGAAAGATCCAATCATTAATTTTTTAGTGTATTGTCCGAGAGATACCATGTTTCTTAAATCCATTGATGTGTCAGGCCTAACAAAGGATGCATAGACATTGTTTAAGTTGTTTGATAAAGTTATTCAACAAGTTGGGGTTGAGCACATTGTGCAGTTCATTACAGATAATAGTACTACTTACAAGGCTACAGGAAAGAAGTTGTTGAGGTCCAAAAAAAAATCACAGCACTCAAGCCCAAAGAAATAAACACAAGGGGCCATAGAAAAAAATGAAAAGAGGTGGTAAGCCCAAAAGGCTTGAAGCCCAAAAAACCATAAAAAAGACAAGCCCGAAATTCTATGAGAATAGAAAGAAGAAAAAGAAAAGAAGCCCAGATCAGAAGATTGGAGAAGAACCAGTGTAAAAAGAAAGCTGAGTTGGGATCCCCAGAGGCTGCCAAAGGCTCGGGATCCCCGAGGCATGTAGCACAGCCAAGAGAGGATTAAGATAGCTCGAAGGAAAAGCCAAAAGAACACAAGAAACAGAGGGTAGATGCATCCTTCTCAGATATCAGAGATCCAGCAAGAAAAGAAGAAAGCCTAGAGTGACCTCCCATAGCACAAATGAACAGAACCTCGAGGAACCGGAATAAAGGGTTATAAAAAAGGAAGTAGCAGCAAAGAACTTTTGAACCAGTAGAGTGGGATTCCGCCCATTTGAGAAAAAAAGATAAAGAGGAAGGACGACCAAAAGCTGAACCATAAGGAATGTGACATCAGAAACAAATACACTCTGAAAAAGATAGTCAGCCATGGGCTTTCGAGGAAACAGCACCAAAAGGAAGAAAAAAAATGAGAAATAGGGAAAACTCAACCTTCTGGGCAATGAGTACAAAACGGGCTCTAGTACCCAGGGGGTAAAACAGGGGAATCAATAAGTTCCCCGGGACTCCAGAATAACACTATAAAAAGGGGGGAGGATTGCGAAGAAAAAAAAAGGAAAATTAATAGAATCATTGAGAAAGTTTTGTCGAGAAAAACTCATAGAAATTAGTAAACTATCTCCCGGTATCCTAGAAACAGCCACTATAGCATATACTTGGATTCAAAAAGATTCAAACTTTGCAAGTCTTAGAGGCTTGAATAGCCATCTTAAGTCTGTAATTTTTGAGCTTACTTAAACCTTGTATCATGTCTTAGTGAGCATACTGTAATCATAATAAAGAAAATTCAATGAAGTATTTCTTATTAATTTAAGGATCCCTAACCATTACTTTGTATATTTCCTTATTGCTTTGCATTACTTTTGCTATTTTGATTGTTGTTCAATACAAATATCCTCGTTTGCTAGTTTATGTGTATTGTAGGAAGTATGCCCTGTGCACCACTTGGTTCTTAAACAACCCTTTAGCTGCGGTGAACCAAAGCCTAGTCCACCAAACTATAATTCTTTGGCCCAGGATCCTTGGGCCTGCATGCTAAAAAAAAAAAAAGCACTCTCACAGAAGTTAATGTAGAAATGTGGGTCATTCTTTTGGTCTCCTTGTGCAGCTCATTGCATTGATTTAATGTTGGAAATTTTTTCAAATTCTAGATATTTTCAGTGACGAAACTATTCAAAAGGCAAAAAAGATTAATAAATTCATATACAACCATAGCTAGATTTTATATCTGATGAGAAGCGACTTCACTAATGGTAGGGATTTGTGTCGTCCAGTCATCACTCATCACATGGTTTGCAACTAAGTTTCTAAGTCTTCAATGTCTAATTAAGTTCAAGAAAGAACTTAGGCAAATGTTTACTTGTGATCTATGGGTTGAATCTGGATATGTTAAAGATATCATTGGAAATTAGATGACTGTAATTATCTTGGAAGATAAAAGAGTTTTGGTTACAATGCTAACGAATAGTGAAAATTAGTAAGCCTTTAACTAAGTACTACGTCTTATAGATGGGAATGAAAAACCTGGGATAGGATACTTGTATAAGGCAATGGATAAAGCAAAGGAGAATATTAAATCAAGTTTGAAGAATAAAATTTCTGCATATATACCATTCACTAGTATCATTAATTTCAAGTGGGATAAACAACTTCATAGTTCATTACATGTAGCAGGTTGTTATGTCAACCCTAGAATCTTCTTTAAGCCTTCATTTAAGAAGCAAAATGATGTTACAAAATGCCTACTTAATACCATTACAAGGTTGGTTTCTAATCCTGATGAGCAAGACATACTTAGTTCTCAAATTGAAGAGTACAAAAAATCTTTAGGTGACTTTGGAATGACAATGGCAATTCACCAACGTGAAAAACTAAGAGTGGGTTTGCATTGCTATCCGCGTTTGCGTTTCCTTGGCTGGGTCCCATGCATTGTTCATGGGACCCACAAGTACCTCTTTTAGCAAATATAACTTCTAGCCTGGGTTCCACGACATTATTCACATATTTAAAAATTATTTTGCTACAGTGTTTTCAATTTTCAGTTTTCAGCAATAAGCAGTATCCAAACAAACCCTAAGTCAAGGTATACCATATGTATCTATAGTTTCTAGTAATAAATATACATACTTCATTTGAAAATTTTTTATTTGCTTTGCACTTAATCATTAATTTCTTTTATTTTTGGAAGTTGCTTGGTGGAAGCAATTTGGAAATGACACTCCAAAATTACAAAAGTTTAAGTACTAAGTCAGTGTTGTAGTGCAATTGTTTGTGAAAGAAATTAGAGCACATTTGAGTTTGTCCATTCCAAGAGGAGAAATAAACTTGAGCATAAACGTTTAAATTACTTAGTATTTGTTTGTTATAATCTAATGTTACAAGAAATGTATGTTTTTAAATATATTCAATTTTTATTTTAAATGATTAGAAAATGTCACTAATGTATGATATTGATTTTGGTAGGAACTTAGAAGGATAAAGGATGCCTTGGATCCTATAAGGCTTGATAATATTGATTTAATGGAGGATTGGGTAGCTAAGGAACCTAAATTTGTGTTACTAATTGAGCAAGATGTGAATTGGACTAGCATTCAAGAACCATTATCAACAATGACTTTGGAAGATGATGATGTTGTTCTTGATGAGGATGATAATGATAATGATAATGATGTTGTGTTGACAAATACTTGCACTCATGTATTTTATGGTCCTAATGTAGATCCTTATGAAGGATGAGAGCAGATGATATTGTATAACTTGTGTTAACTTATTTGCATTGCTTTTACTTGTTTTTTTAGTATGTAATGAACAATTTAAGTTTTTCTGTTTTTTATATGTTTTGTTTTTCTTTTAGTTGATGCTAAACCTTTGAATAATTTGTTTTGAACTAAGGTAATGTTGTACGGTGCACCAGTATTAACTAGTACCGAAATATATCGTTTCCTTAACCAAACCGATACGGCATTCGGTATGAGATTGACTCCCTTCCTTGATATACAATTTTTTTTTTTTTTTTAAATTTCACATGGTATAATGATAGTTGCAAGTTGTGATTGTTTGTTTCTTCAGGTAGAAAGAAACCACTAGCACTAAAATTGACTTGTACCATTTTGAGTGTCTCACGAAACAAAGCTTTTGCTTGCTAAATGGGCATGTATCCATAATATTTTTTTCATCTTTTTCCTATGTAGTCCAAGCCCACATAAAAAGCCCATGGGAAAATTCACCTTGCAACAGTGAATTAAATCAATGGGTGAGATTGAAAGTTAAAAATTCACTTTTAATCTTAGTTTTTGGATTAGAAAATTTTTTAATCTTTCAAAATATTACTTTTTAACCTTTCTAACTATTAGATGTCGCAACTCCATGGTAATTGTACCAAATCTCCTAGAGACAATTAAGCCATTGACAACTACCAACTCTACAATAAATTCTCGTTCAATCACCATGAACACTAGTTAACATAATCCCTCAAATTTAGCAACTTTTGAATATAGTAAGTCCTTAATTACAACAAATTGAATGGAACTAAGTCAACCGAATCACATTAATTAGAGTAAAGCCAGATTAGCCCATTTTTCCACATATCCAACAGCTCAAAGTTCCAGTTTGCCAATGTCCATTGGCTAAAATAAGTTTTTTTTTACGTACAAATCAATTTTCAATCTGCTAGAAATGATTAAACACCACTCAAGACAGGAAACTAACTTTGCTAAAAAGGGAATGGATTCTGTATAACCTAACTTAATAGGACTTCTTGAGAAATGCACAAGTTAACAATAAAAACAAGAAAATTAAAAGGATACTTTATTAATAACAATGGTAACAAGATTACAATACTTAAAAGGCGTAAATGCACTTTTCGTCTTTACATTTTGGGGTCATTTCTATTTTAGTCCCTACATTTCTATTTTACCACTTTTAGTCCCTAATCCAATTAATGCGTGTTATTTTAGTCCTTTCCGTCAGCCAACAGATAGAAATAGCTGACGTGGCTAACAGATTGATTAAAATATTAATAAAAATTCACCGTGGCTCTCGTCACCCATGCCACATGGGTTTCCTGCCCCTTTATTCACAAGTGACCCTCACTACCCCCCAAATGGTGCGTGTGAACCCCTAAATTAGTCCGCCTTCCCCCAAACTAAATCAGTCCACCTTCTCTTTCTGTGAACCCCTAAACCAAATCAGTCCACCTTCTCTCCCGATTTAAGATAACCATCAAACCATCATAGCAGACAAACAAACCACCATCGCAGACAAACAAACCCAGAAATATATATACCCAAACCCATTTTTCTTGGAATAGCAGAGAAAAGAAAAGCAGTGAGATCTCTATCTCTGTGAGATAGAGACCAAACACATAGGTATTAGCCCTCTCTTTGTGTATGTCCTTATATATAGCTAGCTTTGTATTATGCGTAGGGGCCACAATGTTGTTTTTGTATATTCATTGTTTGGGTTTTGACTTTATTATGTTTGTTTAGTTACTTTTGACTATTTGTTGGTCCTTGTCTGGGTATGTGTTTCTTTGTGGCTTCCAATGTGGTCCACGTTTTCCCCTGTTGAAGATAATGGCTGATTCTGTGTGTGATGTATACTGAATTAGTGGGCCAAAATGCTTATGATATATAATGTTAACATGTGTTTGTTTGTAGATTACTATGCATGTGTCTATTTTTTATGACATTGTTGTTTAATATGTGTCTGTTTGTGCTTTCCAACGTGGTCCCTCTACTCCCCTGTTGAAGATAATGTGCATTACCATATTATATAATTCAAAACAGCTGAGGTGGATTATGGAATGATGAGTGTTGAGTTAGTAAATAATTAATGTGTGATATTTTGTTAACTAATGAGTGCTGTTTTGGAATGTAGTCAGTATTATTTAACTAATGGTTTATATTTTGTTAACTAATGAGTGCTGTTGTTAACTAATGGTTTATATGTGTTTTGCATGCAGCATGAATGAGCTATTTAGTTTGTCTGTGCATCATGGTGGGTATTTTACTAATAACCTTCGAAAATATATGGGAGGTAAAGTGGATATAGTGGACAATTATGACCCTGATAGGTGGTCCAAGACAGAGATTGAGGGTATATGTAGGGAGTTTGGGTACACCTCTATGAGCAAGATTTGGTATAAAATGCCTGGTAGTGATCTAGAGAGAGCTAATTTCCATTTGATAGTTGATGATGATGATGCCATGTTTATGACAGATTTAGTGATTGGTTATGAAGAAATTCATGTGTTTTTAGAGCACCCTGTGGATAATCTTATACTAGTGGATGAAGGTGAGCATGTTGGGGCAGGTGTGCAGCCATCGGCAGTGGAGCAAAACCTTTTAGGATGTGGTAGTAATTTTGGTAGTGAAGATTATAACAATAATAATGAAGATAATAATGAGGATCACATTGAAGTAGATGCTGAACAAGCCTACTCTAGGAGAGAAAATAACACACCAATGGTTGAGGAGGTTGATAATGATGATGTTGTTGAAGTTGATGCTGCAGAGGTGTATTCTAGGAGAGTAGGTAAGGAACCTATGACTCAGCACCCATATGAGGACAAGGATGTAGTTGATAGCAGTAATAATGAAGGAGGTGATGGTGAAGGAAGTGGCCTAGAGGATGAAGACGTAGTGAATCCTGATGAGAGAGAGTTTGTGGAGGACAGTAGTGATAGTTGGGATGGTTCTGATGAGGATGTTACTGAACCAATACAAATGGGTGCTAGTGTAATGAACTCTGATTATGAGAGTGAGGAGTTGCATAGTCTTGAGGAATCATCATCTGATGATGATATTGGGGATGATACTGATGATAGCTCTGAGGATGAACTGAAAACACCTATGGGAAAGGGAAGGTGGGGGGGGGGGGGGGACAAAAGAGGACCTTCTCAGTGTTTAATCCAGTTGCAAAGGTTAAACATATTAGATTTGAGAAAGATATGTTGTTCACAACACCTTAGCAATTCAAAGAAGCTATAACTGATTATGCAATTCATGGTGACTAGGGGATTAGATTTGCAAAAAATGATTTGCAGAGGGTAAGAGCAGTTTGCCAGGAAAACTACAAGTTTGTGGCATATCTAGCAAAGCTGCCAAAAGAGAAGAGCTACCAACTAAGAACACTGAACCTGGAACACACATGCACTAGGAGTTATAAGAATCCAAGGTGCACTTCTTCATACATTGGGAAGAAGTTGATGAAGAAGGTGAGAAGACAACAATGAGAGTGCTTTTTTTTTTTTTTTTTTTCTAGCACTTAGGCACAAGGATCCTGGGCCAAATAGTTGTAGTTCGGTGGACTGGGCTTTGATTCACCGCAGCTAAAGGGCTGTTTAAGAATCAAGTGGTGCACAGGGCATACTTCCTACAATACACATAAACTAACAAACAAAGATATTTGTATTGAACAACAATCAAAACAGCAAAGTAATGCAAAAGCAAACAGTAAATGCACAAAGTAATGGTTAGGGATCCTCAAATCAATAGGGAATGCTTCATTGAATTTTCTTTATTATGATTACAGTGTGCTCACTAAGACGTGATACAAGGTTCAAGTAAGTTTAAAAATTACAGTCTTAGATGGCTATTCAAGCCTTTAAGACTTGCAAAATTTGATTCTTTTTGAATCCGAGTATGTGCTATAGTGGCTTTTTTTGGGATACCGGGAAGTAATTTACTAATTTCTCTGAGTTTTCTTCTTGACAAAACTTTCTCAATGATTCTGTTGTAAATTTTTTTCTTCCCCTCTTCGCAATCCTTCCCCCCTTTTTATAGTGTTATTATGGAGTCCCAGAGAACTATTGATTCCCTTGTTTTGCCCCCCTGGGTACCAGAGCCTGTGTTGTGCCCATCGCCCAGAAGGTTCAGTTTTCCCTGTTCTTCATTATTTCCTTCCTTTTAGTGTTGTTTCTTTGAAAGTCCGTGGCTGACTACCTATTTCGAAGTGTGTTGAGGTCACGTTCTTCACGATTCAACTTTTGGCCGTCCTTCTTCTTTATCTTTTTTCTCAAATGGGCGAAATCCCATTCTGTCAGTTTGAAAGTCCTTACTGCTACTCCCTTTTTTATACCCCTTCATTCTGGTTCCCCGAGGTACCGCCCACTTGCGCTATGAGAAGTCACTCCAGGTTTTCTTCTTTTCTTGTTGGATCATTTGGTACCTGAGAAGGATGTGCCCATCCTCTATTTCTTATGTTCTTTTGGCATTTTCCTTTGAGCTGTCTTAATCCTTTCTTGACTGTATTACATGCCTCGAGGATCCTGAGCCTTTTAGCAGTCTTTGAGGATCCCGACTTAGCTTTCTTTTCACACTGGTAATTCTTCAATCTCCTGATCTAGGCTTCTTTTCTTTTTCTTTCTTCTTTTCTCATAGACTTCCAGGCTTGTCTTTTTTTTCTTTATGTTTTTTTGGGCTTCAAGCCTTTTGGGCTTACCATTTCTTCTCTTTTTTCCATGGCCCCTTGTGCTTATTTCTTTGGGCTTGGGTGCTGTGATTTTTTGGACCTCAACAACAACCTAACATGAAACTAAAAAACATCCAAGATGCTGTACATGAGAAGTTTACACTAAACATAACTCCGGGAAAAGCCAATAGGGCTAGGGAGAAAGCAAGAGAATATGTTGGTGGGGCTCACACACAGCAGTACAATTAACTTTGGGAGTATTGTGAAGAGTTAAGGAAGGCTAGCCCTAGCAGTACCATACTTATGAAGGTACACACCTTCAATGAAGATGATTTGGCTGCTGAGATGGACTTGATCTGTGGGGTTCCTTATTTTAAGAGGTTGTACATATGCCTGGAGGGTTGTAAGAAAGGGTTTATGGCTGGATGCAGACCAATAATTGGGTTGGATGCCTGCCACTTGAAGACTAAGTTAGGTGGGCAATTAGTCACAGTAGTTGCTAGAGACCCTAATGAAGAGTACTTCTCACTTGCATATGCTGTAGTGGAGGCTGAAACTAAAGACTCTTGGACATGGTTCATAAATTTGCTACTTGCAGACATAGGTCAGAACACAAGATGAACATTTATATCAGACCAACAGAAGGTATGTATGTTATTTACCATATCTATATGCATTACCATATTGGATGTATAAAGTTACTAACACCACAATTGTTGTTGTTGTACTCACAGGGGTTGGTGCAAACCTTCATTGATAATTGGCCACAATATGAGCATAGGATCTGCTGCAGACACCTCTACAATAATCTCCAGAAGAACCATCCTGGTGTTCTGATCAGAGAGTTGTTTTGGAAAGCAGCCAAAGCTACTTATAAAGCTGAGTTTGATAGGCTGATGGATGAACTGAAGGGAATTGATGAGGATGCACACAGTTGGTTGTAAGATCATTCAACCACCATATGGGCCAGACACATGTTCAGTGAGGATGGGTTAAGTGATATAGTACTGAACAACATGTGTGAGAGTTTTAACAGCAGGATTCTGAAGTTTAGATCTAAGTCTATAATTACTATGATATGAATCTAAGCCTTTGAGTAACAATTAGTCGATACATTATTTGATACATTGTTTGATTAACATCTTGTGTGTGATTACAGCTAAAGTCCATCAGGTTATATCTTATGACCAAGTTTCAAGAGAACAGACAAAAGATCATGAGAGTGGAATCAGAGATATGCCCTAAAGTGCTTAAAAGGTTGCATAGGGAAAAGACTACAAGCAGTAGGTGGCTTGCTTGTTGGGCAGGTCATACATAGTTTGAAGTTAAAAATGGACTACAAAGCTTCACTGTGGACTTGGAAAAAAGACATTGTAGTTGCAGGGAATGGGATACAACTGGCATACCATGTGCCCATGCAGTTTCCTACATATTCTTCAATAGGCAAGATGCTGAGCAGTATGTGCATAGGTGTTTTCATGTCTCCACATATAAGGCCTGTTATGAGCCAGTAATTGCACCTATCAATGGGTAGAATATGTGGAGGCCCAATGGTTTCTAACTTGTTCAGCCTTCTATCAAAAGAAGACCACCTAGCAGGCCCAAGAAGAAGAGGACAAGGGAGATTGGTGAACCAGTAGGTAGGAGAGCTGGTATCTCCAAACAGTGTAGGACCTGTGTTAAAATAGGACACAACAAAAGAAGTTGCAAGGGTGAGATTGGAGGAAACTCTTCCTTACCAGGCACCACAAACAGAACCAGTGCAGCCAATAAGGTAACATTCTACCATATCTGTCAAGTAAATGAGAGTTTTTACATATTACATGTCAATAAATGTGGATTTCCTGTTTGTAGACCAGCAGATGCAAAAACTATTCCAACATCAATCAACCAACAGGACAAGCTCAAGCTCAACCAAGTTCAGCCACCCCATTTGCACCACCTCAGCCATCTGTATCATCCCAGTCCACCATGCACACCTTCACTCCTGGTGCACCAACTCAGCCATAAAGAAGCTCTCTTGGTCCATTGCCATCATTCCAGTCCAGCATGCACACCTTCACTCCTTGTGCATTTCCTCAGCCATGGATAAGCTCTTCCAGGCCATGTGCAACATACCAAACCAGCATGCACTTCGCATCCAGCCCAAGTGCACCATACCAAACCAGCATGCACTTCTTATCCAGCCCAAGTGCATCATACCAGTACACCATGCACAGCTCTGCCACACCTTTTCCACCACCCTAGTCCAGCATACACAGCTCCAGTCCACGTGTACACCATATCCCTACAGGATCATCCAATCCAATTGCACCACCCAACTTATGTAGCAGTCCAATTCCAAGACTGAGGAGGAAAAGGATGGTCACATCAGAGACCTTGAATGCTTCCAAGAATGCATCTAGATACATGGGGGCTATCAAGTTTGCTAGGAGTCAGTCATCAACGCATGCTCCAAGAAAAAATGAATAACTTGTTGTTTTATATCTTTTGATGAATGACTTGTGTTTTGTAATTATAGCCAAGCCCTTATTTTGTATAATTGGTATTAGTTAAACAATGCCCTGCTGTTTGGGTTAAGATTGGCAGTTGAACAATGCCTTTTTGTTTTTTAAACATACTTTTGTTTTTTTTAATGATAACTATGTTTGGGTTAAGTTTGGCAGTATGTTAATTAAGATGTTTGGATTTCAAGATTGAGTTTGTTGTTTCCTTCTGTCTTGTTTTATATGTGTAGTATAGTGCTTTCTTGGAATATGTTATCTATTAATACCAGTTTTATTTGTTGCATGCACTTGGAAATCTGCTACTTGGTTTAATAGGGACATTTCCAATCCACACATTGAATGAGAAAGGTATTCATTTATTTCTCAACAGAAAGAGTACAAAATAAGCAGTAGGTGTGTTATTGCTAATAACTAATCCTGCCAAAATAGAGCACACTGTCAACCCTCTATGCATAAACACTGCAACCGTCCATACATAAACACTGCAACCCTACATGCACTACCAAGCACAACAACCCACACAAGTTATTTCCACCCCCTACCTAAGCAAACATAGAACTGCAAATATCACCACTAACAATGCCACAACTACAACTAAAAAATTCTCTCTCTTCTTGCAGTCTGCAAGCTCAGCCTCAAGTTTGATGATCCTTTGCCTTTGTTGTGGGATAAGCACCTTACCACGTTCACATATCTCATCATCACGCCATTGGAAGAACCAATACTTTCGCCCCACCTGAAACATAGATAATGCTCTAAAAAATGAAAAATGGAAATCCATAAACTATTATAGCAACAATTTGAAACAACATACTGAAATTAACTAAAACCCACTCAAACAATTTACTGAAATTGACATACCCAGTAGTTTGGACAACCATAGAACCTTTTGCTAGGGTTGTCTTCAGTCCACGCCATAACTAGGACAGGTTTTTTTTTTATTACAGTAGCACGTCATTGGTGCTCTCCTCCTCACACTGGAACTTGTTGAATAGCTTGCTTCCATTGGGCCTTGAAGATTGTTTGTTTTGATCGTGGTTTTGGGAGATGAGGATTAGCTGTGTGGGTGGAGGCTGAAACTCAAATTTTGGGAGTTTAGGGTTTCTGATACTGATTTGGGGGATTTTGGGTTTCTGGTACTGATTTGGGGGTCACGTGTGAATAAAGGGGCGGGAAACCCATGTGGCATGGGTGACAAGAGTCACGGTGGATTTTTATTAATATTTTATTCAGTCCGTTAGCCACGTCAACTATTTCTGTCTGTTGACTGACGAAAAGGACTAAAATAACACGCGTTAATTGAATTAGGGGTTAAAAGCGGTAAAATAGAAATGTAGGGACCAAAATAGAAATGACCCAAAATGTAGGGACGAAAAGTGCATTTACGCCTACTTAAAATTACAAAGAGCCTAGTTCATTCGAGGCAAAACTGATGCACTTAGAAGCACAAGGTCACAAAAACTATTGGATACTCCCACAGATTTTAGGTACAAGAGAGTCAATGTCTCTAGTTTGGATGTTTGATTGTGCGTGTCTTGCATGAGAATTTATCTCTCTATTTATACTTTGAAGTTTTGACCATTATTCTTGTTTTCCTTACCATGTGTCATATCACAATAATCTTTGGCTAAGAATCCTTTAATAACCGTCTCGAGGTAACTGCTTCCATTCACATGCTTGTCACGTGTTTCCTTTATTATATTTTCTTCGCGCGAGGCACCATTGTCTATACCACTATTTAAGGGGCTTCCCCTGTTTGGATTCCACATTTTTCATGCCTAAGATACCCTCATCATACCCACTTACAAGTTTTCAACTACCGGGGATAGATATGTAAATTAAAACTCCTACACTTTAAAACCACAAACTCACGTACACTTTGCAGTTTCTATCTCACTTTCTCTCTCTCATTTTTCTTCAATCTCCTTTCTTTTTCTTCAGATTAAAGACATTTACTGGCAGAGGCTTCAACAAATTTTCAGGTTCTATTTTTTGCAAGTTCCTCTTTATTTTCTTTTCTTTTGTTTATGATTGACTTTCTTTAAGTTCTACTTTTTTTTTCTTATATGTATCACGTTAACTCTTTTTTTTTTTTCTTTTTTTTTTAAATGTAATTTTGAAATAAATGGTTCTTTCATATACTCTACCATTGTACTTCTTAATGAATTGTCATTTCATGTTATAGGTATTGTGATCCAAAGACAGGGCTGCCTTATGCTACAAAAGAAGAATTCAAAATCATTCATAAACAGTTAAATAGTATGACTTCCCTTACCTCCTTTAATAGCCTTTGTTTACATTTTATTTAAAAAATTTGAATTGAAATAAAAATAGTTACATATAAATAATCAATTACTATTTTCTTCTCCTTCCTCACTTCACTTCTTTTTTTTTTCCTTCTTCATATATATATATATATAAATATATATATATATATATTTTTTTTTTTACTATCATTGTATATGTTTTTGGCGTTAAATTTTTTTATTTAGGTATGTAGCAACCTTGAGTTCTACATTTTTTTTTTTAATGTATCATGTTAACTATCCTTTTTTTTTTCTTTTCTTTTTTTAAATGTAATTAAAGTTTTTTTTTTTTTTTAAATTACTTGGTTTAACCCTAATTCTTTTATCTCTCTTAGGTTCACGTATGCACAAACTTTTTGGATTGCATTGAGGAGTCATTGGAATGGACATGTAAAATAGTAGGGTTAGACATGTAAAATTATCAATTTAAAAAGTCCTAAATTTTAGATAAATTTGACAAAACATTACCTACAAAATAGGAACACTTCTACTAACCCACTTATTCTAACACATGTTTCTAATATTATATTCTTAAAAAAACCTCACGTTGAGTAAAAAAAAAAAAAACACAAATAAATGGTAAAATTTCTAATATTTTATTCTTAGAAAAAACCTCACGTTTAGTGTAAAAAAAAAAAAAAAAAAAAAAAAAAAAAAAAAAAAAAAAAAAAACCCTAATGATATACCCTTAATTTAATAAACTTATCTTTATCTCTAAATCATAAGAAATGGTTTAAAATCTTAAATTGATAAAAATTGAAAACAAAAAAACCTAATGAAAAAAGCCACGTTGTATCAAAAAAATTATCTTTACTATCAAATTTCAAAATTTCAACTTCTCTTTAATAACATGCACACTAATGTTGGTTTGTTAATTAAAGTTTTTTTTTTTCTTAAAAAAAAAAAAATACTTGGTTTAACCCTAATTCTTTTATCTCTCTTAGGTTCATGTATGCACAAACTTTTTGGATTGTATTGAGGAGCCATTGGAATGGACATGTAAAATAGTAGGGTTAGACATGTAAAATTATCAATTTAAAAATTCCTAAATTTTAGATAAATTTGACAAAACATTACTTACAAAATAGGAACACTTCTACTAACCCACTTATTCTAACACATGTTTCTAATATTATATTCTTAAAAAAACCTCACGTTGAGTAAAAAAAAAAAAAAAACACAACTAAATAGTAACATTTCTAATATTTTATTCTTAGAAAAAACCTCACGTTCAGTAAAAAAAGAAAAAGAAAAAAAAAACCTAATGAAATACCCTTAATTTAATAAACTTATCTTTATCTCTAAATCGTAAGAAATGGTTTAAAATCTTAAATTGATAAAAATTGAAAACAAAAAACCTAATGAAAAAAGCCACGTTGTATCAAAAAAATTATCTGCCACGTTTCTATGTTGAAAAAAAAAATCCTACGTTTTGTAAAAAACAAAAACCTTAACATGTTTGAATTCCACTCCCACATTTTACTCCTAACAAATTGTTTGAATTCCACTCTCCCATGTTTTACTCCTAAGAAACTGTTTTACTATCAAATTTAAAAATTTTTACTTCTCTTTAATAACATGCACGCTAACGTTGGTTTGTTAATTAAAGTTTAAAAAAAAAAAAAATACTTGGTTTAACCCTAATTCTTTTATCTCTCTTAGGTTCACGTATGCACAAACTTTTTGGATTGCATTGAGGAGTCATTGAAATGGACATGTAAAATAGTAGGGTTAAACATGTAAAATTATCAATTTAAAAAGTCCTAAATTTTAGATAAATTTGACAAAACATTACCTACAAAATAGGAACACTTCTACTAACCCACTTATTCTAACACATGTTTCTAATATTATATTCTTAAAAAAAAATCTCACGTTGAGTAAAAAAAAAAAAAACACAACTAAATAGTAAAATTTCTAATATTTTATTCTTAGAAAAAACTCACGTTCAATAAATAAAAAATAAAAAAACTAATGAAATACCCTTAATTTAATGAACTCATCTTTATCTCTAAATCATAAGAAATGGTTTAAAATCTTAAATTGATAAAAATTGAAGAAAAAAAAAAAAAAAAACCCTATTGAAAAAGGCCACGTTGTATCAAAAAAATTATCTACCACATTTCTATTTGAAAAAAAAAAAAAGAAAAAGAAAAAACCCTACATTTTGTAAAAAAATAAAAACTCTGGTCGACCCTTTTTTTTTTCAAATTCAAATTCAAATTCAAAAAAAAAAAAAAAACCAACCTTAACACGTTTGAATTCCACTCCCACATTTTACTCCTAACAAATTGTTTGAATTCCACTCTCCCATGTTTTACTCCTAAGAAACTGCTTTACTATCAAATTTAAAAATTTTAACTTCTCTTTAACTTCTTTTGCTTATCCAATTTTTATTTTATTTTATTTAAGTTTCATGTTATATCCTCCTTCCTTTTCATCTTCTTCTTCTTCTGGATATATCAAAAAAAAAAAAAAAAACCGAATAGAATATTACTGCACTGGAATAACAAAAGACTTCATTACTTGACTTCCAAGATTATATAAGAAAATATTCTTCTTTTACTTATCATGTTTTTTAGTTTTCTATTTCTTACATTCAATTGATGCTTTAAATTATTGTATCTGTTTTTGCTCTCAACGTGTCTTCTCTTGAGTTCCATTCATTGTTATCCAATTTTTAATGCCTCGGGTTGCAACCATTGTCATATAGAATCTATGGTGAGTAGGGTTTCTTTTTTATTTATGTTGTAATAAATTTATTTTAGAATTTCTTTGAACAAAAATTTAAATGGATTTAATCTCAATTGCAAGCTAGGCAAGATCACGTGTGGTGCTATTAGCAAACTGTGGAACCCAATATGCAGAGCATTCCTCAAAATCCCATTAATTCTTTGATTTCATAAGAAAATCAATGGAACTCAATGGATGGTTGTGCCACTTGATCATTCCTTTGCTTGCACAATTTATTTGGTTTTATTTCGGATTGAACATTTGCATCTTTGGCCTCTATTCTACAACACCATTTTGTGCTTTGTGTGGAGCTCAGGTCTTACCATTTTTTTTTCTCGCAGATGTTATGTACATGTGCAAAGAACATGAGGATATTAGCAAGATGGGAGAACAATTGACTACCCTAACTTTTGATCTAAGAGAGATGTATTTTTTTTTAAGTAAATATTATGTATTGTAAGTTGCTGACTTTTTTTTTACCATTTATTCGTTTTATTGAGAAACTACCTTTTGATTGTGGCCTTAGTAGAGGGCACAAACAAATTTTTGAAATCATTTTGTTTACATTTTACTAGCTGAATGGCATATACCATTTTGTTTGATTATTTTCTTTCTTTCATTTTAGAATTCTTTTCATTTTTTATTTTTTATATTATTCCCTTTTTATTTTTTTATTTTTTGTCATCTGATAGTGCAAGTTAACTAAGAGTGATATAGATAATTCTGAGTATATTTTAGTAACCATTAAATTTGATTATCCAAACATTTTAGTAGGGAGATTGTGAAAAAGAAAAATATAAGGCGGATCAAAATTTTAGTAACACATAAATTTTATGAAGCTTTAAAAAAAAAATTCCAAACAAAATGACTACAAACATATCAAAAGGAAAAACATTTTAGGTTGGTTTGTGGGAGACATGTAACGACAGTATAGGAAACCCACACATAATGTAGGAGAGAGGTTTCATGAGAATCTCTCATAAGATAATTTTCCTCTTTTCTTATTTATTCATTACATATAACCTTACAAAATTTATTAGCAAAAAACTAGCCTCTAAGCACGCGCTCACGCGCGTGCTCAGAGGCTCTTCTATTTTTTGGGTAAGGGTTAATTTAGAGCATTTATTATAATTTGGGATTACTACATTTTCCAATCACAAAAAAAACCTAGGGGTGTGATGAGTGTCATGTGTGGAGAAATAATTTTCCAATCACAATAATTTTTCATTACAAAAAAATCTAGGGGTGTGATTGGAAAATTATTTCTCCACACATGACACTCATCACACCCCTAGGTTTTTTTTGTGATTGGAAAATGTAGTAATCCCAAATTATAATAAATGCTCTAAATTAACCTTTATCCAAAAAATAGAAGAGCCTCTGAGCACGCGCGTGAGCGCGTGCTTAGAGGCTAGTTTATATTAACGTATTTCTCATGTGTTCACATTTATACACTATTGCACAAGCACATATAATTCGAGGTAGCTATCTTACTTGATTTCCAATAACGTGATGCCCCTTTTCTCTCTATAAGGACTTCACTTTACTTCTTTTTTTTTTTTTCCTTTTTTCTTTTTTAAAAAATTTTTAAAAGAAGGTCGTTGCTTATTATTAAGGGAGCCTATTCAAATCAGCCTATAATACAGAAAAAATGTCTTGTGATACATCTTCCATCCAAACTAGCATAGGAGGGGAAAGAATTACTCTATGTGCAAGTGAGTGATCAACCTTATTATAATGCCTACGTACATGAGATAGTTTGAAAGCTGAAAAATACAAGGCAAGAATGTGAATATCATTTGCAATATGTCCATACTGAGCCAAAGAACTGGTGCCGCTCCTTAGGACTTTGATGAGAAACCTCTAAATCACCTTCTAGGACAATATTATCAAGCCCCAATTCTAAGGCTAGTTCAAGGGCTCAGCATGCCGCCAAAGTTTCCACCTCAATGACCATGGTAGGCAAGGGTACCAATTGAGACAAAGATGCCATGACAAAACCTTCGTCGTTTCGTATGACCACATCAAGTCCTACACTATTATCCTTACCGAATTCAGCCCCATTGAAATTGACTATATACTAGTGAGTTTCAGGAGGCTTCCAAGAGGTTTCAAGTTGAGTCGGAGTGCTAGGTGCACCCATAGGAAGGAATGAAAGATCCATTCATCGTCTCTCCCTTGGTTCAACAATTGACCGATGTTGTTTGTGTGTTTACCCAACCTGAGATTATTTCTCCGATTCCATAGAGCCCAGATGACTGAAGTGAATAATTCCGGGTCACTATTATCTGCCAAAACAAACCCAATAATGTCATGAAGCTATTACTTTGTTTGAAGTACCATGGTTCCATAATGGAATTGCATTCCAAAAAGTCTCCAATTTTCGGCAGCGGTAAAGGGCACGAATCATGTCCTCTTGGTGTAATTTGTAGATCTCACAGAGGCCATCAGTAAGCACATTGTGTTTAACCAAGTTAGTTTTTGTAGGCAAGGAATTTTGACAAGCATGCCAAGTCAGATGTTTAACTTTAGCTGGAACGTTCAAACTCGAGATTTTCTTCCGCAAAGACTTCAAAGTGTCTACTTCAGAGATTGTTGCTCATCTTGTAGAAATCTATACCCTGATTTTACTGTATATTCTCCATCCGAGTTGAAGGCCCATATGAGAATGTCATCTTGAATAGTTCAACATAGAGGAATTTTCTTGATCACCGTGGCTTCAAACTCCAAAAAATAACTATCCACAATATCATCCCTCCAAACTTGATAGCTGGTCAATGAGAAGACTAACCATGGCAATGGAGCTTCCATCTACGGCTGGTGTAACAATTGTTGAAGATGAAGCTCAAGAACAAAAAAATGGAGGTTCAGGTTCAACCCAGGTTCAACAGCACGCACCTCGTTTGAGATTATAACGGTTGTTTAAAGCACACCGTTTTATTAAAGCTAATGCGCACCGTTTCATTAAAGGCATTAGTAATACGCACCGTTTTGATTGTGTAATTGGTGCTTCCCATCATCTGATCAAACGGTGTCGTCTAAAGCTACTCAAATGACAGTTACTGTGGCGCGAAGAGCAGTTATGGATGAACTGTAGCTTCCGTGAATTTAGGCGCATAAGTTGGATTGTATCTATTCTGTTATAGCTGTGATTGTAACTATATATATATATATATATATATGACAGTGTATCTCAAATGAGGTCAAGTTTTGTATACACACTTTTCATTTCAATCAAGAAGATATTTTCTCTCAATCTCATTCTCTCTCTCTACTCTTCTATCTTCTTCTCTGTTCTTCTTCTTCATTGAGTTTTTCTTTGTAATTCTCTGTGTTTTCTGTGTGTGACAAAATTCTTCATGGAGCCATCTGTTACTGAAACAATGGCAGCTACGAGCTCAACAATGGCTGCATCTTCATCTTCAGTGTTTTCTTCAAATTCTTCAGTCAATATACTCAATCAACCACTTTTTCTGCTTTCTAATATGGCCAACATGATGACCATAAAGCTGGATAATACAAACTATATAGTTTGGAGACATCAAATGACAATGGTGCTTGAAACTTATTCACTGTTTGAATTGATTGAAGGTCCACAGTTGATTCCGGATCAATTTCTCAAAGATCCTCTGGTTCATACACAGCTGTTGTGAATCCTGATTTCTTGATTTGGAAGTCAAAAGAGAAGGCCTTGCTTACCTTCTTGAGCTCTACACTGACTCCCTCAATTCTAGCACTCACTGTGGGGTGTTCTTTAGCATTAGAGGTCTGGAAAGTCCTAGAAAACAGGTTCTCTTCCATTTCCAGATCACATGTTATGAACCTTAAGGGTGAACTTCACAATATCAGGAAGGGAACTGATTCTGTAGATTCATATCTGCAGAAGATAAAAGTTGTCAGAGACAAACTTTTGGCTGTTGGAGTAATTGTAGATGATGAAGAATTGCTTCACATCACTCTCAAGGGACTTCCCAAAGAGTACAATGCCTTTAGGTCAGCTATAAGGACCAAGAGTACTCATGTGAGTTTTGATGATCTTTCAACTATGCTTAATGCAGAAAAGGAGTCTCTAAATGATGGATCTGAGATCAAAGATACCATCTTTGCTATGGCAGCAACATCCACTCCAAAACTTAATAACAATGGTTTTAATCAGTCTTTTAATAGAGGTGGTAGAGGTGGTAGAGGATATAATGGACCATCTCAATTCTCTCCCTTCAATCAGTTTCAGCAAGCACAATCTAATTCCAATGGAGTTAAGTCAGAAAGACCAATCTGTCAGATTTGTGGAAAGGTTGGTCACTTGGCCCTTGATTGTTATCATAGGATGGATTATGCTTACCAAGGTAAGCATCCACCTACCAAGCTTGCAGCTATGGCCACTGCATCCAATGCTTATCTCACTCAAGATCAGTCTTGGCTTGTTGATAGTGCTGCAACAGATCATATCACTTCCAGCCTTAGCCATCTCAGCTTCCCCAAGCCTTATCAAGGTCAAGATCAGATCACTGTTGGCAATGGTCAAAATCTCCCTATCACTCATCTAGGTAATACTTCTACTCCCCTTTCTCAATCTACACTTCAACTCAAAAATGTTCTTAGAGTTCCTTCTATTGCATCAAACCTTGCCTCAGTCCATAAAATCTGTCATGATAATCAATGTTGGTGTTATTTCGATGAAAATATCATTTCAATTCAGGCCTTAGCCACGGGGAAAGTTTTGTACCAAGGCAAGAATGAAGATGGTGTATACCCCATCTATCCTCAAAAGGCTTCTCAGCTCTCTTTGACTCCTAACACTTGTTCTAGTGCTTTTAATGTTTCTGTTTTCAATAAAACTCTTTGGCATTTGAGACTTGGGCATCCATCTGACCAGGTTCTTACACATTTGTTTCCTAATGCCAAATTTGATTTGAATAAGTGTACCCTTGTGAATACTGACTGTACACATTGTTTGTATGGCAAAATGCACAAATTACCATTTCCTAAGTCTTTCTTTACTGCATCATCTCCTTTTGAGCTTATTCACTCTGATTTGTGGGGTCCTGCTCCTATTCCCTCTATTAATGGCTTTAGATACTATGTTTTGTTCAATGATCACTTTACCAGATTTACATAGATCTATTTGCTCAATTCTAAGTCTGAAGTTTTTACTAAGTTTGTTCATTTTAAAGCCATGGTTGAAACACAGTTCTCTACTAAAATTAAGACCTTTAGGTCTGATGGTGGTGGTGAGTACACCTCAAATGCTTTCAAAACTTACCTCTCCCAACAAGGGATTGTTCACCAAATTTCTTGTCCATACATTCCCCAACAGAATGGTTTAGTTGAAAGGAAGCACAGACATCTTATTGAAGCTACCATCACTTTCTTGTCTCAAGCTTCCATGCCTTCATCCTATTGGTCTTATGCTATTCTCACTGTTGTGCACTTGATCAATCTTCTTCCCACATCTGTTCTTGCCTTCCATTCTCCTTGGAATAAACTATATTCTTTTTCTCCTGATCTTTCTCAACTCAAAGTGTTTGGCTGTGCTTGTTACCCACATCTCAGACCTTATACTCCTCATAAACTTGCTCCAAGATCCACAGAATGCATATTTCTTGGCTATCCTATAGGCACAAAGGGCTACTTATGCTTAGACTTGAAAACAAAACACTTGTATACTTCTAGGCATGTTATTTTCAATGAATCCAAATTTCCTTTTTCCTGTCTCATCAGTTCCTCTCCTCCTGCTTCCTCACCTTCTTTATCTTCTGATCTGTCTTGGTTTTCCAATCTGTTGTATCTTCATTCTACAAATCAACCCTCAGTTTTAGGTCCATATGCTGTTAATACTCTTTATTCCTCCACTGTGTCCACTGCAACTACATCTGATCTTACTCCTTTACTTCCATCCCTTACCCCTCCTACTTCATCATCTCCATCTGCTACATTACCTCCACTGCCTTCTCAGCCTAACTCAGATACATTTCCTACCTCAGGTCCATCCCTGTCCATTCCTACATTAGATTCTTTACCTGATATACCTTCTGTTAAGCCCTTACCTATCACTCTCTCTACCAATCACCATCCTATGCAGACCAAATCCAAATGTGGCATTTCTAAACCTCATCCCAAATTGTGTTACAAGGTTGTGTTGGACTATACCCTTACTGAACCTCCCACTTATAAGGTTACCTCTCAATACCCCAAGTGGTGTGAGGCCATGGATGCTGAGTTTCAAGCATTGCAAAGGCAGCAGACATGGTCTTTGGTTCCTCCACCTCCTAATGTAAATCTGGTTGGGTGTAAATGGGTCTACAAGTTGAAGTTAAACAATGATGGTTCCATCTCAAGGTACAAGGCCAGATTGGTAGCCAAAGGTTTTCATCAACAGGCAGGGATTGATTTTTATGAAACCTTTAGTCCTGTCATCAAGCCTGCTACTGTGAGGCTTGTCATTGCTATTGCTGTTAGCTGCAATTGGAGTTTAAGGCAGCTTGATGTGTCCAATGCATTTTTACATGGATTTCTTAAGGAGGATGTTTATATGCAGCAGCCACCTGGTTATGTGGATTCTCTTCATCCTTCATATGTGTGCAAGCTTCATAAATCCTTGTATGGTCTCAAACAAGTTCCTAGAGCCTCGTTTGAGAGGTTCACTTTCCACCTTCTTCATTTGGGGTTCACTGCCTCTCTAGCTGATAGCTCTCTCTTCATCTTTCAGTCCTCCAGCACCATTATCTACCTGTTATTATATGTGGATGACATTATTGTTACAGGCAATAGTGCTTCTCAGGTTGCTCATCTTATCACTGCTCTCAGTCAGGTGTTTGAACTCAAGGACTTGGGTCCCTTAAACTACTTCTTAGGAATCTAGATTTCTCATACTCAGCATGGCTTGTGTCTTACTCAGTCTAAGTATGCCTCTGATGTCTTACATAGGTTCAATATGGATAATTCTAAGCCTGTGAAGACTCCTTGTTGTTCATCCTCTCGTTTAGTGCCTCACTTTGGTATTCTCTTGTCTGATCCCACTGTGTATCGAAGTATGGTAGGTGCTCTTCAGTACCTTACATTTATCAGACCAGATTTGACCTTCAATGTTCATCAACTTTGTCAATTCATGAGCAAGCCCACCTCAGTTCACTTGGAGGCTGCTAAACGTGCCCTTAGATATCTCAGGGGCACTTTGAATCATGGCATTTGCTTCTCCCCTGGACCCTTGTCCCTCACTACTTTCTCTGATGCAGATTAGGCAGGGGACCCTACAGACAGACACTCTACCACTGGATTATTGGTTTTTCTTGGTCCCAATCCAATTTCTTGGTCTGCCAAGAAACAACCAACTGTCTCACGCTCCTCCACAGAGGCTGAATATAGGGCCTTAGCTACAACTGCTGCTGAACTTTCTTGGTTACGTATCTTGTTTAAGGAGCTTAGAATCTTTCTTCCCCATGTCCCTGTCATATGGTGTGATAATATCTCAACAATTGCTCTTTCTGCCAATCCTGTCTTTCATTCTAGGACTAAGCATTTGGAGGTTGATTATCATTATGTTAGGGAGAAAGTTCTTCGTAGAGATCTCAAAATTGGGTTTGTTTCTAGTACAGATAACATGGCAGATATCTTTACCAAGCCTTTGCCTGCTCCTCCTTTTCTTTCCTTTCGTTCCAAACTCCTGGTGGATTCCTCCCCCTGTCGTTTGAGGGGGGATGTTGAAGATGAAGCTCAAGAACAGAAAAATGGAGGTTCAGGTTCAACCTAGGTTCAACAGCACGCACCTCGTTTGAGATTATAACGGTTGTTTAAAGCGCACCGTTTTATTAAAGCTGATGCGCACCGTTTCATTAAAGGCATTAGTAATACGCACCATTTTGATTGTGTAATTGGTGCTTCCCATCATCTGATCAAATGGTGTCGTCTAAAGCTACTCAAATGACAGTTACTGTGGCGCGAAGAGCAGTTATGGATGAGCTGTAGCTTCCGTGAATTTAGGCGCATAAGTTGGATTGTATCTATTTTGTTATAGCCGTGATTGTAACTATATATATATATATATGACAGTGTATCTCAAATGAGGTCAAGTTTTGTATACACACTTTTCATTTCAATCAAGAAGATATTTTCTCTCAATCTCATTCTCTCTCTTTGCTCTTCTATCTTCTTCTCTGTTCTTCTTCTTCATTGAGTTTTTCTTTGTAATTCTCTGTGTTTTCTGTGTGTGACAAAATTCTTCAACAATCCTGGGATTATTTTTTAGAGGGAGCCATTAATCACCCCATATCCATACTGAGTTTCCATTCCCAATCCTCCATGCTGCTCCCTTCTTGATAACTTCCCTCCCTTTAAGAATACTCTTCCATGCATATGAGGCATTACTCAAACTTTTTGCTTCCATCACTAAGTAATAGGAGAAGAACTTTGCTTTAAACACTAGGTAAAAAAGCGACTATGTATCATGGAGAGGTCTCCATGTTTGTTTTGCCAAAGAGCATTATTGAAAATGGATAGGTCTTTGAAGCCCAATCCTCCCTATGTTTTCGGCATGCACATATCCTGCCATTTCATCTAATGTAATTTTCGTTTTTCTCCTAGCTGTCCCCAAAAAAAATCTACAAATAAGTGTCTCAATCTCATGGCATAAAGTCAATAGTAACTTGAAGCAAGATATCGTGTATGTTAGGAGAGCTTAAGCCACCGCTAACAAAATCTCCCTATTTGTCTGAGATAACAATTTTACCTTCCAACCTTGTAATCTCTTCCAGACTTGCTACTTAATGTTAGCAAAGCTGTCATTCTTCTTGCAGCCAATAAAAGAGGGAAGATTCAAGTATTTTTCATATTGTTGCACCACAAATACACCAAGAGCATCCTTGATCACATTCTGCATATCTTAGGCTATCGACTTACTGAAAAATAGTCATTTCTTATATGTTTATTAGTTAACCCAATGCCCTCTCATAGGCATCTAAAATGTCTAGTAACTTTTGGGTTTCACTCTACTTAACTCTGCAAAAAATTAAACTATCATTTGCAAAAAAAGAGATGGGTTAGTCAGGGTCCATTATGGCATATAGACATTCCCCGACTATCACCATTTATGGCTGTCTTGTTAATCAAGCCATGTAATCCCTTTGTGCGCACAAAAAAGAAATATGAAGAAAGAAGGTTGCCTTAGCAAAGACTTCGCTTTACTGTTAACATGTCATTGATATGACATTTTAAATAATTCTTTATTTTTATAATATAGTTTAATCAGTTGTGGCTATAATGTTGCCACGAGTAATACTAATAAACTTAAATATTTGGCCTAACAGTTTCCATTTTCAGCTGGTGAATTTTTTTTTTTTTTTTTTTTTTTTGGTGCATTTGAATTGCTATAAAAACCAAAAGAAGCTTCAATGTACTGAACTCACCTAACTTAAATCTTCATTAATTTCTGCACAAAAAGTTCCCATGTGCCACATCTAGCAGATGCAAAAACTAACTCTCTTTGTATGCACAAGAAAAATATCATCTTTCTTCACCTAACCTCAAATTTCCCCTTCCTTTTGTTGAGTGTAGTTTTGGCATGCACCAACAGTCTTCATCACCTCAAGTATTGTTGTGAACAGTGGATTCTAAGTCCAAAAGGAAAACCAAAGCTCGACGAGTGGCATAACAATGAAAGCAACCCAACAACTCTCTACAGTGGATTTTAATTAATCCCAAGAGCTCCATTACCATTCCACGATCAAGGAAATCCTTACAGTATGTGTATGTGTGTGTATTGTGAAAGTAAATGATCCAAGCACATTTTTAGGTCATGGGCCCTGCCCGAAGATGATTAAAGATCCACATATATGTTAACCAAAGTCTAACACGTGAACCAAGTTCGAGGAGGGAAAACGTCAAGATCATTCTGAAACAAACGAAAGCTGTGAATGAGTGAATGAGAGGTCTGAGGAGAGAAGGCAGATTGGTCCGCTAACCGAGGATCCCAAGGAGCAAAGGCACCTCAGGAATACTTTATGTAACTCTCTACGCCGGAAAATAAAGTTTCAGGGAAGACAACAGAGTCATGCAAGCAACAAAATAGGGAAATATCAGGGAAGGTGACTACCACCTCCACATTTAATGCACTGCACTAACTGAACTGACCGCATTTATGAGGAAAAGACACCTGAACAGTGATTTCATAACTCAGCCCTCTCAACCACCTCCAAAAGGATCCTGATGGGACAAACATCCAAATGATTTCCCTGAGACGTACAGATGGAGAGTTGAGATGCAATAGAATAGACTATATAAGGAATGGAACCCCATAGAAAGAGGAGATGAACTCCTTATACAAAAAAAGACTCAAAGAAAGAGAGCACAACACCATTTTGTAAACACATCACTCTTGTTTATTAATGAGAAACCCATCGTCAGACTTGCCCGAGGAGCTTATACCAAATTGTCATTCTTTTCACTTATACTAACCGCTTTGATTCTATCGGTCCTAAGCTTATAATTTCCTTAGCATTACAATTGACTCAAAAGCCCACTCTCTCAAAAATTCTGTGTTGGGCTTGACTTGAAGGACCATGGGCCACTATTTTAGATGGGCATGGACTTTTCTT
Source organism: Quercus robur (assembly GCF_932294415.1). Classification (NCBI taxonomy): domain Eukaryota; kingdom Viridiplantae; phylum Streptophyta; class Magnoliopsida; order Fagales; family Fagaceae; genus Quercus; species Quercus robur. Next base: position 31,530,827 of record NC_065538.1, read on the forward strand.
TTTGAGTCCTTACATATATATATATATATATATATAGTGCCACTACCATCGAGTGCCAACTCAATCTTCTCACTGCTGGTTAGTTTATGGTTTCTTGTTCTGTTTTGACATCCAGTGGGGATTCTTAGATGGATTTCTAGTTTCAATAGCGTTAGACATGGATATGAAGCATAATATTTGTCATCTTAAAACGTTTTGGGGGGTACATGCTTCAATGGTCATCTGAAATAGCCTGGTTTACTTTTCATATGAATGAAAATGGTATGAAGTGCTTAATGTGGTTCCAGTTGATATTTGAGCGCCAAAATCTTAAAACATTAAGTGTTACATTTGATTCTTTTTTTTTTTTTTGGGGGGGGGGGTTTAAAATTATATGTATCTTTCAACAGAAACAAGTCATAATAAAAATACTGATAAACAAAAAAGACTTTTGTTAGCTAGCCACTATTGTTTGGTAAGGATTCAAAAACTACGGCTTTGATCTCAGAAATGCCAAGGCATATTGATGAATAACTGGACTGCATTGAAATTTGATGCATAAAACATAATTGATATTAAATCATTAGGAGTAAGATAGCCTGATAAAGTATAAACAGTCATTTTAGAAGAAATTCCTTCCCAAAAGTAAACTGACATTCCACTATTTAATACTCCTACAACATTTACTTCATAATTTTGATTAAACATGTTAAAATCTACATCTTTTTGCAGTGTCCTTCCTTAAGAATAAATTACATATCATGACCTGCAAACTGCACAACACAAAAATCAAACATGAATGAGGAAGACATATCATGTTAAAATCGAAGTTCTGAAGATCAGCAAGTCTAGTGACAACAATTTTCACATCTGCTGAGGTGATATGGTGTGATCAGTGCCAATAAAAGTGAAGTCAATAGTGGGCCCACGTGAAAGTAATGTTGCTCCAATCACAATTTGCCACGTCAACAATTGTGGAAAGATTGTGAACTGTTGTGTGCCTAGCATTACTGGCTGGAGGTGCTATAGAACTATGCTGCCCATAACGAACAGAATAAGAAGCCTTGTAAAGCATACCTAAGTTTGAGATGAGCCAGCAAGCAAGCATGTAAAAGAACTTGTCACTGGCAGCTATCTGGATCATCTCTGGGCTTGATCAGAACCTGAAGCTCCAACTGAAGGAGTAGCTGGCACACTGCTCACTGACCCATTCTCAACAGGTGGAAGCACACCCCATTTGCCTTCAGATTCAAGAGGCTCAAAGACATGAACCCCCCCATCTGATAGTCCTATTGCAAATTGATTTGGTTCTTGTGGATGTGCTGCAATCACGAGTGGTTGTACACTAGAACTGCTGCATTGAGGAAAAAAAGGGTCAGAATCTACAATAGCTTTCACATATAGATTGGTAGAGTGATATTAAGCTTTCATAAATTATTCTAGTCATTTGTACTTGTACAATGACTAGAATAGTTGGGATTTGACAGGAAATATTACCAGGTTAAAGATCAGTTTAAATCAAATTTAAACACAGTGAATTTAGCATATTTTGGAGCCTCATTCTTAGCAGTCCAGTAAATCATAAATGTTAAATATTTTAACAAAAACCAACTCATTTTAAGATTACTTTCCAATGCTTATAGACAATTTTACATGTTTATTCTTTACAAATGCACCATGCTAAGGTCAATTGTCATCCAATAAGAACAATTCCTCACGCTGATATGAAGCAAGTTCATTCAAGAACCCAAATTAGTTCCAAGGGCTGGTCGAGGGATTTGACCATTATCTTTTTGTCAAAATTTGGCAATAGTTGTTTTACATGACCACTTGAGGTTGAACAGGGTGGTATAGAAAGAAGTTTCTATCCATTATTATTACTATCAATAGTATTTTTTGAGGATTAAAGAAGAAAACTTTGCGTGCACTATTCTTCAAAGTAAGGGCATGCAAGGCAATCTGCCAATATGAGAGGGCACAGTGAAGACCCAGAAGGTGAAAGTGCAAGATACTGAAACTAATGTTTGATTCCACCATTAAAATATATTGAGATTGCAAACCTTAACAGCGACAGTGAAACAAATACCAAACCCAACTAAACATGAAAAAAAATGTCATCTAAGTAAAGCATGAAATTAATCCAAAGAAATATAACCATGGTAACAGAGCTTGTGAATTACCTGACATTAGCAGGAAGATAAGCAGAAGGATTTATTCGACAACGTAGTCTAAGATTTGCAGCATTGAACACACAGACTGTCGCATCTAAGAAGCAGGCATATACCAACAGGCTATCACATGAGAATGTAGCATGTGAAATGGGGGCAGATTCACGTGGGACCCACTAAACATAGAAAAAACCATATTAGAAAAAGGAGAGCAAAATGTTACTTCCAATAATAATAATAATAAAGAACTGTGAATTTAATGTACCTGCTTTACACATTCTAGTTTTGTTGTTTCATATATGGCAAGCTGAGTTTCATGTACAACCAGAAAGTGTATCTGGTCCTGATGAAACTGTACACGTGTGTCTGACTGTGCTGGAGTCCTTCCAGTTGGAAGCTGCAAGATTCTTGCCTTCTGCTTTTCCCATCCCTCAGAGTTCCATACACAAAGCTGGAGAAAGAATTAAGTACCATTGTAAGTAAACCAACATAAACATTTGAAAAATGGCTTCACAACAAGAACATTTGAAAAATGGCTTCACAACAAGGGCCCTTGGGTGAGAGTAATTGGTCACGCCTGATTCAGAATTGAGGAATAATTCACTGATGATACTACTTCAAAATTTGGATTGTTTATCTTGGAATTAGAAGCATTTATTATTATCCTGAAATTATTAAATACATCGGGCAAAACTCAGCAACATTGTTTTAATTATTTAACTATATCAAGTGTGGTCAATTATACTTGTCAAAACTGAATGATGATTTCAGATTTATTACAGAATGAGATTTAGGTCATCAATGAGATTGAGTTCAATCACAAGTTCACAGCAACTGAATCAGAAATGTAAGACTAAACTTGCACACATCTAAACAGGAAAATTGTTACCTGAGCATCTGCTCCAGATGAAACCAGCACATTCAGTACATGAGAAAAGGCAAGGCCAGTAATTCTTTTAGAGTGTCCTTTAAGTTTGCTTTTAACCTGCATTAAGAAAGTGCTAAGTAAAAAATGACATCTCAAGCCATGTGAAGTGTTGATTGTTAACATACTGCATCATACCTCATCTACACGGACGTTATATATTTGAATTGTGGAATCATCCATTCCAATGGCAATGATGTTATTATCTTGAGGATGGAAAGCAAGAAATGTTGCTGCAGGTGGTGGTGGCATGAAAGTTGTCATGGTCTGCAGTTGCCAGAAAGAAATTGAAATTGGTAATATGAAAAATGAAAGTAAACTTTGAACAACATTGGACTCCTGTGTTACCTTAAATGTCATCATATTGAACAAGGAAATCTTCCCTCCAGATGCTGACATTACATAAGAATCATTCTTGGATAAAGCAAAACACGGAACAGAATCTTCAGGATTAGTGTCAGCAATATCGTTGGTCATTAAAATGCCACTTGGTGGTTGCCATAAATTAGGTAACAAACTGGCAGTTGCCTGCAAGAGAAAGCGCAAATTTTTTAGATATAATGGAAGTCATTTTTCAGAACTATGATGAAAGAACTACTAAGGGTTGACACAAGCTACTTCAGCTGTCCTTGTACCTTGCCAGAAGAATTGCGATCACTTCTCTGCCATTTCCAGAGCAGATGAATGGCATTTGATGCTAATGCCAGAACAGCATTACCTGAATTTGTGTAGATTAACCTCGAAATCTGTAATAGCAAGAAGGAAAGCTAATGAGGACATTTGTTGGAGACAGGATGAAATCAGATATACCTTATGGATCAAACCGGAGTTGAAAGTTCACGAGCTGATATTATATGGCATAAACTTCTAAGGTGAGCTTTTATTATACAATATAAGATGCCATACATAGATATCACAATAAAGCCTTTCCCTTTATGTAAACACTATATCCTTTCTGTCAATCTTCAATAGTATAAGGTGATCATTTTCTAAATAAATCCACGTACCCTCCGGAACCATCTTATTATGGTCAGTCTTCTGGTAGCTTGATACTCCTAAACAGAGCAAGGGCAATCTCTGTGCTAACTTCAATTTTGGCACTCAGTTGCTTTTGTAGTTATGTCTACCGAAAGGTATTGACAAAGTAACTAAGCAATTTGGCCCCTCCTTTTTGCTTTTGAAATGGAGAGGGTTGGTTGGTGAACCACCAGTATCCAATCATGATCTGATGGCTATGATTCACCAAACTGCTCTTTCCTTTCAAAGGGAGAGGAACCAAACCTGCCTAACCTTTAATGAGTTATTTTTGAAAATAATGAACCAACTTTTGCAAGGCATGATGGAATGAAAAGCGGGATTGTGTGTTTCATTCTAAACTGACCAACAGAAGAACATTTAGGTTACTATTTAGCTTATTTTTTCTATTATTCAGCTTATTTTTGGTACTATTCATGGGTCCTACTATATTATTTCAATTAACTTTTAGCTTTATCTATAGTACTTTCAACAAAAAGTTTTCAGTTTCAACTAAATAAGCTGTTCCCAAACGAACTCTTTGTAGTTAAAATACCCTTATGGTTCAATTCATTTTGGGTTTAACCGATGGTTATTAAGCTCAGATTACATAAAGGCAAAAGTAAGGCACTAATGAGATCATGACTCGCTAGCATTAAAGCTAGCTTGCTTAGCTATTTTAAGTCTTTAGGTTGTTATAGCTCAAACATTATCAGTTTCTAATCACAAAGCTTTTCCAAACCAGTAAGATTACACTATTACAGTGCAATGCAATTAACATTTCAGTACTTTGAGAATTTTTTGCTCTATGAGAAGAGCAAGAGTAAGGTAGGTGTACAGACGGGAAATGTCGGTCCTAAAAAGGAAATTATAATGAATTTAAAACTTTGTTAAAATGGATATACATGACAGAATGTAATAGTAGAATAATAAAGCAGGATCACAAACATAATCAACCCATTGATATGTAATAGAATATTCTGAGAACAACGCCAGTTAACAAATACCACACCTTAGTTACTCTTAGGTTTTCAGGTAGCCTTAGGGATCGGCATTGAGATGGTTCATTGATTTCAGTGAGCTTCCAAATCTTGGATTTGTCATTGGATTCTTCCATTATTCTTGGTTTCACATCCCCCAAATTACGGGCATCCCCATTCTGGTAAGATTAACTTGTCAATTAAACGTGTGGCATAAGAACAATGAATCCATGGGATGGGCTCCATTAAACATGGAAGAGGCAGATAATATAGGACAGTAAAAAAAAAAAAAAAAAAAAAAGTGTGATTAAATAGAAATTGATCTGTAAGTTGTGTGCATGCATGCATGTGCATGTATTTATTTTTATATAAATCATGTCCCACAAACCATTCCGGCAATAGCAACCACAGAGGCACCTCTGTCTGCAAGTCCAGCACTAGTAGCAGCAGCTGACGCAGCTGAAATTGGGTTGATCGTAGGCTGCGAGAGATATCATAACATAACAGAAGAATTAGCTCATGCTGAGGTCAGTATCACTAGAGCTAAAGATATGATAAAGCTACCTTTGCAACAGCTTCAGACGCTCTTGATGCATCATAAGATAGATTCTCAAATGTGCGTAACAACCTAATGCCATCTGTATTGGATAATATTTTAATTCCATTTTCGTTGGCAGAAATGGCCAATAGAGAGCCATCCTTGTTGAAGCGGATGCGTGGGCTCGCCTGGGAAGTAAAAAAAGACAAAATCGAGCAAATTATTACTTTTGACTTAATGAATTTCCATTTTTTTTTCTTTAAAAAAGAAACCGCTTTAAGAACTTACTGGGAGGCCTCCGTCCGCATCAATAGTTAACAAAAGTTGAACATTGTCCATATCCCAGAATTTGATAGAGAAATCATCACCAGCAGCCAAAAACCGGTTTTTAGTTGTATCAAATTGCACAACACCCAAAGAACGCTTGCGGAATCCTTGATAGGTCCTTTTAACAGCCCCTTCACTTTCATTCCATTCAACAATAAATGAATCCCCATCCTTACTTGTACCACATGAAAAGAGTCTGCAATATCCCCCACCCCCCAAAAAAAAATAAAAAGGGAAAAAAGAGGTTAGAAAAACAAAATCCTGTTTAATTGATGATACCCCAACAAACAGTAAAGGACAAGTAGCATGGACACAACAGGTTGAGCATATTAACCTTGTACCATCAGCACTGTACGCCATTGTTGTGCACCAGCGACCAGGAGCATCATAATCAACTCGAGATCCCAAGTTGTCATACAGCCATGCTTTTATTTTTCCATCCAGTGCCGTAGAAAAGATAAACTAAAGCACAAAAAGGATGTTAGCAACAAGGACTAGGAAAATCCATGAAAGCAAAGGCATAAATTGTTAGCATGACAACCTCAAAGTATATAACTAACACAATAAGTGAAATGAGTGATGGAAATGATACCTGAATGTTTTCCTTATAGTGAGGACAGACGGAATAAACAGGAGCCTCGTGACCTTCAAAAGTATACTGCTTTGTTCCCGTTGCAGCATCCCACACCTACAATTACCAAAAGCAAAATTGCCAAGGGTTGGGAACTTTTGCTCCACTCAAAACAATAAAACCAAACATGTAATATGACCAACCAACCTTGATGGTCTTATCATCACCGCAGGTTATCACACAAAGTTGCTTATTTGGGTGGGAGAATGCTATATCATTTACTCCACCAACATGAGCATCAATCTAGATCAGCAAGTTCAGATCAGTACAGAAATATAAGTACCACAGAAGATAAGAGTAAATATTTCAAACAGAAAATTTAATATCGGATATACCTCCAGATGCTGTCGTACTTCATCATTCCCATGATAAGAATATATTTGAACAATGTGCCTGGAGTATGCAACTCCTGTAATAGGAACGAAACAGCGCAATCATCTAATGCTATAGTTCACCCTAAGGGTATTTACATTAATTATATTACATTAAATTCTAAAAAATTCCAATATTTAAGCTTACCAAATAAAGTACCATCAGGGCTCCAAATCACGCGGTTAACAGATACACCAGGATCTTTAACTAGAGCTGACTGAATTCCATCAAGTTCAGTTTTAGTCACTATTATTACAGGCATTAAGGGTATAGCAGTCACAATCACTGGTTTCATTGATTAATTAAGATAAGGAACACACCTGCAGAGGCATTGAACATGCACTAAGATCCCAAACTTTGAAGTTCCTCAAAACCAATCGCTCCCTAGAGCCAACTTCCCACAACGCTATGTCCCCAACATTGGTACCAACTGAAGCATAACATCCAGATTATTAAAGAGTCAATTTTTTGGTAAAATATGAAGCACTGATAAGAAATAAAATATACTAAGTATTAGTAGCTGAAAACTAGAGCCTTTGAAAAAAACGCAGACCAAGAAGTAGAGTCTGTTGAATAGGATGAAAATCCATGCTCATAGGAGAAGATCCTTGATTTAAAGTCCGTGCGACATTCTTTGGCAAGTCATCTGGAGCATTAAAAGCCTGACCATGACCATGACCATGACCCGGAAATGTTACTGGTAACACATTAACAGGCAGGTTTACCTGCACAAAATGCACAAATGAATAAACAAGGTAACTAAGAAAGTATAATAAATGTATGCTCCCCCCAACTGAAAATAACGGCTCACAATGAAAAAGCACAATGTTTTCAGAAAGTACATTAGATGCATGCAAACCCATTGGTCCACGCTGCCGTATTAAATTTTTGTCCTCACGTGTACTTTTTATTAAAAAAAAGGTAATTGCCTCAACATGGAATTAGTACAACAACAAAGATATTGTCATAACGTGAGCAGAAGTTACTCTTTTCGCTTTTCAACATGTACAACTAATTTGCAACGTCCAGAAAAGGAAATGTGGAGAATAATTTAGGGATGGAGGGTGCAACATAACAGCATGAATTCACAAGTTAGTGGTCAGAAATCTATTTGATTTTTTATCAAAACAAAATTACCTCATCAGAAATCCCCATTGGTCTCGTTCTTTTAGAAACATGATCAGAATCCCCAGACGGGTAGTCTACAGAAGGGTTGGTCGGAGGAGTCCTTGGATGTTTTAAAGCAGCTATACGAGGCAAAGACACATGTAGATAGTTATAGAAAGACCTACGTACCACATCTGATATCCACAATGACAAGAGGAACTCAATGCCCAATAACAAAATTGAAGGAATAAACTACCTGGGATCGATGGAGCACCAAGACCAATAGCTCCTCCAGAAACTGTCGGATGAGTAACAGTGGAAGGATTGGACATCCAACCTGCAAGGGGCGTTGGAACTGGTGCTGGTGTAGGTTGAAAAGGCTGAACACATGAATTCAAGCAAGTTAACGAAAGGCAATATAAGAAAGGAGCAAAGTTGACATCAACCAATTTAGCTGATAACCCACCCCATGAGCACCTAGGTTAGGAAAGCCCCCAGCTTTTGGTAATGATCCAAGCAGTGGATTGTTTGCAGGTGATGGAGCTCGTGCACCATTTGGTTGTCCACATGAGTGATCCACAAAAAGAGTTTTTATATCTGGATTTGGCCTTGGGTTTTTACACAGTTGATGCTGCCAATTCAAGCTGTACTTTGAAGTAAGTAATCAGTTTGTTAAGTGTAAGCTGATGACAAGCAGTAATGTAAATGTAGGTTTTCTAAAACTGATCCGAATGCAACACGCCCCAAGGTTGTGAAGCATATATTTTATGGTAAGATTCAAAGACAAATTACTTTCAACCTCACAGGCATTTTGTTTTCTTTCCCACGGCATTTCACAGCAAAGTTCCAACTTTTAGAAGAAAGCAATAATAAAAGTGATGGTTAAAAGATTTAAGATGCACTCATCATAAATAATATATGGAAGGCATTGAAACAAGATCAGTACCAAGTATAAACACCTTAAAGTCACTTAGAATTAAGTGCGTAGCTAATCCATTTAATTTGAATCACATAGCATTTCTATAAGAGTTACCTTTGATTGATGAGGGTCCGTAACCTTGAATTTTTAAGATTGGGGAATTGTAATTTATCACGGAATAAAGGATTTGCTTCAATCAGCTTCTTGAGCTCCACCAACATGATTGCTCTTGCAGACTTGGTATCTCCATACTTGGAAAGTTGCTCATTCTCCCTGTTATACAACAAACCCCATTTTCAGTACATTTGCTATAACTATGATGCGGATGACTTAAACACAAACTTGTCATACCTAAAATTCTCCAATGTCAAGAGCTGAGTGATCTCCTTGAAAAGCTCTTCATTAAATGTGGCAAAAACTTTCAAATCCTTTACTAATATATCCACAGCCTTGGACCGGTCATGCCTATTAAAATTTAAACAGTCCCATTCATATACAATCTACCGCACGATTCCAAAGACAAAAACAATCAATTCACATAAAATTGACCATTAGAAAAACAAAATTTATAAGAATGTAAGCTTACTTATCCAATGCCTCAAGATACTTCTGCTTCCTTATCTCAAAAAAGATTTTCATTGAATATCGATTGTCATCCACTTTTGTGAACCCAGAAAGGTACTTCTCAACCTCATCCCAATTCCCATTATGCACCTCATCCTCAAAATATTTCATATTAAAGAAAAACCCAGATTCCTGTTCAAGCCTATTTGATACACACAGAAATTAATGAGGAAATTTTTTTTATAAAAAAAATATTAAAAATTAAAAATTAAAACTGAAAAAAAATATATTAAAAAATAAAAAAAACTGATAAAAAAATTACTGACCAAAAAAAAAAAAAAAAAAAACCCAAACAAGCTAAACTCTTAGAACCATACTTGTGAACAGTCTCTTTGAACTTTTCCTCATCTAGAAACTGTAAGATCAAGAACACGAGCTCTCTACTAAGCGACGACATAGTAGCTGCCCACCTCTTGTTCGATTCCCAACAAACCAAAATCACCAAAAACACCACTAGATCTGCAAAAAAAAATAAAAACTCAAAAGGGTTAATTTCTAACTACCTTAATTATTCAAAAAAAAAAAAAAAAAAAAAACAGCACATAGATTCAATCAAATCTATACCCAAAACCAGATCACTAAACTCCCATCCTTAAAACACAAAAAGAACCCATTTTTACATACAAAAATTATTACCATGTACTTATTAGAAGACAAACATGTGCGAAGTAAAAATCAAGTAAACGAAAAAAAAAAAAGTCAAAATGAAATCTGGGTTTTTTTTTTTTTTTAATTTTCTACTTAAGAGGATCACAGAAACAAAAGAAAGTTGCTTTAGACCATGTGGGTATCAAAGATGCAAAAGCCAAACCTCCTCAAAAACCCCAAAAAATAAAAAAGCTAATGACTTTTAAAGTAAAAAGATTCTAAATTTCAAACACAGAAAATCGTAGGAAAAACAAAACTCTCTTTACCTTGAAAACCAAAGAACACAAACAGAACCGAACAAAGAGAGATAGAGCTTTAGAGAACCATTCTCTCTCTCTCTCTCTAAAATACAAACTCTTCTCTCTCTTTCTCTCTCTAGGAAATTATATAATGAGACATTGAAGTTGCAGAAATGGGGTTTTTTATATAAGAGAGAGGAAGACAGATAAAGTAACCTAATAAGCAATCAACTTATCAGTTCAGAACTTATCACACAACTGATAAGCTCTGTGATAAGCAAGTTTGCTTTTTTATAAGTACAGTACAAAGTGGGTCCTACGTAGCCGGCTTAACTTTGTCGAGGTCCTCGGCTCGGAATCTCTAAGCTGACAGCTGTGAGTTGGACCAAGACTTCCGGAAAAAATCAGGTACACCACCACCTTAAAACACTCGTCCAATTACAGCCGTCGATTCTTTAGTTTGACTATAATAGTTCAATCTAACGGTAGATAATTGGGAAAGAGGAACACCTGAGAAAGAGTATGGAGTATCTAAGAAAGCGATATTTACTCCTCCCAGATCCCTTGAGAAACGACAAGCTTTTTGGGGGAAGGGGTGTAGTGAAAGTTTGCCCTTGAAATTATGAAAATATTACGGTATTTGCCATTGGGGGGCCATTCATACATCATGGATGCGAGGGGTAGTTGTACTAAACTACACTTATTGTTATTATAAATCACGTGATACAGTGAAACCGTTCATCATTACGGTACGATATATACGATAAATTGATACGATAATTTGAATTCTTTATCTTAATGGGGGGGATAATTATTATATAATAAATAAATAATAGGAAGGTTAGCATTAAACGAAATGAATTATAATAATAATAATTATTCTAAGTGGGTTTTTTTTTTTTTTTTTTTTTTTTGTTGGTGTGTGTGTTGGGTGTGGTCAGAGAGAGTGAAAGTGGTATATGGTGTTTTGTTGTCGTTTTCAAGAGGAAAGTCGACGTCAAATGAGTTAAAATTCTTTTAGAAGGGAAATTAAATGAGTTAGAGTGTGAGGTTGTCTTTTCATGCCAAAGTACGACCACTTTCATTTCACGTAATGAGGATTTTTGTGGATGGAAATTTATAAAAAAAAAAACCTTTTCTTTTCTTTTCTTTCTTTTTTTTCTTTTTGGAAAAAACAAACGGTACCTACTAGCAATAATGCACGTATGGGACACATGAGGGTAAGTTTTATGGCAAAAATTCATGGTACTTGAAAGTGGTAATTAAAATTTTCTCAGAACAGAAAGTGATAATTGAGTAAGGATTTTGCTATTGTGTGCTCTTAGAACACACAATAATTTTTATTTTTATAAAATTTTTTTTTAAAAATTAAAAAAGTATTAATAACTTTTTCAAATTTCGAGAAAATATTTTAAAAAATGAATGGCTTAATGTTTACCCTTACGGCACACATTAACTGGACTAATTGAGTAATCTAACTGTGCGTGAGAGGAACATGTTATAATATTTTTTGTAGACAAAAGTTACGTGAAGATACTACAAAAGTAAGAGCCGAGGGTGATGTTTTGGTGAAGCCACTTATTATTAAAATATATAAAAGATTACAATAAATATTCATGAGACAATAACCGCTCTTATATTTGAATAAAGTCCATCTTCTATTTTTTTATTATTATTAAATAATGAAATATACCCACGAATGTTCTGTAATAATAATTTTACCTTTTTTCTTAGATATGGTATTGGTCTTATTTTTTACGATATTTGGCAAGAAAAGAATGAGTCCGCATGGGTAAGATTTTACATATTCTTTTTTTTTTTTTTTTGAGAACCAAGATTTTACATATTCTCATTTTAAAAAGGAGAGGTATCACAAAAATTCGGAAGTCAGTATACTAACTTTCGTTAGATTAAAAAAAAAAAAAAAAAAAAAAAAAAAAAACAAAAAAACAAAAAAAAAAAAAAGGTGAAACTACTTCGAACAACGAGTGAGGGAGAGGAAGAGTTGACTTGTTCCGAGATTCATTACTTTTCAAAAACACGCGGTTCTAAATTTGCTTGGAAGTCTCAGATGGACAACGTCTCTTAAATCCTCCAACTACAAGACTTTGCCTTTGGCTCGGATGGGATGCGGTAGTCGTATTGGAATTCTTTGTTTTGTTAGAGCATTACCAAATACCATCCAATTTCTTTAAAAATATATATATATATATATATATATATATTTGTCATTTTACGCACTAAAAAATTATTTTATCTATATCATTTTCATGACTCACTTCTTTTAAGATATAACCCATTACAATAATATAAATTACCCAATAAAATAATATAAATCAACAATAAATCTCTCTTTGTTGGTGTTGGTGTGGGTGTGTGAGTGTATTCCCTTATCTCATTCCCCATTTCTCATATATATGTGTGTGTGTGTGTTTCTTAAAAAAATATATATATATATACTTAGTGTTATCGAGTCATCCCATATTAGTAAGGTGTGATATTAAAAATGTGTTTATCACTTGCTCCGCGACACTAACTGTTTTGGTGTTGGCGTGTGAGTATATTCCCTTATCTCATCCCCCTTCTCCCATATATTTGTGTGTGTGTTTCTCAAATAAAAAAAGATATTCAGTGTTGTCGAGTTATCCCACATCGGTAAAATGTGATATTGAGAAGGGGTTTATCACTTGCTCCGCAATACTAACTGTTTTGGTGTTGGCGTGTGAGTGTATTCCCTTATCTCATCTCTTCTCCCATATATGTGTGTGTGTTTCTCAAATAAATAAATAAATAAAAAATCTCTCTTTGCCTCTTCTTCTAAAAAAAATTTCTCATTTCCTCTCTCCCTTTCTCTCTCTAGCACCACCGAAACCAACCCGCAGCATCATTGATTCAAATCCAACCCCAACAACCAAAACTTAAAAGCACCGCCAAAACCAAGCCCAGCACCACTAATTCAAACGTAATCCCTAGCAAGTGGTACTGCAATCAACCATGAACCACCGAACTTGAAATCAACCCACACCACCACCCAAAACCATCAAAACGATTCAACCCACAACCACCGATTCAAAGACACAACACTGTTTCAACACCAATTCAAACCCACAACCACCATTTCAAGCAAAACACAATTCAAAGCCATGATCATCACTAACCAAAAACGACCCATGATGGCAAACCCAAGCCTGATCCACTAGCTAAAGTTAAAATATAACATGGATAAGAGGAAAGTGGAAACATTTTTTAATAGGATCAATGTTAGGGATTAACTTTTTATTTTATTTTATTTTATAATTGAGTGAAGTGATAAGTTATAAGTGATGTAACACTATTTTCACATGAGCTCGTATAAAACTATGCATTCATAAAAATGTCAAAATCAATTATAACATTTTTATTTAATTACTAAAATAGCCCACCACATTTTTTGTTGATCTCTAAAAGTCCAAAAGTTTTTTTTTTTTTTTTTCTCATATAAATTTCTACTTTAGCCTAATCCAAATATATATGTATGTGAAACTTTCTCCTAGAAACTTGAATCCCGGCCCCTACCTCTTTGCACCCTACAAGCATTTATACTTATCAAATGACTATCACGCTATGGATGTGCAGTGGTTAAAAGTTCAAAAATTGGAATTACAATAATCTTTTCTACCCTCTGTAACAGTAATTGATTGCATTTATGTTATAAGAGCACTAGCATCAGCTGTGCTATCTTAAATGTCATTTTGACACATCAAAACTTACTTTATTTATTTTACCAAATCATCTTACAATACACCATACATCAAATGTTCTATTTTAACATTACAACACATTAAAAAATAAAAAAAATAAAAAAAAACAAATAAAAAATTATTTAATTTCTTTAAACCCAAAACCTCTCTCTCTCTCTCTCTCTCTCTCTCTCTCTCTCTCTCTCTCTCTCTCTCTCTCTCTCTCTCTCTCTCTAAACTCACTACCATTGGGAAAAAAAATCAAAACACCATCACCATCACACCTCAAACCCATAGCCACAAAAAAAAAAAAAAAAAAAAAAAAAAAATCACCCACATCCACCAAACACAAATCACAATCACCACCACCATCGACAACCGAAACCACCTAATCTCTACAAACCACACAACTCAATCACCACCTAATCATCACAACCCACACCCCACAACACCACCAAAGGTCCAAAACCAGTGCCACAAACCACCCCTACCCATCCCCCATAATCCCCACCAACCCAATGTCATCATCTCCAACACAATCGCGACCAAAAAATCAAGCTTCTTTCTCTTCTACAATTCGAGCCTAAGCCCGCACCTTACAACATCTCCAAACTAGCACAACCATGAACCACCACACAAATCCCAGATTGGGAAGAAAAACAAAGAGATTCAAGAGATGAGGAGCAACCACCAACACTACTTTGCAAGATCGGCAAGTAGAGGAACAACTAACAGCATCGCTACACGAGATCGATGGAGATTCTCACAACCACCAATGCAGCTTCAAGAGGTGAGAGAGAGAGAGAACTGAGAAGACACAAACGAGAGAGAGAGAGAGAGAGAGAGAGAGAGAGAGAGAGTTGAATAAAATATAGGCGGAAATCACATTTTAGTCCCTACATTTTCAGGCGATTCCCATTTTAGTCCCTACATTTTATTTTTACCGCTTTTAGTCTATATGCTGAAAAAAGCTTCTCGTTTTAGTCCTTGTCGTTACATCATAAATAGAGAAAGATGTCGTGGCAAACGACAGGAATAAATAATATTAAATTAATGTTCACATGGCCTATCTTGCAAAGGTTAGTTACATCCCCACCCTTAGTAGTCACATGGCCCTTACGTGACAGTCCCTAACCCAAATAAAACCCCAAATCACGCCAAATTGAAATCCCTAACCCCCAAATTTCCTCAGCTTCTCGCTCACCAGTCACCACACAGATTGAAGTCCCTAACCCATGAACTCAAATACATCTTCAAATCAATTGCTCCTCGCTCACCACACAACCCAAAAACATCTTCAAATCAACTGCTTTCCATGGATTCAAGCTTGATGTCATCGAGTGGAAGCTTGAGGAAAGGGGGCCTAACCCGATGCTTCTGCTCTGAGAAACTCGTTTTGGTTGTTTCGTGGACATCTGACAATGCTACAGGTGTCCAAATTACTAGGTAAGGTAGTATCTCTCTTTGTAAAGTTTTTAAATTTCTATTCAGTTTCTGGGTTTTTAACTTTGGAAGCACTTCAGGTTCCAATTTCATTTCCCTTTAGCCTTTCGCTTTTCCTTCTTCATTTTCGTTTCAAGCTCGCAATCTTTGGTCTAAGTCTAACCCCTCTCTCTTTCATTTACAGCCCTTTTATTTCTCTTAGTTTTCATTATTGTCTCGCTAAGTTGTCAGGTGTGGTCATGTGATTTGGGGTTTTATTTGGGTTAGGGACTGTCACATAAGGGCCACGTGACTAGTAAGGGCAGGGATGTAACTAACCTTTGCAAGATAGGCCACGTGGACATTAATTTAGTATTATTTATTTCTACCGTTTGCCACGTCAGCTTTCTCCGTTTTTGATGTAACGGTAGGGACCAAAAAGGGAAGCAATTTTTCAGGATAGGGACTAAAAGTGGTAAAAATAAAATGTAGAGACTAAAATGGGAATCGCCTGAAAATGTAGGGACTAAAATGTGGTTTCCGCCTAAAATATAATGAATTTAAAAAAAAAAAACATATGTCCGTATCATCTCATTTTTAGAATGTCATTGTAGCTCCATGCCAAATTTTTTGAGATTTGGTACATTTGATATTGATGAATTTTTGGTGTTCAGTGTGCCAAATGCCAAAAAATTGGCATTTGGCACACTTAATGCCAATGCTCTAAGTATATTCATTAACAAAAAGTTTTCTTTTCTTTTTCTTTTTAATAGGTTAACAAAAAGTCTTTTAACATACATAAATCACAATATATACCTCAACAAATTATGAAAAGAATCGTGTTAAAGGCTTAGTGTTAAAGCTTATTTTTATTTGGATAAACTATGTATTTGGTTCCTATTCTTTACACTATATTTCAATTTGGTCCTTAGCCTTTCAATTGTGTCAATTTGGTCTCTAACCTTTCAGTGCCATGTCAATTTAGTCATTACTGTTATCTCTTGAATAGAAATAGCTAATATGGCAAACAGTCAAAATAAAAAATTATTTTGAAGCCAGTAATCAGGTTTTGAATTATGTTTGGACGGCCAGAATATACTTCCACTCAAACAAAAAAAAAGATTTAATTTGGGGTTTTAAAAAAAAAAAAAATGACATGGTGGTACATGTGTCCGTTAATGTGGCAATTTTTTTTTTTTTAAATTTTTTTTTGGCCATTTGCCACATCAGTAATTTTCATTCAAGAGATAACGGCAGATACTAAATTGACACGACACTGAAAAGATTAGGGATTAAATTAACACAATTGAAAAATTATAGACTAGATTGAAATATAATGTAAATGATAGGAAACTGTTGATGATCATTTTGGGAAGCCCAATAGAAATAAAAAGCCTAGCAACATGGGCAGAAATGAGTTGGTAATTGGATAGAAAAGCCATAAAGGCCAAGCGGCAGGAATAATGGATCATAGGGTCGTAAAATAAACAAATGGGTCTTGAGAAAGCAAATGGGTTTAAAGGAGCCCAGAAAGAGAAAAGTAGCAAATCATGGGTAGTATGTGATGTAGAAAAGTGAGAATGGGCCACAGCAGGCCCGAAGTAAAGAAAGTAAAGAAAGTAAGGGGTTGATAGAAAGTCTATGAGCCACAAAGATGAAGGATAAAGTAATTGGACCAGGGAAGCCCAAAAGAGTTAGTAAAAGCCCATGGGAACACATGATTAGAAAGGGCCAAGGATGCCCAAGGAAAGTAAATGGGCCAAAGATGCCCAAAAGGAAAATGGGACACAGGAGCCCGCAAGCAATGTAACCAAAAAGCCCAAGTGACTATACTGAGTCATTTAGAGAAGAATAAGCAACAAATCCAAAGAGGCCTAACAGGCTTGGATCAAATAACACCATAGCAGAAATAGCAGAGCAGTACAGTAAGAAATGTAAAGATTGTAGAAAAGAGCAAAAGAATGATCTGAAGGAGGAAAAGCCCACAATCAAGCAAAAGCCTAGCCCCCGAAGGGAGCGGGACTTAAAGAATGAGAAGCCAGAAAATGGCTCACGCCATAAGAAACCAAGGATGGGTGGTAGAATGTGCAGACAAGCCTCCAGACCACAGCGAATGCATAAGCAACAAGCAGATTTTGGACATATATGGAAGTGAAGCATACGTAAGACCTAAACATCACCAGCCTGTACCCAGCCAATACTGGAGGTGGTGAGGTCATGGGTCAGAGGTGAGAGGACATGGTCTGGCGGTGGAAAGAGAAGAAAACCTATTATGGGGTTCCTGCTCAAGCTCTTTTGGGGGAAATGTCCTCTTGGATGACATACCACCTAAAGGAAGTAAGGATAAGTTAGGACCACTAGGTGTATGCCATGAGGGATAGAAAGAGAGAGAGCACCCACACCATAGCAGATAAGAGTGTCATGACAAGCAAACAAACAAAATAGTCTTCTTTGTCTGGTGGCACAGCCAGCACAGGTAAGTGATGGTGGCTGAGCGACTAACAAACCAGTAAGTGCTCAGCAAGAACACCCAGACCAGACAAAGGTTGTTAAAGGCTAAAATAGTAAAATCTGATCATGGCAGACACTATATAAAGGACCTTTACCATGCACAGCAGAGGGGGCATCACGATCACGATCACGAACATGGTAATAGCAACCTCTAGGAGAGAATCACAACAAATAAGTAAACACTGAGAAAGAAAAGGAAGAGAAAAGAAATAAAGGAAAAACTAGAAATAATAGAGAAATGAGAGTATAGAATGGTAGACATGCACTAATAGATTGTTCTCTCTCTCCCTCTAACAGTTCTGCTCTCTGCCAAAAGCTAAGAATTCTTTTAGGCATAAGCCATTCAAGCCCGTTTCCCTCAAAGTGATTAATTTCCACGGCAGGATTTTTCCTGGGAGATTATTCACATTGAGGAAAAACGATTTTCCCTCTTTGGTCTTGGTCTTGCGACATAACTCAGCACATCAAATTAATCTTTTTTCATTTCTTTTGCTAACTCATGCCTCACCCATTTATTCCCACTATTTACTTTACAAGGTGTTCCTTATTATTGTGATTATCATTTTAATTGGGGGATTATTTGTACACTTTATCTAAAGGCAAAAGCACTTTCTTTTATTATTATTATCATATCTGCTTTCTATAACCCATCCGAAGCAGCTCTGCCTGCCATGGACATGTTCTTGACAAATGAGGCATAATTTGTGCACAAGCCGGACCAAAGTGAGTTACAGTTGGACCGGTTTCAACTCCCTAATCTAGAGTACTTGGGCCCAGTACAGTAAGAGGCAGCCCATCCCAACATTACAAAAGTCCCTCCACAAAAACAAATACATAATTTACTCTTTTTATTTATTATAACTATTTAACTCATAAAAAAATTTATAATTTTAGTTCTTAAAACAAAATTTTATAATTCAACTAGCACCTTCTTGATTTTAAAAAAGAAAAAAAAAAAAAAACTCCTTGTCAACATTTAAATTTTATTTTCCCCTTTATGGAATTATTAGAAAAAAAAAAGAGTTTTTAATTTATTTTTTAAACCCAAAAAAAATCAATAAAAATAACTTCATCCCGTTGATTTGAACACAAAATGGAAGAATAGCTCTATTTAAATTTTAAAGTAGCAAAATCCCATCATAATAATCTCTCATTCAAATTCCATGTTACAAATCCCAAGACAATCCAACGGCCAATAAGACAACAAACCGTGACCAAAAAAGGGAGAGAGAGAGAGAGAAAAAACGTGATCCAAAAAGGATAAAATAAAAAGGGTAAAGAAAGATTCTATTTCGGTTAGAAAAGAAAAGAGGTACAATAATTTAAGGCAAAAGGAAAGAGATAAGAGTGAGATGAACAGCCACGCGCGTTAGTTGGTGGTGGAACAAACGAGCGAACTGACAAAAGGGAACAAAGTGCGGGGTGGGGTGCGTGGAAGGTGGGCCTACACACGCATTCTAGTTGCAGTTTTGAGGTTTTATTCAGTGGGGAAAAAAGGGAGTTAAGAGAAGTAGTAGGGGGCAACTCAACTGGGGCAAAAGGAAACAGGTGGAATCTCAATGTGTGTTTTGTGTTGTGTGTCTGAGTCTGAGACTGTGAGTGAGTGAGTGAGTGAGAGAGTGAGTCAGTCAGTGTCTAAATTTCTTCTGTGTTTGGATCTGTCAGTCAGCGCGTGGGGGGCTCACAGATGTGCACTTTCCAGATCTAGCTCGTGCTAAGCTAATTAATACCTTGCCTTTTGGCATTTCATTGCCATTAAAGCCTCTCTTTCTACTCAGCTGCTCCACCCTTCCCCCACAACAAAGTTTTATATATATATATATATATATATTTTTGAATATAACAAAGTTTTATATTATATACTATATAATACTAACATTTATATATTTTGGGTCCGATTAATGTGTGTCTTTAGGACACACACATTAAATCATCTATTTTTGGAAATATTTTCTCAAAATTTGAAAAAACTGTCAATACTTTTTAAATTCCCTAGAAATTTTTTTCAAAAATGATTAATTATTGTGTGCCCGTAAGGTACACATTAGCAAAATCCATATATTTTTATGGGAGAAATATTTCTCTCTCTTCACAGTTCCCCCCCCCCCCTAGTTCACATTTTTTGTTGGTAAGTTAACTTAAACACATATTTTCAGTTTTTAAATAATATTACAAGTATCTTCACACACTTTTTCAGTTTTGTTGGTAAGTATTTTTATACATTTTTTCACCCATACGTATTTCTAAAAAAACTGAAAACTGTTGTTTAAACACACGTACCAAACGGGCCCTAAGTAGTTGAGAAAAAGTAGTAGGTTTATATCTTCACTGCTTGCAATTTACTATGTAATTAGATGTTTCTCAAAAAAAAAAAAAAAAAAAAAAAAAAAAAAAAAAAAAAAACAAACTACGTAATTAGATGTGACAAAAAATTGTGTAAATAATTATGGTCTTAACATGATTATTCCATTTTATCTTTGAAACTAACTAATTTCTCTCATTATATTTAGAAAATGAGTAAATACTTCAAATCTATTATTTTTCAGTTAAATCAAATGGGATCACAATGATTACAAATGCAATTCAAGAAAACAATAATGCAATTCTCAAATTTTTCTCTTCTTTGTGGTATACAACTAATAAGTTTTTCAAAAGATTCAGTTAAATTTAATTGAGAAAATAACAAATTGGAGATATTTACTCAATTTTTAAACATAAAGAAGAAAATTAGTTAGTTTCAAAGATAAGATAAAAAATTACAATTAAAAAAAAGGTCATCTTATGCATACAATATATGCATGATCATTTTCATAAGAGTAATTATATAAATTCTTTTATCTCTCTTAATGGAGCTTATTTTTATTAGTTATTAGTTTAAAAAAATAAGTTTGAGAAAAATTATATAGTTATGCCTAAGGCCCCCTAACGCTCCAAGAATTTAACAAAAGGGCCTAAGGCCCTCCATTGAGGAAAAATGGCCTCCAAAATTTTTATTATTTTTTCATTTTTTTTTAACCCTAGAAGATGATATATATATATATATATATATATATATTATTCTCAAATGTAAAGGAGATGTTAATAAAACTTGAATGCAATACTTGTTAGTAATTTTACATCTCAAGATGTTAAAAGAATGATTTCTTTTTTTAATATAGAAAATTATATAAAAATTATATATTTAATATTTAATATTTAAATATTAAAAATTAAAAATTTTAACTTATTTTTTTTTTTGCCTTAGATCTCAAAATATATTGAGTTAAACTTGGTTATATCTTAAAAAATAATACATAAATTAAATTAATTCAATAAGTTGAAATTAAACACTTTCAAATTGAGACCAATCGTTCTTTCAATCTTGTTTTCAATTTTGTTGATGACAAGGGCGACACCCATTATGTCCTTGAAATTCTAGAAAGAATGATTATTTTTTCTTCTTTCGTGCTTTTTTTGGTCGGAGGTTATTTTAACATTGACTATGGTGGTTTTTACTTCTCGCATGTGTTCATGTAAAAAGAAAAATGCTAAGATCACAACAAAGTTCATAATTTTTGTTATAATTAATCATGTGAAGAGTTGTGAGTGGTGAAAAAAAGTGGGTCTATGTGAGTCCGTATCTCTACCGATTACAACTCACTATATATGACGAATTGTTGCAAATATTGTGTAAATAGTTGTGGTCCTAGCAATATTATGTAAAAAGAGGATAAGCTTTGTTGAGTTCATCATAAAGCTTGGACAAACTATTATTATATGTAAAAATAGCATCAACCAAAAATTTTAGGAATTTTCCATTTGAGTTTTTTTCTTTGTGGTGGGCTGGGTTGCATGGTTGGGGAGGTTTTATAGGTGAGGTGATTACTGAGTTTCAAATTCAAGGTTTATTTTTGTTTGGTAGTACACATTCACGCATTGCTATACGTGTAAAGGATTCTTATTAATTAGGTAAGTGAGCCTTGACCAAGATGATAAAACTTCTAATCTTATCACGCACATGCATGTATTTATTGGCCAAAATCATGTTGTGGTACCCATCCATATGTTCAAATTTTCAGAGTCAGGTCAGAGCAGGTGATATTCAACTTTAATGACTAAATTCTTACCAGGAAAATAAAGAAGAAGCACTTACATATACATATATATATATATATATATATATGACTAAATATTGACCGGACTAGGTGGAGTGAATTTGTGCATATAAAAGAGATGTCATTACATATTTGTCATTATACTGAGTAATATTCTTGGTATATAGTTTAGGACAATGATATGTTCAAACATTAACACGTCGAAAAGAAAAGGATGAGAATAAAAAAAAAAATTAGAGAGAATATAATTGCATATGACACATCTTGTGTCACGACTCACATGTCTTGATTCTATGAATAAATTTCATTCATGGACCACTTGATCTTTTTCAAGGAGCAGTAGCAACAGATTTAAATACAAAGTGAAGTGAACCCAGTAGTTTGGGGTTACACTTTTCAATCCCACTATCTTAGGACTTAGGTTGCACTTGTACGAAAAAAGAAGCTTTGCATAAAAAAAAAGAAGAAAAAATTGCAACCAAACCATTATAGAAATTTGGCAAATATATATAGGCTACACTTTATTATAAAAAGCATTTTTAGCGTTTGATACATTACTTCTTGCATACACAGTTGCACTTACCCTTTTTATATTTAAGGTGATTTGGACATCTTAAAAGTAAAATACCAATTATATAGATGGATGTGATAGAGACTGGCACCAGGTTAGTCCTCTAATTATTATCTATCTGAAGCCAAAAAAGAGGTTTGAAGGTTGAAATCTTTAGTAATTAAAATCTAGGTTAAACGCAAGCTTGTGGGGGGTTTTTTAAATTTTTTGTTCTATTTTTTATGTCACTTTTTATTCTATTTGTTGCTCAGTAATTATGCTGGATTGTGAAGGATTTTACAAAAAAGGCATATTATTTAGGGCATATATTATTTAAAATGTATTTTCATAACTCAAAAAGGCGTAAAAACCCAAATATGTATATACAGTTATTAATGTTATAACTCACTCTTAGAGCAATCGCATCAGTTAATGCAAAATTTTTATCTATTTTACAAGAAAAAACCTACTTTTTCTATTTTACACACCCACTTTTACAAAACACTTACATCATTTTATCTATTCTACACATTTATTCAATAAAATATTCATTTCTTTAACACTGTCATCTCTCTCACAGACCCAACACAACTCACACAGCCACCATCATCAGCCACCATTATCAAGCAACCACTATCATCAACCCAGCCATATGAAATCCCAAAACCCACTAATCAAACAAAGAATAAAAAATGGATCAAGACCCACTTATCAAGATCGACGCCTTGCCCTAAGCAACAAGATCAACGCCTCCGACCTCCCACTATGCAACAAGATCGATACCAGCATCCAAAAAAAAAAAAATAAAGCCAGTAAAAAAATCCCAAAGAATAAGCTTATCACACTGGAATCCACACAACCCCTCAACCCACACCCACAATCACCGATACCACCGACCCACACCCACAATCACTATCATGGCAGTCTTAAAAAAAAAAAAAAAAAAAAAAAAAAAAAAAACCAGCAACCAACAGGCCACATCGCCGATACCAACCTCCCCACAGGCCATAACACAAAAACAAACCCAGCAGAGGTGAGAGTTGAAAGAGAGAGCTGTGAGCTTGAGAGAGTTGATTTGATGAAATGAGAAAAAGAGAGTGAGGTGGGAGTCAGAGATACAGAGAGGTGAGAGAAAAAAATACTAAAATATTAAATGGAAGAGCTACACTTTTATGTTGATTGATGTGGGAATTTTTTTGGTTAAAATGTGCAAAATGATGCACTTTTTGTATATGCAAGATTTTGTCTTACCCAGAGAAAGGAGAATTTTATGTATTTTTCTTATAAGAGTGATACCATGTGCAAAATATATATATTCCATTAACTTGCGGTATTATAGTTCTTTTCGTGGTTTCTCATAGTTCATAGGGAATTATAAGGTATTCATGCTAGTAACTCTCTTGTGACTTGTTACTTTGTTAGTCGTGTTTATATAATCAAGTTTCATTCAGTTTTATCCAAACTAACCACGAACTCGCGTGTTGCGAGTGATAATTATTTTTATGGTGGTTTTATTAAAAAAATTTTACAATTTAAACTAATCTAATAATGAGTAATGTATTTCGCAATTATATTTTTATTTATTATAGGAACAATCATAAATGTAATATAGGAACAATCCAAAACATCAAAAAAACGTAAACTAAAAAAAATTAATAAAACATAACAATGATTAATTGAACCAATATTAGGATAAAATTTTATTTTTGATAATCTATTAAGGTTATTTTCTTTGTAGAAATTATAATTTCGGCCGTCCAAAACATATTATCAAATAAACAATTATTAGCAAAATATAAGAATTAAATTTCTATACATGCATTGTTATAAAATAATAATAATAAAAATAAAATTGCAAAAGTTAAAATTTGTCACATATCCGATTATTTTCGTTTTGCTAACCTTTGCTTTTCTTTAAATAAATGGCATTATAGAGTACTTATAATACAGCTATTAAGAGTACTTTGTCCATCACAAAGGATTAGAAAATAAATAAAAATTAGTAAAGTCTCATAGTTTAACATCTAAATTAAGCACTATAAAAAATCATGTTATGTAACAGAATAAATACCAAATTATCCAAATCATGTTATATAATAGAATAATATTATATTTTTATATGCTATATTTAATTCTTTAGAACGCAATAAGATAATATTTAACAATCAAAGAGAAAAAAAAAGAAAAAGAAAAAAAAACAGCAATTTACAAAACAAAACTAAATCACAATTAAAAAAACAAAACTAAATCGCATTAACCCAAAATATATTTTTAAAGAATATAAAAAATTATCAACCTAAAGTAGAGATGCAAGAAAAATAAAATAAAAAAAATCCACCAAAAAAATTAGAGAGAGAGAGGGAGAGAGAGAAGGAACCTTTTTTTTTTTTTTTTTGTGAGGGAAAACTATGCATAGAATAGAAGAGATAATGACAAATTTATAGTTAGAGGGTATGAATAAGAAGAGACAAAAATAATGGAAGATGAAGGGAAAGAGGAAGAATGGTATTAATGTAGAGAGTAGTGGGAAGATGAAAAGATTGAAGAAGTAGTGGGGAGATGAAATGCTAAGGGAGAGAGAAAGGTTGGAGAAGTGTAAATATTAAAAAAATAAATGTTAAAAACAATTATAAGCAAATTGGAAAAAAAAAACCAAAAAAAAAAAAAAAACAAAAAACAAAACCCTAAAGTTGAAAAGACTTTAAGCTGAAAAGACTCACACAAAACCCTAAAGCTGAACTGAAAAGGCCTTGGGTTGGGCTTGATAGTGAAACTAAATAAATAAGAGGTGGTTTGGATTAATTATATAGATTTATTATAGGGTGATAGTGGAAGTAAATAAATAAGTAGTGGGCTGCATTTATAGGGCTGAAAATTGTAAAAACCATTTTAAAATTGTAGGAAAAATTATATTTTAAAAAAGAAAAGGAAAAAAAGAATGACTTGGCAGTTGATGTGGCGCAATGTGAGAGCAACAGTATTAAACGCTACGCTTTAACTTTTAATAATAATATAGATTCCTAGTTGTTAGTCTTAAAGATCCTTAATCCATTATCATCGATCTCATTCGATGTTTAGACTATTTACTTAAGTAATGATATGTTCACTGTTTAATTAGTCAAGCATCTATTTACTGTTTAGTAATCGATCCACTTTTTTTTTTTGATGGGGTCGATCCACTTTGTTTGAGATGAAACTTAGCAGAACTTTTATTTATTTAACTTCTTGGTAATAAATGTCAGGTCTTGCTTAGAATTAGCTCGCGGTTCTTGTTAAATTATAATTTTAGACATATGCTTTCATCTTCATCGATCTTGAAAAGTCCTCTCCATTGAGGCAATAGCTAACCATATTCCTTTAGAACCGAAGTCAAATAGTAAAAAAAAGGTCCATAAACAACTAAATCGAAGCTTGATTAAAGCATTGATTCACCTGTAATCACATCATGTAGGTTAAGATTAAAAAAATCTCAAACAGCTAATTTGACGATTGGTACATGTTATTAAATGCTAGTTTAATAGGTTAAGATTTCTTTGAAACTTCTTCTAGATATTTCTTCCCTAAGCTAGAACTGTGACATTTAGTTGAGACATCCATGAGAACAGGTGATACCATTCAAGTAGCTCTACCAAATATTGAACATTTTGTTCTGATTGATCCTTGCTGAATTAAATCTCTCCGATCCCGTTGTAAGATAACATCTTGATGCCTCCTACGCCGATGATACTGGTGGAGGGTCAGGGAGGGGGCAATTCCTCCCCTCACCCCCCGGACCCCCCTCCAAAAAAGAAAAAAGAAATTGGTAGAGCTACTGTTATGTAAAATCGTATTCAAGAAATAGAAAATAACATATTTTACCACTTTTTTTTAAACCAAAGAAACACGCAAATATATATAAAGAGAGAACATAGTATAGCCAGGTGGCTTACATCGATGTTGGATATAGCCTAGAGTGGTGTACAAGAAAATTAGTGGTTAGAGAAGCTAATTCAATTACATGTAAGACCACTGATTTAGGGATAAAAATGGAGTACATGACCATTCCTTGCTGCTGCAGATGGTGAAGATCAGACATTATGGTTTGTTCCTGCCACGAGGGTGTTCTCAGCTTGTTACAGACCTGTTCTAATCTTCTGCTGTTGCTATGAATTAAAACATGTCTAAATCCTAATTCTTTAGCTTTAAGAATGGCCTCTACTAGAGCATCCTGGATAGCAAGAGAGTAAAGTCTCCTTCCATTGCTAGCACCACTTGTGAAGATAGTGCTCCCATCCAGAGTTTTGGCTTCATAGGCATAACCGCTTCTCTTGGAGCTTCTTTTCTTATAGCCTGCCACTTTAATGAGTATATCTGCCTGTCATTATGTGTAATTTGTTGAGGATGATTTCTATATGCATGACCTTGAACTTGATTTTCATTGAAAGCTTCCTGATACCTACAAATAAGAGTTTGAAAGGTGAGAATAACTTCCATGAGATTAGGTGTTTTCCCTTGGTGTAGAACCTGATTCCTATGGTTCCATAGTGACCAAAAGATGGTGAATAAGGATTGTAGAAAACTCATCTTGTTCTGCTCCATAGATTTATTCGCAATAATACAGTCTGCTATCCATTTCTCAACTAGTATTTGATTTAACTCAAAGGTTCTGATTTCAAGAGGAGAACCATGCCAAACAGCTCTTGCAAAGGGATATGCCTGTCCACGGGTCAGGTTTGTGCCTAACCCAGAACTGACCCGATCACTTCAGGTGACAGGAAATCTAATCCACCACTAACCGTTGGAAAACACAATTTGGTTTAGCTTTGGGTTAGCCGAACAGCGTTAATTTCGGTTGAAACCAATGGAACAGCACCAGAGGTGAGAACTGGCTGGATCTCAATGAAATCTCATCGAGATATGGCTGGATCTCGATGGATCTCACTAGATTTGCACCTGAGAGTGGCAGATCTCAGTCAGGTCGGTTGGATTCGGTTTTTCATGTGAAGACCTGCTGATGAAGTGCAAATTCGTCAATCGAAGTAAATGCGTCTAGATGGAGCCAAGCCCTCGTCTCTATGATAGTAGAAATGGTAGGGTAGCTCCCTCAGAGTGGTCACTGGTGTGGTGCCTGCCACAACATCTTCGATGCCAAAGTCAGTACAGGGAAGCTATCAAATTGTAAAGCAATGTAATGGGATAACAACAAGTATTTCTGATTGTGTCTATGTACCTTATGCTGGCACTGGGAGGGTTGTATATATATACATTCCTGTAGCACCTAGCCGTTGTGATTGCTATGGTGGTTTTAATGCTTTTTTTGGTAACGCCTCATGGTCAATGATGTGAGCTTTGATGGGCTTTCAACGGTCTGTACAGCTGTCCCTGTAACCGTCCACAGCATTTATTAGCCTATATTGAATGGCTTATTTTCCTCCGTCAGTAATGTGGCTTGCATGTCAGAGGCACTTGGTTAATCCGTTTGTCAATATTGCCTCGTTGGTTTGGATGAGGTCGTCAAGAGAAGTTGAGTTCCTTAGTCCCATCAGCTGCCCCTGGGTTCTATGGTCGTCATGACGTGTCATGATGATCACAGAAGATGAAAGGTCTATGGGTTGTATATAACTCTTGGGATTTCGCTCCGCATTAACTGCATAGCGGCGGCGCCACACATGTCGCAGCCACGTGGCACATTCTGACTTGTGGAGTTAATGCTGTTTCCCACTGAATTTCAGTTTTTTGAGCCTTGGTTTTTAAACTTCTTCTCTCCTCATTTTTCCCTTTCACTTTTTTCAAACTTCCAATCATTACTCTGAGTGTTTTCTTCTCCGATCTTTCTCTGTGATTCTTCTATGATTTTTCTCTGTGGTTCTTCTCCGACTGGTGCGTGGCAAGACTTTCTACATTTCCTTTTGAGGTATGTCTCTCTTCTCACTTTCTGTTTCTTTTCTTTTTTCGGCGTAGACATACATTATGGTGAATTTCTGATTTTCTCTCCCTTTTCTCTTGTGTTTGTTTTTGGGTCTTAGGGCTTTTAGGATTTTTCCTTTTTTCCTTTGTTTTTTGGTTCTTCCATGGTTAGTGGCTCTGTGATTAGGGTAGCTTGTCCCTCAATTTCCTTTCTTTTTTGCACATTTAGGAGGGTCTTTAGGGGTTTTTCCACATCTTGAGAACTTTGTTTTTTAGGGTAATAGTCTGAGCATTGCATTGCCTGATTTGCTGCCTTTACTTCGTTAATCCATTGATTGGTTCGAGGGTTTGGTGAGGGAGCGAGGGATCATGTCTGAGGTGAGATCGAGCGAATTAGAGACTGGGTTGTCCTCTAATGAAGGTCCAATGGAGGCTGGGGGTGATACTGCTATTTTTGCTCCCTGGGAGGTTAGGGCTTTTTATGCCCTTGAAGAGGTGTGCGGCTTAGACGCTGACACGCTTTCTAGGTTTAAAGATAGGTTCCAATTTCCGGACAGGGTTAGGGTTCGTCTACCCAGTGAAGAGGAACGGGCTTGCCACTTCTTCCCTAGGGAGGTATGCTTCTACGAGGCTGCCTTCCTGTGTGGTCTTAGGCTCCCCGTCCATCCATTTGTCATGGAGCTACTAAGCCATTTTGGCATTGCTTCTGGGCAATTTATGCCCAACTCGTGGAGGATAGTAGTCAGCCTAATAGGAATATGGTTGGTTGCTACAGACGGTGACATGATCAGAGTGGATGAGCTCGTCTACCTGTATCGCCTAAAGGCGTCTAAAGAGCACGGGTACTATGAGCTAGTGCCGTGGGAGAGGAGAACTAGGATCGTCCGGGACCTGCCTTCGTCTTTCAGATACTGGAAGTCCTGGTTCTTCTTTATGTCCGGGGATGATTGGGAGACGCCCTCTAACGAACTTTGGGGTAATCTCCCAAGGCTGCTCCGTTGGTGGGGTACCTTGACTTTAGGTGCGTCTTTATTTCTCCTCGTCATTAATTTTCATTGTGTTTATTTATTGTCACTAACTCTCCTGTTCATTGTCTTCTGCAATTAAGAGATAGCCAAAGCTCAAAAGCAAGTATGCGGGACGTGTTGAAAAGGCAATTGAGTACGTGAAGACGATTGAGGACTGGGATGATCTTGTGGATCCACGGACTCTCGCCTTCTATTGCCTAGGCCTGAAGCCATTTGCCTACGTTTGTGAAACATTGATATTGAGGAGAAAAAGAGTAAGTGTTAGCCTCGTCATTGTTGACTCTTTTTTTATATACACCTTTCTCACGAGTTGTGTTTTTTTTTTTTTTTTTTTTTTTTTTTTTTTTTTTATAATTTTTTATTATAAGGAATGACGACAAAGTTCAACCAAAGTATGTATGCCCGAATGAGGGCCAAAAAGAATGAGCCCTTGTCCAATCTTGGGGCCAAAAATGTAAAGGTGATGGATAAGGGTGCCTCCGTCACACCTGCGACCCCGGTTACTCCTAGTGTTGAGACGGCGAGGACGGCCTCCCCAACCACCTCGGTTGAAGAAATCCCTCCTCAACGGAAGAGGCAGTGGATTGGTGACAAGGAGAAGGAGAAGGCCGACTCTCGTTCGTCCAACATCTGGGACGATGATGGGGTTGCGATAGCTAGGGCTCAGGAGATTTTTACTGCTGACGAGATAAAGGTATTCTTGGGATTGTCTACTAGTGGGCTTGTGGGTTGTCATCTCCACACGCTCGTCCAGGTAATGTCCTCGTGCAAATTCCATTTTCCCTTCTCTCTTTTTTTGTGTTGTTATGAGATCTAGTTCTCCCTTTTCTTTTTTAGGTGCTGGGGAAGAGCCTCCATCTTTCCTCGGAGTATCTTGCTTAGGAAGCTAAGGTCGAGTCTGCACTGTCCCGGGTGGCGGTTTTGGAGGCAGAGAATTCAAATTTGAAGAAAAAGTTGATAACTGTAATGGGCGAAGCTAACCTCACCAAGGAAAAGGACAAGACTCTTAGTGACGACCTCAAGGCTGAACGGCAGTTAACTGTGGAGAAGGATGAGCAACTCCTGGCTGCCAAGGAGAAGATCAAAACTATAGCCGTTAAGGTCGTCAATGGTTTCCAGCAAACTGAGGAGTACAATATTGTACTTTTCAGCTGGTACTTCAAAGGGTTCGAGCTTTTGAGAAGATACTTCATCAAGCACCCTTCTGGAGTAGATCTGGAGAACCTGGACCTCGAGGAGGTAGACAAGGAGATGACTGCTGACAAGGCTTCCAACTCTTCTACCCCTGATGGTGATGCCCCCGGGAGTGCTCTTCCCCCTCCAACTAGTGATGACACAACTGCTGACGCCTGACCCTGTTACTTGTAAAAAAAAATTCTTTCTTTTTTTATGGGTGCCCGTGATGTTTTAGGCTTTTTGTAAATCTAATTTCAAAACAATCTTTATTTTACTTTGAGAACAATGTTTTTAGCCCAATGTTTATGGGCCCTTAATTTTGATGTAAAAACAATGGTGGCTGTTCGTCATTTTTGGGCTTAAATTAAATTTGTAGTTGCATACTTACTTTGCTTGTGTTCCTTTAGTTTCTCTTTCTGCATCAGCATTTAGGACTTAGCAAAGTTTTTAGTTGTGACCCTTCTTTGTTTTTGTCAACACCTTACTCCCATCTATGCGGGTTCTGTCGCTTGAATATTTGGTGAATTGGTTGAACCCTTTTCAAAAGACGTTCTATCTTTGCAGCCTTGTCTTCAGGCCTGTACTCGAGTAGCACCTTGAACAGGTTTGTTTCAAGGTTCTTGTTATCAGTAACTTACATTCGTTAGTAACTTACATCCGTCTAAACAGAATCTTGTTACTTAGCCATTCTTATGTTTGACTTACACCCATTTAAGGGGATCTTGTCCTTTTTGACATCATCAGTAACTTACATCCATCTAAGCGGAATCTTGTTACTTTGCCATTCTTATGTTTGACTTACACCCATTTAAGGGATCTTGTCATTTTTGGCATCGTTAGTAACTTACATCCGTCTAAGCGGAATCTTGTTACTTTGCCATTCTTTTGTTTAACTTACACCCATTTAATGGATCTTGTCATTTTTGACATCGTTAGTAACTTACATCCGTCTAAGCGGAATCTTGTTATTTAGCCATTTTTTGTGACTTTTACTACACTAAATCTGCTTTTAAATATAGGCTGAATAGTCCTTTTTATTGCTTTCAAGAATAAGTACAATTGTCTATTACAACTATTAGTAGTATTTCTTCAAGTGCTCAATGGTCCATGGTCGTGGGAGTCTCTGCCCATCTAGGGTCTTCAGGTGATAGCTGCCTTGTCTAGAGTAATGGACGACTCGGTAGGGCCTTTCCCATGTGGGGCGGAGTTTTCCTTAGGCAGAGTCTCTGGTTGTTGGGGTGACCTTGCACAGGACGAGGTATCCTATGTCAAGTCGTTTGAGCATCATTCTCTTGTTGTGGTACTCGGCCATCTTCTGCTAGTATTTAGTCATCTTGTCGGAGGCTTTCTCTCTAACTTTGTCTAGGCAATCCAGGTTGACTCGTAACTAGTCGTCATTATTCTCCTCATGGAACATCTCTCACCTGATGCTGGTTATTCCTACCTTAACTGGGATTACTGCTTCGATGCCATAAGTGAGTTTAAAGGGGGTTTCTCCCATTGGGGTTCTCGTCTAATTTGGCCTTGATAATCTTGAGTAGTGTCCGATTCGTTACCTCCGTCTGTCCGTTTGCCTGCGGATGTCCCGGGGATGAGAACTGGTTCTTGTTCCCTAGGCCTGAACAGAAGTCCCTAAAGCTTTGGCTGTCGAATTGCCGCCTATTATCTGATATGATCATCTATGGAATCCCGAACCTGCAAATTATGTTCTTCCACACGAAGTTCTGGATCCTGGCTTCAGTGATGGTTGCTAGTGCCTCTGCTTCTACCCACTTTGTGAAGTAATCAATGACGACTAGTAGGAATTTTACCTGTCCTTTACCTTTAGACAACGGGCCGACGATGTCGATTCCCCATTGTGCAAAGGGCTAGGGGGAGGATATCGTCGTCAGTCTTTCCGCTAGAAGGCATTAGACGTTCCCAGACCTTTGGCACTTGTTGCACTTCTTGACGAGCTCCCTTGCATCTACCTGCATTGTAGGCTAGAAATAACCTGTTCTAATAACTTTGCTAACTAGTGATCTGGGGCCTGTATGGTCTCCGCAAACTCCTTCATGGATCTCCTCTAGAATATATTTGGCTTCTTCCTCATTCACACACTTCAGGTAAGGCATGGAAAAGCCTCTCTTATATAGTGTGTCGTTCAAAATCGTGAATCTAGCTGCTCTTCTCCTGATCTTCCTGGCCTCCTCGATGTCTTGAAGGAGGTGCCCATCTTGGAGAAAGGATATGATTGGTGTCATCCAGCTACCTGTGCTCTGGATTGCGAATGTGGAGATCTCTTCGATGCTAGGGCGTTTCTGGACTTTCATCACCAAGCCCATGCTCGCTACTCTTTCTTCCGACAATGCTAGCTTCGCGACTTCGTCTGCTGCCATGTTTTGGCTTCTGGGGATCTGCACAAATTCCACTTTATCGAATTTCTGAGTTAGATGCTTTTTCAGCTTGAGGTATTTCTGCATTCTTTTCTCCGTTGCTTCAGATTCTTCCTTAATTTGCCCTATCATGATCTTTGAATCACTCTGGACTAGCAGGTTCTTAGCTCCGAGTGCCTTGCCAAGTCTTAATCCCGTCAGTATTCTTTCGTACTTAGCCTCGTTATTGGTGGCTGGGAATTTTAGTTGAACTCCATATTTGGGCACTTCTCCGTCAGGAATGGTTATGACAACCCTTACTCCCCCTTCCTTTGGGTTGACGAACTATCAGTCTGTACTGTCCACTGTTCTGTTTCGTTAGTGAGGCTGTCCTCGTCTGGGGGGGTGAACTCGGCGATGAAATCCACTAGGGCTTGCGCCTTAATAGCTGTCCTGGGGTGATACTTAATATCGAACTGGCTGAGTTCAATTGCCCATTGGACCATTCTCTCTGCTGCTTCAAGCTTGTTCATGGACTTCCTTATGGGTTGATCTATCATCACCAGTATAGGGTTCGCCTGAAAGTATGGTCACAGTTTCCGCGAGGCTACTATTAACGCGAATGCAATCTTTTCAATCCTTGGGTACTTAGCTTCAGCACCTTGGAAAGCTTGACTGACGTAGTAAACTGAGAGCTATTTCCATTCCTCTTCTCGAATGAGGGCTGTGCTCATAGCTGTGGTTGATACTGCCAAATATAAATATAAGTTTTCCCCTTCCTTGGATGGACTTAAGAGAGGTGGATTACTCAGGTAACGTTTGAGTTCCTGAAACGCTGCTTCACATTCGTTAGTCCAGGCAAAGGCTTACTTTAATGTCTTGAAGAAGGGCAAGCATTTGTCTGTCGCTCTAGAGACAAACCTATTGAGGGTTGCAATTCTTCCTGTGAGCTTTTGGACCTCTTTGACGGTCTTAGGCGATGTCATGTTGAGTATGGCCTGCACCTTCTCCGGGTTTGCTTCTATCCCCCTCTAGGACGCTATGAATCCCAAGAATTTCCCCAAGGCTACACCAAAGGCACACTTGCTAGGATTCAACTTCATCTGGTATTGTGTGAAGGTGGCAAACATCTCCTTCAGGTCGTCTAGGTGGGCAAGTTCTTCTCTACTCTTGACGAGCATGTCATCCACGTACACCTTCATATTCCTGCCAGTTTGCTTGCTAAACATCTTGTTTACTAACCTCTGGTAGGTTGCTCCTACATTCTTCAGCCCGAAGGGCATCACCTTATAGCAATAGATCCCTTGACTTGTGATGAAAGCAGTTTTCTCTTGATCTTCTTCAGCCATTTTTATCTGGTTGTACCTTGAGAAAGCGTCTATGAACGTCAGCAACTTATGCCTAGCTGTAAAATCCATCAGTTGGTCTATCCTTGGTAAAGGAAAACTATCTTTCGGGCAAGTTTTGTTCAGGTTCATGAAGTCCACACACATTCTCCATTTCCATTCGCTTTCTTCACTAGTACGATGTTGGTGAGCAAATCAGGATAGTAGACCTCTTGGATAAAGCCTGCTGACAATAGTTTGCTAACCTCGTCTGTAATTGCCTGGTTCCATTCAGGGGCGAAAACTTGTCGTCTTTGTTGGACAGGCTTTCTCTCCGGGTCCACGTTCAGCTTATGCTGAATGACTTTTGGAGATATGTCTGGTATGTCCTCGTGAATCCACGCGAAGACGTCCATGTTTTCTTTAAGGAATTGGACGAGTTTTGTCCTCATCTCAGGACTTAGTTTCATCCCTATTCTCATCGTCTTGGTCGTCTCCCCTTTGACCAATTCCACTATCTTTAGGGCTTCCACTTTATCTTATGCTTTCTCCTCGATCATCCACGTATGGTTCTCCTTTGCAACCAATACAACCTGGTAGCATTCCCTAACTAGGAATTGATCTCCTTTGACTTCGTTGACACCGTTTTTAATTGGGAATTTTACCTTTAGGCAATAGGCGGACGTGGCTGACTTCCATCTGTTAAGCGTGGGCCTCCCAATAATCACATTGTAAGACGAAGGGCAATCTACCACCAAGAAGTCTAACTGACGGGTCAACTACCTTGGGTAGGTCTCCACTGTTATTGTCAACGTCACTATGTCCTTTGGATATACTCTGTCCCCACTGAAATTGACGAGGGGGGAGTCAAATGGGCGTAGTCTTCCTGGATCTAGCTTCAACTGTTGGAAAGCGGTAAGGTAGATGATGTCTGTGGAGCTTCCATTGTCCACGAGGATTCTCTTGGTATTGAATCCTTCTATCGTGAGCATTATAACTAAGGGGTTGTTATGAGGCTGCTTCACTCCCCTTGCGTCATCCTCATTGTAAGACATGTCCTGGTCCGTCCGTCTCTACTTAAATGGGGGTATCATGTGGACACTATTCACCTGCCTCTGACATGCTTTCCTGAGGGATCTAAATGACTCGCCTGTGAATGGCCCTCCTGCGATCATCTTTATCTCCCTGATCACATTCTGTGGGGGCTGGGACATGTTATCTTCCTCTCTGGGCGAGGACTCGTGCAGATTTTTGTTACCGCCCCTGAACCTGCTAGACTCCCCTTTCTTCACATACTTTTGTAGTCTTCCTTTCCGTATCAACTCCTCTATTTGTTCCTTTAGGTCCCGGCAATCTTCTGTATAGTGGCCATGATCCTGGTGAAATCGGCAGTACTTCTTCTTGTCACGGACGTTAGGGGATGAGTGTAATGGCCTTAGCCATTTGAGGTAATGCTCATCCTTAATCTGCGTCAAAATTTTGTCAATAGGCATAACTAGAGGGGTGAATTTTACCATTCAGAGAGGATTTTCGTCTTTCCTTTTACCCTCGTTACTGGTTTGACGAGCTGGACGCTCCCTTTTTTGTCCTCTACGATCGTCCTCCTTCCTTCCCTTGTCTCTCGACTTTTCTACGTCCTTTATGGCTTTTAATGCATCTTCAACATTCATGTACTTTTGTGCCTTCAGGAGCATTTTTGCCATTGTCTTCTGAGGATTCTTTGCGAGTGAAACCACGAACTCTCTGGATTTCAGCCCTGCCTTAAAGGTTGTCAACTGCAATCTGTCGTCAGCATCATCTACCTCTAGGGTCTCTTGAGTAAAGCGTTTCACATACGACCTTAGGGTTTCCTTCTCCCTTTGCCTAATAATGAGTAAATGGTCCGCTGGCCTCTTAGGGCATTGTCCCCCGACGAAGTGGCGCAACAAGGCGTTGCTCAACTACTCGAAACTGTCGATGGATGAAGTTGGCAACTTTGTGAACCACTCCCTTGCAACTTCTTTGAGAGTGGTAGGGAAAGAATGACACAGCATTTCATTAGGAGGCTGTTGAAGGCCTAATGTTGTCTTGAAGGTGTTGAGATGGTCTTGGGGATCCTTAAGGCCGTCAAACAATTCAAGCTGAGGTAACTGAAACTTTGACGGCACTGAGCATTCCAGGACCGCTGTAGTGAAGGGAGAGTCTGTTGCCCTAATCATCCTATCCAGGATTCTGGCTCCAGTCTGTCTTCTCCTTAATGGCATTTCTCAACTTGTCCATCTCCTTCCTTATCTCTCGAAAAAAATCTGAGTTCTGTTCATCTGGAGTAGTAGGCCCTTGACGGTCACTTCTTCTATGGCTATCTCCCTCATCCTCTTGGTTGGCTCTGGACCGATTCTCCTCCTGTTGAAGCCATAGCCTCATTTCCTGATTCTACCTGGTAAGCTCTTCAACGATGGCCGCAAGAGCTTGGACTTGCTGAGTTAATGCTGTTGAATCTTGGTTGGACTCCATCTGAATATAGAAGTTGATAGAAACTACATTTTCAAATTTGAGTACAAAAATGTCGTCCCCACAGACGGCGCCAAATTGATGAAGTGCAAATTCGTCAATCGAAGTGAATGCGTCCAGATGGAGCCAAGCCCTTGTTTCTGTGACAGTAGAAATGGTAGGGTAGCT
Organism: Quercus robur; assembly: GCF_932294415.1. NCBI lineage: Eukaryota > Viridiplantae > Streptophyta > Magnoliopsida > Fagales > Fagaceae > Quercus > Quercus robur. The sequence goes on from NC_065538.1 coordinate 31,568,021, forward strand.
GCCTCAGAGTGGTCACTGGTGTGGTGCCTACCACAACGTCTCCGATGCCAAAGTCAGTACAGGGAAGCTCTTAAATTGTAAAGCAATGTAATGGGATAACAACAAGTATTTTTTATTGTGTCTATGTACCTTATGCTGGCATTGGGAGGGTTGTATATATATATATATACATTCCTGTAGCTCCTAGCCGTTGTGACTGTTATGGTGGTTTTAATACTTCTTTTGGTAACGCTTCATGGTCTATGATGTGAGCTTTGATGGGCTTCCAAAGGTCTGTACAGCTGTCCTGTAACCGTCTGCGGCATTTATTAGCCTATATTGAATGGCTTCTTTTCCTCCGTTAGTAATGTGGCTTGCACATCAGAGGCACCTGGTTAATCCGTCTACCAATACTGCCTCGTTGGTTTGGATGAGGTCGTCGAGAGAAGTTGAGTTCCTCAGTCGCATCACCCGCCAATGGACTCGTCAAATTCGATTTTTGGACATGTAGACCTGCTGCAAACTGTCGCCAGAGTCGGGTTGGACAGTTTCCGGTTTGGGCCCGGGTGGTTTGGTTAAGTTGGCTGGGTGTGGGTTGGCTTGCTACAAAGGGACACGGTAGGAAAAGATGATTGATGGTTTCTTCCTTCTCATTACACATAAGGCATTTATTGTTGGCTAGAATCCCTTTGTTGTTCAAAATAGAGAAAGTTGGCAGGTTATCATGCAGAATTTTCCAAATGAAGGTTAGAATTTTCAGAGGTAATTTGACTTTCCAAATCAGCTGCCAAGTATTTATAGGGATGGTAGAAGTTCTCTGATTTGGGTGATGGGGAGAGAAGTAGACTTTTGTGAAGTAGTGAGCAAGTTGTTCGAACTTGGTATTCACCTGATGAGGAGCGTTTCCATAAAATCCTATCAGTATTTCCAAATCAATGTTTATTACTGTTTAGAACTTATAATTAAAACAATACTATAGTAAAAAATAAAGAAGAAAGAATTTTAATCATAGAGAAAAAAAATGATGTTATTGTTACATAGTTACACTTCAAAATATCGGTCAAGAGTTTTTTAACTCAATTGTCACATCTTGTTGTTTCTAATAGAAATGTACAAAGTACAAATCTCCACTCTTTCAATTATCAAATTATTAAAAAAAGAAAGTTATAAAAGGAGATAATAGAATTTCAAATTCTTTTAGTAATAATTTTTTCTCATTCATAAAAAATAATCTACAGTTAATAAAAGTATGAAGATAATTATATATTAAACTTTAGAGTATGATATTATTTTCAAACTAAACTCATAATTTTCAAGTACATAAATATTTATAATGTATTTTTAAAGAATATAATTTGAACATCTTATGAGACTATATTAACCAAAACAACATAAATTTATGTAGATTGTACTTTGGTATTTATCTAATTACTAAAAGTCTTTTAATTCATAAGTGATATTTCAACTTTGATAAAAATCACAAAAATTGATTATTCATGTGTATATATATATATATATATATATAAACCATTAATAGATTCATACAATATAATAAACATGTTATTGTTCAAATACGATACACATACACACATGAGCATGCATAAGACTATGTATCATTTTATATATAAAAGGCTAAAATGCAAAAGTGATTATCTAAGTTTCACTAGAATTCATTTCAGTCCTCTAACTTTGTTTTTATTCATTTCAGTCCTCTAAATTTCAAAATTCTTCAATTCAATCCTCCGTTAGAGTTCCATCTACTGCTGCCTTTGACCCCCCTTCCAAAACGACGTTGCTTTAGTATTTTTTTAATATATAATTTTTATTTTAGTATTTATTTCTAAATTGAAAAAAGAAAGTTAATAAATAAATAAATAACTCAAAAATGAGATACGATGTCATACCAACCTAGACTAATTTTGAAAAATTAAATAAAAAAATCACCCCCACCAAATCCCTAGCCCGAAGAGAGAGAGAGACGGCAGAATGGTAGTAATACTTGGTAGTGCCATGTTAGAGATATACGGTGAGAAATCAATAGAGAGCAAGAGAATGAGGGGAGCGGTGGATTTTGGCAAAGACCCAAGCGTGATTTCATCGTAGTGCTACAAAAGACGTATGATTTGAGAATGGTTTAGGGTGGTGGGAAGAATGGCGTTTTTTGTTCATTTTTAATTTATGGGTTCTTTTTTTTTTTCAATTTAGAAATAAATATTAGAAAAAGACTAAAATGGCGTCGTTTTGGAGGGGTTAACGGTAATACTAGACGGAGCTCTAATAAAGGACTGAAGCAATAAGTTTTGAAACTTAAATGACTAAAATAACGAGAAAAGAGGTTAAAGAACATAAATATATTCTGATGGAATTAGAGGATAAATTTTGCATTTTAGTCTATATAAAATTTTGTCATTTATCAAAAAAAAAAAAAAAAAAAAAAATCCTAAGTCGGCCACCGACTGATGACTAGGCCAAACACGTATGCGGGTGTCGGTAGCGCGCGCTCTGAGAGATTACAAAAGTCTCTGTCCAAAATCACCTGGAAGTGTGGTAATTTATTTTCCAGCCAATATGTAGCATCCACTTCGCAAGTACACAGCACCTCATCACAACTCACAAGCCAAGCTCATAGAGCCATATCACTTCTTTGTTGCTTTTGCTCCAAAATAAAATAATATATATATATTTTTTTGGATTGATTGAGACACCTTAAAATTTAGAAAAAGAAAGGTGTTGATAATGCCAAACATTGACAGAGAGAACTTTCATGGAAACTCATTTTGAAAGGGACAATTTACCTTCAACCCTTCTTTAAAGTTAATCCATATATATATATATATATATTTTTTTTTTTGTGGATATATATATATTTTTTGTGGTAATAATAGTATATTTTCATTTGAAGCAAAACATAAAAAAGGAAACTTTTCATTGGATGCTTATCGTCATTCTTATCAACTCGTAAATGAATCTAGAGATATGTCTCATATAACTTGTCACTTTCTTTTCTTCTCTTCTCTCTCTCTCTCTCTCTCCTTTTTAATTTTCATGAATATATATATTATATATATGTCTCTTTCAATTTTCGTTTTTGGTGGTGAACTATGAACAACACCAAAGGATGGCTTTATCTGGATTATCATTTATCAAACCGCACTTGTCCACTCGTTCGCTTCATTGTGACTCAAATCATACTCAAGTTTTAGGCCACAAGTCGTAGTCTCGACTCATGAAGCAAAAATACAAAATAATACCGACTTGGTACGGCTTAATATGTCGGACAGTAACCATGTTACAACAATTTATATCAACATGCTTTTTTCCTTAATACTTTTAGAGTCGATATCCTTCTAGTTCTAACCCATAATAATAATTAAATAAAAAAAAAAAATAAAAAAAAATTTAATAATGGAATCAAGTCATTTTTTATAAGGAGTGTGAGCAACTTTCAACCTAAAGTCTGGTTTTTTAATAATTTTTTTTATAAATATAGGAAGGATTCCTTTGAAGCCTGCTTAATTAACTAACGTTTACAAAAGCTATATTTTTATCCAAAGATGAGTGACATTTTACTTTTTAATTTATTAAATGCAAAATCAATAATTAGTTGAGATTATATTTTATATGGAAGAAATTAAAATGTAATTTAAATGGAATGGCAAACTATTATCCTTTTATGAAAAGTTATTCATCATTCTCTTATCTCACATGATGATAGCTAGGTCATATCATACATTTAATTAACAAAAACATTACTAATTTCATGGATACTGAATAATTACTTTTTTATTTTTTATTTTTTTTATGAATGCTCGTTAAGGCCAATATATCCCATATACAAATAGTCATCTAGTATTACGTTCATGTTTATTAATTTGTAGTTAGCCATGGTATATATGATTATTTTTATCAAGCATGGAATATGATTATTTCACATAGATATATCAACATATTTGTCAAAAGTATTGCTAATTCTTTTAGAAGACATGTCTGTGTCCTAATTTGTTATCATCTTGTGGGTACGTAATTATATGATATTGTCAAGAAGAGAGTTCTTCGGGGTTATATACCATCTATGGTTTCAAAGGCATCAAGAACCAAGTAATTTTAATGTCAAAAGTTGAATTTATTTATTTTTAGCTAAATGTCAAAAGTTGAAGTTAAAAAGATTAGGGGTGGGGTTTAGTGGATGGGACACGATCTTGACACGTAATCATGACCAGTGCTCTAAAGTATTAGACACAAGCAATCAGATAGATTAATACTTTTTTCAAGATTTGATTCAGATTTATTATTATTATTATAAAAGAAGAAGGAGTTAAATTTGAAAGAATAAAAGCTTTGCCTCTAAATGTTCAAATAGTGTGTAAAACACCTATGAACGTTTAGCCCCCAATTTACAAATTACCAACACAAGCTTATAATCAAACAATGTATTTGCGGAATATGAAAAAAAGCTAAAACAGAATTGGTAAAACAATCTAAACCGAAATTAATCACAACCACAACAGTAATTAAAAGGCAAAGATTAAGGGAAGAGAGATGTAAACACAAAGACAATACAACGATGTGTTATCAAAGAGGAAACTAAAGTTCTCGACGAAAAACCTCTTCGCCGCCCTCTAAGCAGTCAATAATCCACTAGAGAATAAAATTGGGATACATGAATAGCTGAAGACCTTCCAAGCCTAATCTACCTAGTGCACCTAAGCCTTCCAAGCTTCTTGCTTCAACAGGGTTACGCCGAACCTTGTCTTCTTTAGCTTACTAGATCCCGCAATCGCCCATTGCATCAATCAAAATGAATTGGTCTCTTCCGAACTGCTTCCCAAATACCAAAATGCCTCCTCACAGATATTGGTATGATGAGATAAGGATTTAGCTAATGTACCTCTTAAGGATGTATCAATGGAGAGGGTGAGAGTAGAGGAATTTGGAGAATCAAAGGATGAAGACTGTAGATGAGTCAATCTTGTTTTTCTCTAGGGTTTCTCTCTCAAAATTCTCTCTAGAAACTCTCAACATTTCATGGGTATAAGGGTATTTATAGTAGGGTGAGTGAGGAATACGAACAGTCAGGTTTCTAACAAACAGAGCATTCTGGTGACTCAGGCTTGCGACTGGAATGAGTCGCGAGCTAATTGTCTGGCCAATCTGGAAGTTTTGTCTTATAATGCTCCAGCTGACGTGACTCTTCAGCTCCCCTGCATGCTTCACACGTGTGCCACCTTTGGCGACTCGCCAGTTGTGAGCCAGTCGCAAGATCCAATCGCGAGGCCCTTCTTGAGTGCACACTCTTTAGCTTTTCTTTACACTCTCTCACACACTACCCTTACATGATTCCCACCTAAATACAATGTTTCTAAATGCTGAATTACAAGCAAATTTGACACGGAATAAAGCCAACAAAATGATTGAATAAATTCAACCTTACAGCCTCCTCAAAGCAAAATGAGTCAATGCATTGCATCCTCGAGATAATACAGTGCAATGGTGAATGTTTCTCACTTCTTTCTTTTTTTAGTTCAATATGTTAAGGATTTCTTGTTTGAGAGATATTTATCAAAAAGAATAATTAAAAATTAAAGGTTTATTAAAAAGTAAAAAAATCTATATTGTGTATACATGCCTTGCACCTTTTAAATATAAGTAAGAAATTATTGTTATTATCCACAAATTTAATAATAATAATAAAAAAAATCGACCTTTATGATTTGAAAACCTACTTGTATGTTTTTTTTTTAATTAATTAATTAATTTTATATTATGTAATTATTTTTATTGGTTGTAGAACTATAAAATTCATATATAACTGGTTGATCCACGGTATCCACCTTGATAGGCCATTGTCTCATTTTAGATTATTTCAAAATCACTTCTCAAAAAAAAAAAAAAAAAAAAAGATTATTTCATAATCAAAGGGTCATTATTGAAAGTGCCAGTTAGTTTCATCGATAGAATTTGTTGTCGTATGAGTTCAGCTGAAATCAAACTCTATCTTTACCAAGGTTCGGATGCTATGGATAGATCATAGGTGAAAGCTCCCATTATGTGGTTTATAGATACTCAACGAGTCATTAATTAGTAAATCATAAATAGAGGGGGACAATGGCCAAGCTAAAAATATCTTTAAGTGGGGCCAAGTTAAATATATCAAAACAAATTAAATCTAAAAAAATAACTTATATATGTATATACACACAAAATGTATGTTTGTAACATGATTTTATGTTATTTTTACGTATTTAATATAAATGTTTACATCAAGTTATCTTTATATCTCAAAATACTTTTTTTTTTTATATTATTATTATTATTATTATTATTATTATTTATCTAGTTACTTTGTAACATGTAAAACTATCCTTTAAATCATATCAATCACAATTAATATTCTTCAAATAATTTAAATCAAGATTTTTTTTTGTTAAATAATTTAGAGATATTGGTTCCGTTTGGCATTGGCTTAAAAAACCAGTTTTTTTTTTACACTATTTAGCTTATTTTTGTTACTATTCAGCTTATTTTTGTTACTATTCATGGATCTCATTATATTTTTTTGTATTATTTCAACTACCTTTTAACTTTATTTATAATACTTTCAGTAAAAAGTTTTCACTTTCAGCTAAATAAGCTGTTCCTAAACAGACTCATATCATACGGTCATAATTTACATATAGTTTTAAAAATTATTAAACATATAAAAATTTAATTAATTTTAAATAATTTGAAATAATACGTGTCTCTTTACATGCCGAAATATATACAACTATACAAGTCAATATAATTAGAAATATATAAAAATAATAAATAAATAAAAACAAATTTTATTTTTTCATATATGACAAATGCAATAAGGATCTTTAACTTCTAACCACGAAATTCAAAAATTTCATTTCTTCTAAAAATGAAAACTAAAAACATAATGTATATATCTCTAATTTTTAAATGATAAATAAATAAATAAAGGTTTTGTTTACGGAAAATAAAGGCAGCTATTAAAAATATTTAGTTATTTACTTCTTTTCTTTTTGAGAAACAAACACACAAATATAAGAAAGAAGGAAAAAAGTTTTAATACAAAAGCATACCACAAATTCTTTACTTTTAGGAACGTATATACATTTTGATTTAATAAATTATGAATAGTATAAGAGTAATAAAATGCCCTAGGAACTTTCTTATCAAATCATGTCAATCCTTCGCGCATATGATTTCCTGTTGATAGTGTTAGTTCATATAACACCGCTACTTTTTTCTTTAAAAAATAATAATAATAACTTACACAAATCATTCATAATAATTTATACTATAGTCTATGCCTCTATGGTTTTAAAAAATAATTCCAAGTACATAACAGCTAACAACCAATAACCTCTGTCCTCTTTAATTTGATCAATTACTACAGTTTTTGATAGCATGTAGCATGTGCAATACCTCAGTACCACGAAAAGTGCCTCATGTTTTTCATTTTTCAAATTGGTCGAAATTTGAAAGCACTCTTAAACGAAAACAAAAGACACACAGAGTCACATACAGAGCATCTCTATAGCATAACTTATATTTTTTAGATCAAAAATAGCATTACTTAATTATTGGTCAGCTTAAAAAATAAGTCCATAAAGGTGTGCAACTTTTTAAATTTTGATGTTTCAATTGTTTTGATGGAAAATATTTTCAAAAGTTAACTCATTTTCTAGGAAACATTTTTTTGAAAAATTAACCTGTTTTCTTGTGTTTAGTTGCGACCTTGAAATGAGTTAAAATAAACATTTTTACTTGTTTGGTTTGTACATAAAATCATTAATATATTTTTTAATTTCAAATAATTGTATGAATAAAAACTTTTATTAGTGAAAATAGACTCTCAGTGGGAAAATATTTTGTAATTTTAGATCATTTGGGATCTTAAAACGGGAAAACATGCCCCAAATTTGGAATCGACAAGAAAATTGAAGTGAAAAAGTGACTAATTTGAATAAAATATGTTAGTTTGGAAAAAGTCCCTCGGTTAATGTTGGAGTTTAATAGCTAGTCAATGGCAATTAATCAGTTGATCACAACACTTATAAACAATAAATGAGTTTTTCTTCTTATCAACGTAGGATTCCATATTATTCCATATTTGACTAAGTCTTTATTTTCCATATTCTATGTTTGGCAATATGTAAAATATTTTCCTAGTATTTATAGAAAGGAAAATATTATCAGTTGTTTGTTTGTATTAGGGAAAATTTCCGAAAAAGTATTTTCAGTGTTTGGTATTGTTGATGCCCATTTTTTGAATCCAGGCCCAAAGACCCACCAAGAAGACCGAAGAGTAAGAAAGGTCCAAAGAAAGAAGTGCAAGGGAAAGGGATCTGTAGCAAAATACAAATCTGTCGCAGAATACAGTTCTTTGGCAGAATGGCTTCGGCAGATAAAGACAAATTGGGCCCAAGGCCCTTTTGATCCAGTCAATATTATTTGGCCCACAAAGGCCCAAATTCTTTTGTATAAAAGGATAGGCGTGAAAACTGATATGAAGAAGCACGATGAAAAGAAACAAGGAACGATAGGAAGTGTCAGCAGCAGGAATCACGTGAAGGAAAGAAAAGCCAAACCAAAAGAAAATGACAAACGTAGCAACAAAACACGCAGCAAACCAAAACAAAGCTAATCTGCTATGGCAGAAACGATGTGGGAGGCAAACACAGAATATAGTAGAGCAAGCACAGAAGGGCCGAGGCACCACCAACCTGTACCCAGCCAATACAAGGGAGGTGGGCCCACGGTCAAGGGGATTCAGAGAGTGTGGTTTGGTGGTGGAGGGAAAAAGGGGCTCTATATTTGGTTTCCTGCTATGACTTCTTTTGGGAATATATCTTGCTAGAATGGTATCTTACCCAAAAGAAATAATAAATGGTTGGGACCATCTGATGCATGCCATAGAGCTAGGTAGTGGGGTAGCCCAATCCTTATTTAGTCACTTAGAGGTAGAGGTATATGGCAGGAACAAACAAAAGGGAATTTTGTCGTGAAATGAGTAGCATTGTAGCAGACATGTACTAAGCAATGGCAGGGGCAACCAATGGGTGAGTGGGTAATCTGGAAAGAATGCCCATAACAAACCAAAAGCAGTTGGTGAAGCCCTAAGGGTAAAAGGGAGAAATCCCATTAAATTAGTTTGCTATAAAAGGAAGGTAATAACAGCAGAAAACAGGGGACCGAGAGGAGGAGGAAAAAACAGGGAAAGAGAAAAAAACACTAAAAGAGAGAGACCCAATGGAGGGAAGCACTTAAGGGGGAAAACCCAAGGTAAGAGAGTAGTAAGTACCCAGAGAGAGGTACCCAGGAAAAGGAAAGACCAAAAAGGGGGAACAACCCACGGCAGGAGAGTAATAAGAAACTAAGAGTAAAGAAAGAACGAAGAGAAAGAAAGAACGAAGAGAAAGAAAGAAAATGGTAAAAAAAAGAGAGAAAATACGGTAGGAATAGGGGCATGCATTAATAGACCATCTTTTCCCTCTCTCTTGGCAAACCCACTATTTGATGTCCCAAAAAATAATAGTTAGTAGCCATTTAGGCCTATTCTCCAAAATGCACAATTTTGATAGCAAAAGCCTATGACAAGGTTGTTCAAGTTGGGGTTTGGGTTCTTTCTTGGTTTACTTATCCTATGGGAAGATTCAATACTTGATTTTGATTGCAAATATATTTGATTTCTTTCATTATAAATTATATCTGTTTTATTTAGTTATTCTGCTATAGCGCGTTTTTTATCACGTCTGCTGCATCAGTTGTCCTGCTGTGGTATCTTTACTTTTTGTACTAGTTATTCTGTTGTAACACCTTTTCATTATATGTACCATGTTAGCTATTATATTAGCTAAACCTTTTCTGCGGAAGCTTTCTTCTTTATTTGTTATTACGTGTTTTACTTTTGACACAAACTAATTATTATCCTGTTGATAAGCTTTATGAAAATTATGCAGTTTGAAGAGAGATATTTTCAAACACAGTTTTCTGTTTCTGCCGATAAGTTTTATGAATGGAATATTGATGGTTTGTCTGAACAAGAAATCATTAATAAAATGAGTCATATGTCTATGGTTGGTATTGCTTACCAAAATAACCATGATCTTGATCAACCTGAAATTGTTAATTTACTTGTTACTGGTTTTTCTGGTACTCTTCGTGGATGGTGGGATTCATACATCACTGAAGAATCCAGAGAGTCTATTAAACATGCTGTTAAAAAGAATGATAAAGGTTTGCCTATTTTTGATGAAAGTGTTGGTCGTGGTATCCCTGATGGTGTTAATACCTCAATCTATACTATTCTCAAACATTTTGTTGGTACTCCGTCCAATATTTCATCTCGTGTTTCTGATTATTTGAATAATTTGAGTTGTCCTACTATGTCTGATTACAGATGGTATCAAGATGTTTTTACTTCCAGAGTTATGCTCCAGAAAGATTGCCATAAACCTTATTGGAAAGAAAAGTTTATTGACGGTCTATCTCCTATCTTTGCTCATAAGGTAAAATAAGAGTTAATGGGTAAAAATGATTCTATTGATTATGATAATTTAACCTATGGTGATATTTTCAGTACTACTAAAAAACTTGGTTTCAATATGTGTAATGATGAAAAATTGTTAAAACACTAATTAAAGAATAAAAGAAAAGCTAAATATGAAATGGGTAATTTCTGTGAACAATATGGTTTGCCTCCTATTGCTCCTTCCAGACAAAAAAGTAAAAAACATGATAAAAGCCATAAAAAAATATAAAAAAATACAAAAATAACTTTGTTAAACTTAATGATTTCTATGCTAAGAAGAAAAATGTTTCTAAAAAATATGTTAAACAAAGATCAAGAAAAGGTAAATGCTTTAACTGTGGTAAACCTGGACACTTCAATAAAGACTGTAAAGAAAAACCTGGTAAGTTAAAAAACAAATTTAACATGTTAAACATTGATGATAAAGAGCAAGAAGAATTATTCAGAATCCTTGAATCAAACAACTCGTCTGATTCTTTGGAAGATGACTTTTCTTCTTCAACTGATTCTTGCTATCAATCTGCTGATGATTATTCTGATTCTTCTAATATTAAAATTGGTTGTAGAGATTCCTGTTGCAATGTTGTTAAAACTGTTAATGCTCTCACCAAGAGTGAAGAAGATGAAAAATTAAAAATTCAACTAATAAATCAAATTCAAAATCCTAAATTACAAAAAGAATATTTGGATAAGTTTAAGAAAAATTTGATGAAAGAAGAAACTGGTAAAAAACTAAAATCAACTATAAGCTTTGAGGAAACTTTGGAACGATTTAATAAAAAGAAATCTAAAGAATTAACTGTTAATGATCTCCAACATGAAATTAATATTGTTAAACAAGAGATAAATGAATTAAAACATGAATTTAAAAGCATGAAAAGTGATAACAACAATCTCAAACAAGAATTGATAATGTTAAAAATTGATAAAGATCTTAATAAATCTGATAATGAACAAAATAAACAAGATGAGCACAATGATGGAGCTAAATCCAGTAAATAGGCTCTTCTTTCTGATAAAGGTATTGTTGATAATCCTCAACTTAATCTTGTTAATAAATTGCTTCCTCCAAAATGGTTTACAAAAGTCAAAATTGTTGTTTCTCCTGATTATCATTTCACTGTTATTACTATGATTGATTCTGGTGCGGATATGAACTGTATCCAAGAAGGATTGATTCCTTCAAAATATTTTGAAAAATCAACTGAAAGGTTGGTTTCTGCTAATGGTTCCCCAATGAAGATTAGATATAAATTAAATAACATTCATGTTTGTCATGATAATGTCTGTTTCAAGATTCCTTCTGTTCTTGTTAAAAACATGACTGATAAAGTAATTCTTGGTTTGCCATTTATAAATGCTTTGTATCCCTTTCTTGTTGAACATGATGGAATTACTACTGATCCTTTTGGACAAAAAGTAAAATTCAAATTTGCTTCAAAATCTGAAATTGATGTTGATGCTTTAACTCTGATTCATGCTAAAATCAAACATCTCAATTTCCTTTAGGAAGAAGTAAAATACAAGAAAATTGCTGAACAAATTTCCAACAAACTGTTGCAATCCAAAATTGATAATTTTCAAAAAATGTTGATTGATGATGTTTGCTTTGATGTTCCCAATGCTTTTTGGCATAGGAAGAAGCATATTGTTAACTTGCCATATGTTAAAGATTTTGATGAGAAAAACATCCCAACTAAAGCCCGTCCTATTCAGATGAATGCTGAAACTGTTGAATTTTGCAAAAAAGAAATCCATGATTTGTTAGAGAAAAAATTGATTAGGAATAGTAAATCTCCTTGGTCTTGTTCTGCTTTTTATGTCCAGAAAAATGCTGAGATTGAAAGAGGAACCCCTCGATTGGTAATTAACTACAAACCCTTAAATAAGGTTTTGGAATGGATTAGGTATCCTATTCCCAAAAAGAATGACCTTGTTCATCGGTTGAGTGAAGCTGTAGTGTTTTCCAAGTTTGACATGAAATCTGGGTTCTGGCAAATCCAGATTAGTGAAAATGATAGGTACAAAATTGCTTTAACCACTCTTTTCGGACATTATAAGTGGAATGTCATGCCCTTTGGTCTTAAGAATGCCCCTAGTGAGTTCCAAAACATTATGAATGACATTTTCAACTCCTTCAGCCACTTCACCATTGTTTATATTGATGATGTTCTTGTTTACTCTAGTTCTATTGATGAGCACTGGAAACATTTGTATTCGTTTCTAGATACTATTAAAAGAAATGGTCTTGTTATTTCTGCCAAGAAAATTAAATTGTTTCAAACAAGAGTTCGTTTCCTTGGCTATGACATCTCTGAAGGACAAATTCGTCCTATTGATAGAGCAATTCAATTTGCTGATAAATTTCCTGATGTTATTACTGATAAAACCCAGCTCCAAAGATTTCTTAGGTCATTAAATTATGTTGCTGATTTCTACAAGGATGTGAGGAAACAATGTAAACCTCTTGTTGATAGGTTAAAAAGTAATCCTCCGCCTTGGTTTGATGTCCACACATCTCTTGTTAAACAAATCAAGTCTCATGTTAAGACACTGCCATGTCTTGGTATTCCCACTGTTGATACTTTCAAAATTGTTGAAACTGATGCCTCTGACATTGGTTATGGTGGTATTCTGAAACAGAGAGTTTCCCCAGAGTCACCTGAACAAATTGTCCGTTTCTATTTCGGGGTCTGGAATAATGCACAGCTAAATTATAGTACTATTAAAAAGGAGATTTTATCTATAGTACTATGTATTTCAAAATTTCAAAGTGATTTGTTAAACCAAAAGTTTTTGTTACATATTGATTGCAAAAGTGCTAAATATGTTATTGAAAAAGATGTTGAAAATATTGCTTCAAAACATATTTTTGCTAGATGGCAAGCTATTTTAAGTGTTTTTGATTTTGATATTGAATATATTAAAGGATCTCAAAATACTATCCCTAATTTCCTTACCCGTGAATTTCTGCAGTGTCACAATGGCAATTAGAAGACCCAAAGATAATCATCCTGCTGAAACCTCCAAACAAATTGTTAAAAAAGAACCTGCTTCTCCCCTTGAAACTACTAATCATTTTACCACCCTAGGAACCATCCCTAGGCCCAATTACTCCACTGTTCTTGCCTCGTCCTATGACCCTTATGCCATAACCCCTGTTAACCAGCCTATTAGAACTGCTTTTCCCAAAAATTCCTATAGCCCTCAATATATCAAAAAACAATATTTCCAATACCTGTTTTATATTGAACCCAACAGAGTCTCCATTTCTAATCCTCTCAAACTTGCTAAAAGTTATTTCCCTCCAATGTTTCACTGGATTCCTTTAGCACAGAGAAAAGAATTTAAATTATTATTCTGATCTTCTGCGTCATGAAAAATCTATTATTATTAACACCATATCTGACAAGGATGATACCGCCAAAATTATTTACCACAGTGTTTACTTGGTCAATTTTATTTTTGAAGAAAAATGGGGCTCTTCCCTTACTTCTACCAGAACAATGCCAAGTTCTCCCATTCCCTATTCATATTATGATTATATCACTGCTTGGTCGAGATTCATGCTGCACCAGAATGAAAACATGTCTCATTCCTAGTTTGTTAACTTTGATAAGAGTTTCAATGGTTATTTGCCTCTTTGGTTCAATCGTTGGTGGACCCAATTTGGCCCTATTGCTGAATATTTCCTGAGCCATTGCTTGATGCTTTCGAATGTTTTAAGAAGTGTTATCGGTGTGATGCTTATGGAGCTAAATTCCCTGTTTTACTTCACTTTGTTAAAAAGCATAAAATACCTTGGATATTAAAATGGCAATATGAAAAAGAAGGTGATGTTCTCTCAAGACATTGGTATGTAAAATGGTGGGGCAAATTCCCTCACACTCAACGAATTATTGCTACTATTTCCAGAGAATTTTCATCTACTGCTGCTCTACCCATTGCCAAGGATCATTCCCCAGTTCAAACCCCGGTCCTTACTGATGCTCCCTCTTCTTCTTCCATCAAGAATGCTAAGCCTCCAGCAAAGAATAAGAACTCCCCTATTGACAATCTGAGAAAAAATCCTGATGCTCTTTTGGCTCTACTCAAGTGGGCAGAAGAAGCTGTTGCCAATCAAGAAGAATCTAAAGCCTCTTCTGAGGAATCTGTTGTCCACAACCCTTATTTCCCATATGACCAGGGACTGTTTAGGCATGACGAAGATAACACTCCAGATCTTTAAGAAGATTGATCTTATTTGTCTGGCCTGCACAAAGGCCAAAAATGCTACAATGTTTACTCACTGGTGAAATTTCACTGTTGTTTTCCACTACTGATGATAATGTTCTAAAAAGAAGATTCTCTATGTTTCCCGTGGCTTTTAGTCACATAGATTACTGTTAACTTTTACTTTTCACTGTTAACTTCTACTGTTTACAAATACTATTCACTTAGAATATATATATATATATATATATATATACACATATATCTTGTTTCTCATGTTCTACAAAATATATTTTATATATGTACATGTGAATACGTATAAGTATATATGCTCATATATGTATGTATATATTTGAGAATATGCTAACCCATTTAAACTAACATTTGTTTGATGGGTATTTTCTTTGGGCTTTAGATTTATTTATGTGCAAGAAGTAGAAAAGTATTTCTGCAGTAAAAATGAAGAGTAGTCATTCACATTGCAAAAGGTTTTACTACACGGCAAACAGCTTTAATGCATAGCAGACAGCTTTATTGCACAGCAGAATGCTTTACGGTAGAAAGCTTTAATGCACAGCAGGTAACTTCAATGCACAACAAAAAGCTTTACTGCACAGCAGGAAGCTTTATTGCACAGCGGGAAGCTTTATTGCACAGCAGAAAGTTTTGCTACATAGCAAAAAAAGTCAGTCCTGCGGCAGAAACTGGAGAAAAGTTCCTTTTGCGGCAGAAACAGAGGATAAGCATCACGTTCTGCCTGCCGTAAGTGTGCTCCTGGCAGACAAGGCATAGTTTGCGCACAAGCCAGACCAAATTGAGTTGCAGTTGGACCGATCTCAACTCTCTTACTCAAAATATTTGGGCCCAATACTGCAGGAGGCAGCTCAGCCTGATACAACCAAAAAAGGCCCACTACAGGTATTGCATGTAAAAACCTATTTCTAGAAAACCCAGCCACCATCGGCCACTATAAACCCAGCCGCCATCAACCACCACATAACCAATTAACCTGAAAAATCATAACCAAAATCAAAACACATTAATCTCATAATCAATATCAAAACCCATCTACCAAAACCCACAACCTACCACCATTGAAATCCACAAATCACACCAACCACCAATCCACCACCCCCAATTGGCCACCATTAACGAAAGAACTCTCCCCAACCCACCACCATTGAAACCTACGAATCATCCTAACCACCAATCCTCCAAAACCCAAGAACAAAAATTATTTATAATCACAGGGAAAAAAAAAATATCATAGTCACCACCATTGATGGAGCTTCGAAATCGAGAAGAAAGGGTGTGGGTCTTGATGGCAAGCACTAGATTGGGTACATGCAATGCTCGATCCGAGCTTGGTTGGTCGAAGGTGGGTTTGAGAGAGATGGAGGAGATGAGGAATGAGATGGAAGAGAAGAAAAGATGAGGAAGAAGAGAGAAAAGATGAGAACAAAAGGAAAGGAGTACTCATTGGCGCATGAAGGGGATTGGGGCAGCACGATCTGACCGGTGAAGATAGCTTGGGTGGTCTTCTTTGTCACTCTCCCTTCTAGCTCAGGTGTGTGAGTTCAAAAAATCAATTGAAGATAAATGGGATATGTAAATCCATTTATGGGTCAAGTGGCCTCATTTTACGGTCAACGAAAATTATTTTCAATTTGACCGTATTTTACATGTGCACCCAAACACGCATCAGGGTGTAAAATATTTTCCCAAATACATTTACTCTCGAAACAAACACAGCCTAACTCTCACATCTTTACATTTAAGTTGCCAACTTTTTATTCATTAGAATATTAAAATTAATCATTTAAATATTAAAATGCTACAACACATGACATTAAAGAAAATGTATTTTGCTCTTGAAAAGCTAAAAATGCTTTGAACTCTATTATATAGTTGTTCGTTGACCACAAAAAATTTTTCATTGATTTGCTTTCTCTATTACACAATACACCAGAAAATAAGGAAAATATTTTTTCAGTTGTACATATTTTCCCTCTAGCCTAATTTGGAGGACTCTTCTCCAAGACTCCAACCCATTATGTAACAATTGATAAAGCTATCAATGTGTATTCTTTAAACAACTCACATGACTTATTAAATAGTTCATGTCGTTAATAATAAATGCAAATGGTTTTATTAGTCAATGCGTAAATTGGAGAAATTTTTCTCAAAACTAGTTTGCAAATAAACTTTTTTTGTGCTCGTAAAACACTTTCTACCAAAACAAATAGAAGTAGAACTATACTTTTAATTTACTTAGCTAATTTTTTAAGTAAAATAAATCATCGAAAATAAGTTATATACTAAATTAGTTCCCCAAAACCTCCAAATTCTGTCACTCAAGTTCCTCAAAGGGTTAAGTGGAAACCCTCTCCAAGTTCATTCCTCAAGATCAATTTTGATGGGGTTGTGTTTAAAGAAGAAAATACAGCTGGAATAAGTGTTGTAATCCGAGATGACAAGGGATAAGTTATAGCTTCTATGGTTGAGAAGGTAGGTCTTCCTAATTTTGTTGCAGCCATTGAAGCTTTGGCAGCAGTTAGGGCTTTAATCTTTGCTCAAGAAATTGATCTATCTTTTATTATTCTTGAGGGAGATTCAAAGATAATTATCAACAAGTTAAAGAGCGATGATGCTTCTTTATTGCTTTTCAATTCTCACAAAGTATGAGATAGAGGAATTGTGTTGCTTATAACATTGCTAGACATACTAACAGAATTTTAGTGTGGACAGAGAATATTCCTCCACAGTTCAATGTTATAATGTTATCAGATAGGACTAATCTTCTTTAATAAAATTGCAGTTGTTCTTCCAAAAAAGAAGTTTAGTTTTTTCTTAAAAAAAAAAAAAAAAAATTTATTTTAATGGTACGTCCGTGGCGTAGACGCTCCACAATTTAGAGTGGAACTAGCATTATGCTTAGAATTCATACTGTCATGATATGTCACTTTCCCTAATTTATTTTGAGATAATAAATTAGCTTATGACAAAAGAGTCAAGCCAGTGATGATCAGTGATCACCAGATCCGAAAGTAATGAAACTAATTTCTGATTCTTATTCCAAAAATATATTCTGGATTTCTCTTAACAAAATATCGTGAGAAAGTCTGACTCCAAGTGCAAATGCCAAATTCTCTAATCAATGATAAATTCAATTGGATCTCACAACTTTGCTTACTTTTTCCTGGCGTAAGATGTCTCTGGTCATTCGGCAAAAGGAAAATAATACTATATATTATTAAAATGGTTGTCAGTTGTCAGACAGTGGGAACTTCTTTTTTTTTTTTTTTTTTTTTTGGCTGGGAATAGTGGGAATTTGTTTATTGGGAAAGTGGATGTCCTCTATCAATGACTTCTTTTACTTTTATTGTGTATTATTATCTTATTAGTATTTTTCTCTTTCCTTGTTGCAACATGTTAGACAATGACTTATCGCTTAAGGCCTAGAATATTTTATATATAAAATTAATGTAGTAAGAAATTTGCCTAGAAAGAGTCGGTCAAGTACACCATTCAAAACTTAAGCCGGCCCTGATTTGGAGACCATGAATTATATAAGAAAAACAAAGGAATCCAAACTCTGTCAAAATCATACAATTATCGGGAGTTATCATATACAACCAATTTTACATCCTTTTAAAATTATCTTATATGAGATATTTTGATTGGTTACTTATCACTTTTTATGAATTCATAATTTTTTTTTCATCATTTACCGTTAGCTACATTGAATATTTGTAAAAATAATTATGAAATTAATAGCAGTCTTAAAATTTTTCATACTGGAAAAAAGCTTAAGCACTGTTTGTTATATATATATATATATATATATATATTTTTTTTTTTTCATTTTATGTGACTGCTCTTAGAACATTTATAATAAAAATACAAAATAGAACATTTATAATAAATTACACAATAAGTTTATTTAGTAGAATTTATCATGAATATGAGAAAAGAAAATATCATGTCATTATATTTTAGAGATACATAATAATTACTCAGGAAGGTAATACACATATAATTTATAATATTAATTGAATACTTTAAATGGCAAAAGTCAACTTTCCATATTATCTTGTGAAAAATAAGGCGATTTAATTGCACATTAATGTTGTTAAGCAAGCATTTTTTTTTTTTAGAGTTTCAATATATGATGTCCGCTTCTGATGATAACTCTTTATCATCAAACTAAGATACTAAGCTAGCATTCTTATCATCAAATCAATGTCAAAATTCAATATAACTCATAGTTAGCAATTTCTTGTTCAATTGCCGTTAATTCATTTTACTAAAAGATTTATTTCGATTAGCTCAATTGGTAAAGTCTCCTGTCACAGAAAAAAATATTTGGAATTCAAATTATGCCTATATCAAAAACTTATTGGTGTTTTGGCCCGATGATAAGAGTAATTATTATGAAGTTGACGCTATAAGTTGAAACACTACCGTGTGTGTATATATGTACACACTTTTTTATTCATGCTTGTTATACACACTTATCTTTTATATGTTGGAAAAACATAGTTTGTATCGCATACAAAACATATGCATCAGAAAAATAATGGATCTATTTCATTCGCAATTAATAACATGTACTATGGAAATTTCAGAATTTAAGAACAAGAGAACGTACCTTGGTATGGTGAAATTCAAAACCAAATATTAGAAATACTTGGGAATAGTTTTAATCTTCAATCCAATTCCACTTATGCCCAAGAAGTGTGGACTCTCAATCAATTTACATGTATGTGTTCAAGGAAGAATAAGAGAGTGGCTTACACTCACATACACACCATTTTCATATATTACAATGTATTACTAAATTATGTATGTTTCTCTCCTTAGATATAACTGATTATCAAATTGGGCTAGCCTTTTAGGTCATTCTAATTGGGCTTTAGTATGTGGCTTGGAGTGGAACCAAAAGGGACAAATAAGACACTAGCTCCAATGGGTTTTGGGTTTTTCTGTCAACTCTTGACAGACCCAAAATTACCATTAATTGTATTTAATATCATTATATAAATATAATTGTACTCTAGACCTTATTAATAAATTATATCTCAAGACTTTATTATACATTCAACATCTTCATTAAAATATTCGTAGTAATACAAAGTCATGAATGTTGACTGTTACTTTGAAGATTACTACATCTTAATCATTGAGTATCCGGTTTAATCCTTTAAGTTATTACTAAAGTAGTTAGGCCCAACATTCTGAATAACCAAACCTATTAAACTTATCTCAAGAGAATATTTTATATCTCCGTTAAGAGATAATGAATTCCATCTTGAGAATATATGTTCCTTCAACATTAAATATGGTTGCCTAACATACTGAGATTTTGATCGTGACTTTAGATTTCACTCTTGATATATCAAAACAACTTACACTTCATGATCATGTTCATTATTCTCTCAAGATTGAGAATTGATGTAAATAGAAGTCGTAAGATTTATTATTCATTTAACAGTCGTTAATAGAATAATTAATCTCACAGTGGTCCAGTTCAATATGTCTTAACACTTAAAACACATCAACATATTAACTAGAAGTCTCTACTTCCATGATCAAGACAAATCATCTTCGTTGATATGTTATAGTCTTCGCAGATGAAATGTCCAATTTCATCACTGATTATGAATTAAAATTCTGAGTTTATAAAGAACTTGTGATTTATATCTTCTGTGATTAAATCACATAGATCACATACTATGCATCTCATGGAGTATATGATAATATTCAAATATTCATGTTACCATTATTTTAGATAATAATAAAACAACTTTATTAATCACGACATAATATCATACATAATGTCATACATAGTATCATACAATAGGATTTAAAGAGCACATATCCTAACATTATAATGAGTTTATGGGCATAACAAATTTCATAAGGTTTTACTATAATAAAAAATAATATTGTACTAATCATATTCTATCATATTAATATAGTCGTGAAAAAAAAATGTGAAGTTTATTATAATTTGTAGCATTATTGTAAGGGAAAATGCCAAAAAAAAAAAAAAAAAAACCCATGGTGTTCTTATAAATTTTATATTATTTATCCTTGAGGTTAAGAATTGTCCAAATTGATCTCTCTATCTCAATTCCATTAACTATAATTGACTGAAAACGATTATGTGTTATACATGTATTATTTTTAAAATGCTTTTTAAAAGTAAAGTGGGCAAGTGCACACCCCTGTGACTGCATTTTCTATTAGTTTTAGTTAATGAAATTAAGACAAGGGGTCAATTTGAACAATTCTTAAATTTTAGAGGTTAATAGTACAAAATTGATAGCACAGGGATTAGTTTGTAACTAACCCAAACCTCAATGGGTCTTTTTTGCATTGACCTTATTGTAATTAATATTGTGGGGGGAAGCACCCTCGCCCAGACAGGCCCGTGGAGTGATTAGGCCCATTTACTCGTCGAAACTAGGCCCAACCCAACCGAGATAATGTGTCTTATCAACCTGGCAACCTAAGGAGTATTTTTTCGCTCGAGAAGACCCTATAAAGTGCACCTCAGGAGGAACTAGAAGGAGACAATCCGAGTAAAGAGTGAAAACCCCAAAAAGGCGTGATGACAGGTGCAAGCCAAAGGGAAGGGAAGCTTCCAAGTAAAGAAATCATCACCTCTACATTAAATGCTCTGCAACATCTCAGCCTGCCACATTAATGGCAGAATGCCCTCTAAACAGTGCCCTCATAGCCAGTATCCTACTCTACCACCACCTGCACAGTAGTAATAAGACAAGTATCTGAGGAGAGATTAGCATCCCTCAAAGTTGAAGGCTGGGATGTGATTCAAATGACTATAAAAAGAAGGAAGATCTTACTTGAAAGGGGGGCAAGAAATTTAGAGAGAGAAAGAGAGAAGAATCACACTAAAAAGCTGCAATCTCCCTTAAGCATAAGTGATCCTTGGCTTGCTCGAGGAGAGTAATAAACAAGAGTTATCTTCTTTTTGTTCAACTTCTGTTAGTGTTAAGCTATCCCTACAGTTATTTTTTTATTTATTTTTTTAATTTCTTTAATCATTAAACATCATTATTTAAGGAGTCTAAGCATTAACCTGCATTCTCATCTCTATAAATTAATTGTATTGGATTTCTATTTTAGCCCATTCCAAGTTGGTTGGGCCGGGTTCATTTTGCCCCCACAAATATCATTTATACCGTCAATATATATAATTTGTGTACAATGAGCACTAAAAAAATATATTATAATCTTTTAGTGTTCACATTAAACTTTATTTTCATTAAGTCATTGAGTATATTAAATAGATTAGATAAAAATACAACTATACTTACGGGGTGTGTGTCTATATATATATATATATATATATATATATAATCAAGTTACATCTAATGTAATGTAAGTCTAAACAATATTATACCAATTAATAACTTTGTATTGGATTAATATTTAAATGAATTACATGTTCTCTATGTTCTTTAACATGCATGCCAATTTTTGTGTCAATTGAATACTATTTACTATTCAATTTAGAAACTCATCTTCTATACACAATTTTAAAATACAAAAACTTGAAATTAAACATTTGATTTATCTTAGAATATTTTGAAATTTTGCAAGTGTGTAGGATTTAAGAAAAAAAATTTTAATTCAATGGTAGAATTATTGAAATTGGCTTCCAATAAAAACATTTTGAATGATACAATATTACTTAAACTTACACAATGCTAATCTTGAACCAATCTCTGACCGTCTCTTTATATATATATATATGAACCCATCAAGATGTGTGATTGGTTATAACACTTTTTTTTTTTTTTTTTGAACTGAGATGTGGTGAACAAGTCATTTAGAAAGATCCATCTTCATATAACTGTTTATTATCATGTCATTGCTTTTAAATTTCTATTGATTTTTCAAAATTAACAATAAACATCTAACTTGTGAGATATGAATGATTGGTGAAAAAGAAATTTGTGAAAATAAAATTAGGGGTACATTTGAGAACAACTTATTTAGTTGAAATTGAAAACATTTTACTAAAAATACTATAGATAAAACTAAAAGTTAGTTGAAATAGTACAGTAGAACTCATGAATAGTATAAAAAATGCAATAAAACTCATAAATAATTGTGGGGGCTATGGCCCAAAGTGACCAATTGGGCCTTGGGCCATCCGAGGACACTAGTTAGTCCGAGGAGACAACGTAACTTAGACGATCTGCGTTATAAGCCTTATCACAGGAGACAAAGAAAGAGGGTCCGAGGAGGAACCACTCCTCGGACACTGAAAATCCGGAGCAGAGGTATGTCCAAACCACTGAAGCACATCCCCTAAACACATGAAAAGGAAAAAAACACAAAATATCTAGGCAAAAACTGCCACCACCACATTAAATGCACTGCAGCTACTTTCCTGGCCGCATTAATGTGGAGAAGACCCCTGAGCAGTGTTACCTTGGCTACCACAACTCACAAAGGACTGAAAGAGGTATCTGATGGGATAGGTGCTCAAGTGGAGGCTTGGATGATCAACAAGTGTAAAGCCCAGATGATCAAGAAGAGCCTATATAATGTATAGAAGCCCCCATAAGGAGGGGACGGGAAAAAGATGAGAGAATACTGTAGCATGCAAAAGAACCCTAAAGTAGTGATCTGTATTCATAAATTAAATTCTGTGTCTCCTCGGACCGGAGGTTATTTCATCATAACAGCTTTTGTTCTTGTCTGTGTGTTTCTTAATCTCATGCAAGCCTTTGCTTAACTTATCCAAACCTAGTTCTTTGACCCATACTCTACAAAATTCATTGCATTGGGCTTTTTGAACCAGGATTCCATACAGTGCGGGCCTGGGTTCCAAATTTTGTCCTTACAATAATAATAAAAATAAATTACATAATAAAAGAAACGGCTCGTTATAAATTATCCCAACGCAACCAAATATAAGAAGAACAAGATTTAGGTGTTGTTCCTTAGGTTCCTCTCTTAAGATACTGTCGTGTGAATTTTTTTAAAAAATGCACATGATAGAATCTTAGCTGAAATAGTATAGTAAAAATAGTACAGTAAAAATAGTACAGTAAAATCCATAAATAGTACAAAAAATATATTAAACCTCATAAATAATAGTAAAAATAAATTAAATAATAAAAGAAACGGCCTGTTATAAATTATCCCAATGCAATCAAATATAAGAAGAGCAAGACTTAGGTACAGTACTTAGGTGCTGTTCCTTAGATTTTCCTCTTAAAATTTTGCTATGTGAATTTTTTCTTATGAGATAAAAGTGTATTTTTTAGTTAATTAGTTATATGACTGAATTTTAAAAAGAGAATTTAAAAAAAAACATTTAAAAGTACTGTACATTTTGCCAATATAAGAATACCAATGACATTCTCTCAACGAAGAAAAAGAAAAAGAAAAAGAAAAAGAATACGAATGACCGCGACATATTTGTTGGGATCATCAATAATCACACAAGTGAAGTGATATTATTATTTGTGGGGCCCTACAAGTGGGATCCTCATCCTCTTCCATTCATGACCCTATTTCTAGTAGTGTCACAGTGATGACATACTATATTTTCTTGGGATAAGTCTAGAGCCACGACTTGTGGTATAATTTGTGCCATAACTTGTTTATGTGGTGAGTTGTGATTGTGGTCTAGTTTTTATGTATCAGGATCTTTAAATAATGAATAGTAGAGAGCCACGTCAATGGACGGTGAGTGCCAATGTGTCGCTCCAAAACAATAATTTTAGAGAAGTGTTGTGTCTGTAACATTTACACAATATTTACCACTTATGATTTATTGTGAAAATGTTGTGAACAAAACATTTCTTATAATTTTAGAGTTACTCCAAAAATTTTAATAAATTTTACATTTCTTTGAGTTAGTAAGTTGTTAAGCCACTTGTTAATGGTAGATAATAAAGTGTGTCAATAGTGATTGGTGAGTCTATATGAAAATCAATAATAACATGTTAATTCAGCAGATGTGAAATTTATTGTCAAAATTGTTGTGTTTGTAGCATTGCTCACTACAAAAGTCTATGGATACAAACTTTATCACAATTTGCACATTTGTCAAGTGATGATTAAATTACTTTTTACAAAGTACTGGTGTAATCTTATGTATAAATGATGCAATTAAATTATAAATTGAAAAATATGCCAATTGTGACAAAATATTTGCCTTTAGAAGAATTGGTGTCACAAGCTTCCAAAAGAATAATTCTAAGGATGTATCTAATCCCATACCCAAACTTTCTCTTGATTACTTTTTTTTTTTTTTTGAAACTGGAACATTCATCTATTTATAACAAAAGAGAATCATGGTACAAGGCAGTCAAAGCTGGTGGGGGTGAATCCTCCATCCAAAACACATCTTCAGAAATATTCCTAGCATGCTGCGCAAGAGCATGAGCTACCCGATTACCCACTCTCCTAATACAACTGAAACTTGCCCACTACATCCCATAAACTAATTGGCGCACATCATCCACCACATTGCCTAAGAGCGATCGATCAGCCAAAGAAGAAGATAAAGCTTTCATTACATTACTATTATCTCCTTCGATCACAAGCTTAGTAAAGCCAGCATCAGTGGCAAACTCTACTGCCTTCCTGCATGCTAATAGCTCCGCTTCTTCGCTGCTACTCACCGGTGGCCCTCCTGCTGTCATCGCTGCCATAACCTTACCCTTATCATTCCTTATAATGGCACCAAACCCAGTCCGTTTAGCATCCAAAAACACTGCTGCATCAAAATTTAATTTGAAGACCAAAGATGGAGGTGGTTTCCATACATCACCAACTGAATGCCCCACCCCATCCACACGTAAGTTTCCTTGAGAATTCCGAAATTCCTCCAGGTACTCCATAGCTCTTTTGCATAACATGTTTGGATCTTGAAGCTTTCCCCCATGCAGCAACTTGTTTCGTTGATTCCAAATTATCCACGCCTGAACTAAGAACAACTCCATCTCCTGCACAGAAAGTCTACTCAACAAATACTCCATCAGCTCTATCATATCAGCTTGGCCATGTGCACACTTTTGTAGCTTCAGCGCACTCCCAGCCCACACATTCACAGCAACCCCACAGTCCCATAATGCATGTATTGTTGACTCAGGAAATCTGGTGCAGTTCGGACATATATTATCATGAATAATTCGTTGCTTTGCAAGGTTTAAACGTGTTGGCAAAATCTCTTGACAAGCCCTCCAGCCAAACACTTTAATCTTATTAGGAATATGTAACTTCCACAGAGCATTCCATACCTGTTTTCCAGCACAACCACTAGAGTTTTCAGCCCATTCTTCACCTTTCTGAATCTGCACAGCCACCCTATAAGCTGATTTTACTGAGAACAAACCATTCATATTGTACATCTAAACTAATAAATCTGGCACATGTCGATGACTCAATGGAATTCTACATATTGCCTCTGCATCATCAGTATGAAACACTGAAGTGATCAACTCTCTTCTCCAACATTGCATATCCGGATCAAGGAGGTCAGCCACTAACATTCCATCAGTTTCCTCACTGGCTGGGTATAAAACTTTATTGGTTGGATGGTTTGGAATCCATCTATCCTCATGAACTCTAATTGAATATCCATTCCCAACTCTCCAACAGAACCCATTTTTCAGGATAGGTAGCGCCACCATTATGCTTCTCCAAACAAAAGAACAATTAGGGGAGACAGCAGCTTCAAGAAGATTAGACCGTGGAAAATATCTAGCCTTGAAACACTTGTATAATAGAGATTCATCATCCTGAAGCAATCTCCATCCTTGCTTTGCTAGCATAGCAAGATTGAAGGCTCGTAAATCACGAAACCCCATGCCACCTTCTTTTTTAGGAGTGACAAATCTGTCCCACCTTCGCCAATGAATTTTCCTTTCATTCCCTACTTGTCCCCACCAAAACTTTGCACACAAAGCATCTAACTCATCACATAATTTCATTGGAAGTTGGAACACACTCATCGTATATGTTGGAATGGATTGCGCCACGGCCTTGATGAGAATCTCTTTTCCCGCTCTTGATAGCAACATGCCCTTCCACCCTTGCAATTTCTTCCATACCCTATCCTTCAAATAAGAAAAGGACTGATATTTCGATCTTCCAACCAATGTAGGCAGCCCCAGATAGGATTCAAATCGGTCCACCTCTCTTACTCCTAGAATCTGCTTGATCTCCTCTTTTTAAGAATTTGGGGTATTGCTGCTAAAGTATACAGATGACTTCTCCAAGTTTATACTTTGACCTGAGGCTTGAGCATATGTTTTAAGAATATCGGTAACCACCTCCACTTCAGTTTTAGTAGCTTTGCAAAATAGCAATGAGTCATTAGCAAATAACAGGTTGGTGATTTTGAGTGCTCTTTTGCAAACAGAAACACTGTGGAGTTTCCCTTCCAAATTTGCCTTCGCGAGTAAAGAAGTGAACCCCTCTGCACACAACAAAAATAAATAAGGTGAAAGAGGATCTCCTTGACGGATTCCTCTTGATTACTTATTATAACATTTCTCATCATATAAAGCATAACTTTTTATCCATCACTTACAATCACTCGAGATTAATAATAGGAATGTTGGTATCTGGACATTCATTAAAAAAAAAAAAAAAACAAACTACATAAAAAAATTATAATTTTTGTTACAATTATTTACTAAAAAGACTATAATAAATTAGTGACGGTGAAAAGATAACGTGTTTGTGTAAATAAAGGAGACATAAATTATAGTTTTTTTTTTTAATTTTTTAATTTTATCGTGTACTAGAGTAACTCATTCTTTTCTTCTTAAAAAAAAAAAAAAAAAAAAGAGAAAAAAGACAAGAAAGAAAGAGAGTAACTTGTGAGTACTATGTATTGTTACCGTTCTAACTGGTCAGATTTTCGTGGGACCTATTATTTTGAGTTAAAAATGAGTATTTTTTAAGAGAAAAAGAGAGAATAAAATATGAGATATGAGAATGAGGATTGAGTTATGAAAATTGAGATATGAAAAGTGAGAAATGAGTGATGCGAAAACGAAACGGGGCCTAACTCATTCTTAAATGCTGATGAAGAAAGAAAGAAAGAAACGCCCAAGATTTTCAGAGAAATTACGTATTCCGTTTGTAGTGTACATAGTGAGTGACATGACAGGTAGATGCGAAACCTAACGTGAAGGAAATGACCGATGAACCAAAGTGGAGCCCATTTTTTGTACTGGCAAGTAAAGAGCACGCGCGCTATTATGACGATACTTGATAGTCAGTACTGTAGAGAGCGACGTTTTGTTTTGTTTTGTTTTGTTTTTGTTTTGGTTTCCTCGTAGAACAAGAACAAGAACAAGAACAATATTTGAGTAATATATAATAATATAAATTTATTTCGGTGTTGGAAAGGTCACTCCCTCCCTTGGATTAGAACCGTGTCTATCCTATCCATTTGTCTTATCTATAATCTATTCCCTTTTGTCTGTCACCATCAATTGCATGTATTAGTTTAATTTGACCATTCAATATAAACATGTGATTCCTTTTTTTGACCCTTTAAGACTTACTCTTACCTCGTCCATTGTCATGCTTCTATTATTTTGGGTACATTATTTGACTTAATATATATATATATATATATATATATATATGCACCAAGAATAAAAAAAAAAATTCTTAATTTTCTAATAATATTAGAGTATGACTTACTCTAATATTAGAAAATTATCAACTTTTATATATAAAAATATTAGAGTATATAAATTAGAAAAATATAAACTAAGAATTTATATATAACTCATAAATATACTATATAAAAAAATTATCAACTCTCTCTCACTCACACACACACAAGATTAAAAATAACTTATCATATTCCTAAACTCTATGGTAATATAAAAGTTGTCTTATTTACTTTAATAAATCAAAACATAATATAAGATTATTGTGCGCATAAAGAAACAAATTGACAAAAGGAACACTTAAGCAAAAATAGAAAATTGTTTTTGTTAAAATATTTTTGAGGGGCCATTGATTCAACGAAATAGTGTTTTTTTATAATAAAAAAAAAATAAAAAGATTTTGGAGTGCCATTGGATTAGCTCTGTTCTAGGGGCCAACTCAAATTTTTAATGTCCAAATATTTAAAATATTTATATGAATTAAATGAAAAATTCAACATTTTTCATAACATGGATCTGCCATTGAAAATAAAATATTTTTTTTTGAATTGAGATAATATTCAATATGATATTGGATGACAGTAGTGAATTGAAACATTTTAGAAATTGAATTGTTACAGTTTCATACTTTTTGAGAGGGTTTCAATTTATGGTATCCACTCTTGAAGATAATTTTTTTATTATCAGACTAAGACATCAATTAGTTTTTGGTGTAGACGAGGATTAAACCCTAAATCTTTTATACAATTATCAAAGACTTTATCAGTTGAGTTAACTGAAACCTACTTACAATTTCATACTTTGATTATGCTTTGCACCCGACCAATGTAGTATACTCGGTATTATAAACTACTTTTATAAGGACCAAAGGGACTTATTGCAAATTGGGCCCTAACCAGAGTTTAAATGGGCCAAACCAGACGTTTAAATGAGTTATGTGGGCCCAAATAGACTAAGGGAAAAGACCAACCAAGGAGGTAGTTAGTTGGAGGAAGGAACTTGGAGATAGACAAGGCGAGGAAGTTGAAGAGTTCTTAGGCCGAACTGAATGTGTTGGCTTGAGGAAGGTAACAATAACTAGTCCGGATAAGAATTGGAGGAAATTTCCTGACAAAGATACTATTACCTCCACATTAAATGCACCGAATCAATCAAGTATGCCACATTAATGGCTGAAAGACACTTGAACAATGCCACAATAGTCATTTACCTGTTCAACACAACATCAAAAGGAGGGGAGGAGAATGATGGGATAAGTATCTTGGAGAAGAATCACCCATCCCCCAAATGGATGGCCAGGATTGAAGCATTAAACTATAAATAGGACGAGACCCCTATGTACTGGGATCAAATCCAGAAATGGTGAGAGAAAAAGAGAAAATACTTAGAATATTAAGAGAAGTCCAATCTTGTACATTCTTATAAGTATAAACGCTCCTTGATAATTTCGAGGATGGAGAATTAAAGCCCAAATCCTGCTTTATCATACAAATTTGTCTTGTAGTGTTTTATTTTCAGTTCTTTATTTGGAAGTATTGATTTAGACTCAACTATTGGTCCTAAAACTCACTTCTACAAATTAATTGTCTTAGATATCAATCCTGCCCAACCATTTACCGAATGATTATTCTTTTAATATATTTGGATATATGTCAAAGTATAGGAAAATTGAGAAGCGTTGCTTCTAAAATTAGGACCAAGTGAATGGTGTGAACGGCCGCATTAGTGTAACGGTAAAATTATTATTATTATTATTATTATTATTATTATTATTATCAAGCTGAAGGAAATTTTTTATACTTCTTCGTTGGGAATTTTTTATTTTTTTATTTTTTTATTTTTTATACTTGATGCTAAATGTTGAACAATTAAGAAACATTTATTCATAAAATAAGTTAGTGTGAACGTGAGAAAGTATAGAATCAAAAAAATAAAAAATAAAAAGAAAGAAAGAAAGAAAGAAAAAGATATATCCATGCAAAAGTGAGGTGAGTCTAGATTAATATAAATGAAATTGAGATGGTTTGTCACGTTCACATGCATTGAAGACCTACTAATACATTAATAGGAAAGAGTGGTTCTTTAATTCAAGTTAAAGAAACTGAAAAAGTTTAAAAATAAACGAAAATGACACTTTTGACTAAGGATATATTGTGATCTCGATCTGGGCAATGTCTCATCAAAGCTGAGAAGGTAGTAATTTTCAAATTTCAGCTTGAAGAAGTAAATTATATATATTTATTTATATTTTAAAGTGATTATATACTATATAAAATAACTTTTATTTCAATTAAAATAAGTATTGAATTTATAAATCACTCAATTATCTAACTATCTAACGTATAAAAGATGTTTAACATATTGAGTGATTTAAAATTATATAAATCACAGCAAAAGTTTATAATTATAAACAAAAAGTTAGATAGGACGCCGTGGTACCATATTTTCTCTCTTTTTCAATATATATTTCATAAATGCTTGCAATATGAAAGCAACGCCACTTTAGCTAGAAAAAGAAAAGAAAAGAAAAGTTTTTGCTTATATACTCAAATTTTTGTTGACCAAGAACCAAAGACATCAAAGCAAAGCAATTCCTTGAAGTTGAAGATGCAAATATATGTGAAATTTAATTGTCTGTTTCTCTCATTCCCATCGTTATTAATGGATGAACAACACAATCATTTAAAATATATATATAAAAAAAAAAAGAAATTAAAATG
This sequence comes from Quercus robur, assembly GCF_932294415.1. Lineage (NCBI taxonomy): Eukaryota > Viridiplantae > Streptophyta > Magnoliopsida > Fagales > Fagaceae > Quercus > Quercus robur. Next base: position 31,599,163 of record NC_065538.1, read on the forward strand.
AACTCTGTTTATATTAGACCAATAATGGACATGGACTGCATAGTCCGAATATCTAGAATGCACGGACGCGGCTGGGAGGGCGCCGCACCAGAGTCCGACGCGGCGCGACGCGGGACGCGGCGTCCGACGCGGTAGACCGCGCGTCGGTGCCGCGTCTGTTTTTTTTTTTTTTTTTTTTTTCTCAGATTCGCGCCGACTCGGCTCGATTCGCGCCGATGCGGCTCGATTCGGGCCGAATCGGCTTCGATTCGCGCCGAACCGGCCTGTTTCTGCCGATTTCGGCCTGTTTCGGCCATATCGGTACATATCGGCCGGCGACCGATACGGCCGATACGGCCGAAACAGGCCGAAATCGGCCTTGAAACTCGCCGGAGAGGCCGAATTTCAGACCTCAGGTGCGTTTCTTGCCTTATTCTTTCTTTGTTTTGTGAATCAAGTATATTAATGTGTTTTTTAAGAATATTTTAATAGTAAAAATATATAAAAAATATAAATAAAAATATTTTTAATCATTTTTTATTCGCCGAGTCCCGCCGCACCCGCACCCTATTTTTTCAAAAATTACCGAGTCCCGCACCCGCACCCGCACCCGCACCCGAGTCTCGAAACGCACCCGTGCTTCATAGCCGAATATGTTCCTTTCTTTATCAACAGAAAGCATAATCCCACGCGCCTTTGCCATTCTTTATTAAAGCTGTCTTGCCAAATATGACCCAAGACTTTGACAAGTTCCTTTATTTTTAGCAAGAGTAACATCTACAAAGAGTTCTTTCTATGTGTTTCACGAACGTGAAGATACTCAATTAAATGTATTTGATTTTGAGGTCACACAAAATATATTATCTTTTATTCAAGAAGATAATTGAATTTAATTAAGGAACCTAAAATACAACACACATTAAGTATTGTTCAAAAATTCAATCTTTCACTTTATCACATACATATATTTTTTGTTTTGCCAATAGTATTGTAGTTTAATTGATATCTTTTAGTGTTTTCATTGGAGACATCTAGGCTTTGTTTGGGAGTTTATAAAGGAATAGAATGAAATGGAATAGAATGATCATAAGGGAATGGAAATGAATAGAATTGAATGTATTTAAGGAAGGGCAAGGAATGGAAAAGAATGAAATTGAATGGAATTAAGTAACCTTGATTGGATGTTTTAAAATAAAGGAATGGAAATGAATGGAATGTAAGTAATCTTACTTGGGAGTAACATAGAAGGAATGAAATGAAATCATTTTATAACAATATTACTATTAGACCCTTATTTTAAAATAAAATGGCTGAATATATGGGGGTATTTTGAGACTTGTAGTAAAAAATTCATTAAATTTACTTCTATTCCCTCTTATTTCTCTCAATTTTTGGGAGGAATAAAAATTTGAGATTTTAAGGGAATAGAGAGGAATGATTGTTCCCTCTCACTTAAACTCCCAAACAAGGAAAGAATATATATATATATATATATATATATATTTTCATTTATTTATTTTCATTCCATTCCATTTCCTCTTCCCAAAAAATGGCTTAAAGTTCGAATTATCTCACCCCAACTATATATATATATATATATATATGTTGATTGTAGGACTAATAAGTACTTTCCTAATTCATTTTCTTTCCAAGCAAATCCAACCACTATATGATAAAGTATCTTATTCAGACCTCTTTGAGAAGTCCTAATAATTTTTATCCGAAAAAAAAGTCATAATCATAAGTGTATTTCTTTTAGTCGGCCACCCAAAGTATAAGTCTATTTCATTATTTTAAAGAAATGTAATGGTCTCTTTTAGTCGGCCACCCACCCAAAGTATAAGTCTATTGCATTATTTTAAAGAAATGTAATGGTCACTACTAAACGGCTCCATTACAATACATCAATGCATACATAAAAAAAATTCACAACATTTTTCATAATAGTAAAATTGACAAAATTTTACTAGTTTTTATTTGGATCTATCATTGATATAGCTTTTTTTTTTTTAATTTTTTTAATTTATATATATATATATTTTAATTATTATCTATCATTAATAATGTCACGTTAGTTAGATGTGCAATTTTTTGTATTCATATACTTTCGATCGAGTTATTCTAGAATTACAATATTAATTTTACATCCATTTTCACGTTATTTTTTGTGGCAAATTACAATTGATTGTTTGTCAATTTCATATATACATACTATTTTTTTTTCACTACATATAATCAACTATATCAGGCAGTTGTGAAAATAGACTTTGAAAAGATGTGTTACTATAATTTTCTAAACTTTCGCATCAAAAACTGGTGAGTTGAGTAGTACACTTCCTTTGAAATTTTGGATACCTTATCCATCAAAATTGTGACATCTTCGCAACTGTTGCATGAACTTCATGAAATCTGGACCCTCCATGTTCTTAAACTAATGGATGCCACGTAATCTCACATCAAATAATGAAGGGGGTCCCTTTCACCAACCTGGTATTGGCTCAGGCAAACCACCCAATTGTGACTGGCCAGCTTGTTGTTTGAACAATTGTTCCTTTCCAATAATACCAACCTTTCAGGGTTAGGTTCAGTCAACTGCATAAACGTGGCTCTTGGCAACCATATAAATTAAGCAAAATTTATACTAATATTGATTAATCTATTAAGAATTCATAATCAATTCTAAAATTTTAAAATTAAGGATGGATTATTTATATCTGTATAAACAATCTATCCTATATATATCAAGACTGCGTCTGAGATAGTTTATTTTGGGCAGTTTTTTTTTACTATTTAGTTTATTTTTAGTACTGTTTATGAGTTTCATTACATTTTTTAATACTATTTATAGGTCTCATTGTACTATTTTAACTAACTTTTAGCTTTATCTACAGTACTTTCAGCAAAAAAATTTCAATTTCAGTTAAATAAGTTATTTTCAAAAGAAGGCTAAAAGAACTTTAGTCAAAGTATTCTTCTCTATTTTCGAGAATTCTAATATTAACTTTTACGCAAACAACCTAAATCTTAATATTTCAACTTCTTTGTTGTTGTATATTCAATTTATTATACTTATATACAACCTTTTAATTTAAAAAATAAAATAAAATAAAACTGGGGTATATTTTTATTTAGCTTATCTTTCAAAATAAATGAACTAATAAAATAATTTCTCTTAAATGAGCACTATGGGGAAGATACAACCCTTTTTTGTTTTCTTGAGTTGGGAAAAAAAAAAAAAAAAAAGCATGAGAACGAGACTGTGCTACATATATGTACATTTTGTATAATCTTATTTTGGACCGATCAATCTCATTATTTCTTTTCAAAGCAAAAGGCAGAGCTTAAAGTATTATTCTGATCCTAAATTGGATATATATATATATATATATATATATCCTATTCCACAATTAAAAATGAAGAAAGAAAATGGCTGTCGTGAAGGTTGGATTGGACCACGAGGAAGTAAACTCTATTACGGGTGAAAACTTCCTCCTTTTCATAAGTTGGTGAGACTCACAGCTGGTGAGACACATTAGCTATGAGAAAAGAGAAACATGCACTCGTAATATTTTCTCCTGGACCACAGCATGCACTATATATATAGCTAGGTTACACCTGTGTTTGACAGTGCACCTATATATATATATATATATATATATATATGCCATGCAGCGCAGGTGAAGCTAAATAAACCTTCTTCCAAATGTCTATCATATATTCATAGTCAAAGAATTTTGTATCATATTTTCCACGTCCATTCATTTGTTTTAGAAGACTTCTATATTGGACTTTCCGTGTATCTTTTAGACACTACTTTTATGACCAATTTGCTATTGCTATTGCAACCACTCTTTCTTTCTACTTTCTACTTTTCTCCTCGACTTATTCAATGCCCCAATTATAGTTCTTCTCCGATTCCGATTTTTTGATATGTTCCAAATTATCGCGAGATATCATATATATAAACAGTAAAGTTTTGTTGACATTATTGTGACATGACTCTGAGGTATTTGCACACGAAAATATTAAAACGAAAAGGAGAGAGAGAGAGAGATAGATGAAGGTACTGTTGTCTGTTGCCACTATATATATTAATTATATGATAGTGATAGAAAGTACTGTGTAGGGGACCGATCTAGTCTTCTAGATATGTGGTGTATGGGCAAAGTAATTTTTACGTATTTTTTAATTTATTTTTTTAACTTAGCTTGAGTAGTGTAATTAAGAATATTATAAAATTTTCTATATATTATCAATTACACATCAATTTAATATATTAATAAGTGGCATAAATCATTTTCTTGCAAGTGATTTTTTTTTTCTCAATGAAATTTGAGTAACTTTAGTATTTTACTAAAGTAATAGAGTGTATATATGCGAGCATTTAGGTGAAAGATGTATGAGATAATTATTTTCAAATTTCTTTATTAAAAGAAAAAGGCTAATGTTCAATTTTTTTTTTTCTTAATGGGTAAACGGAGTACCAAGCTCAATTAGTCATCTAAGATCAAACACATTAAATAGATGCATATGAGGTATTTACTGCATGTTACGTACATCACACGAGTCTCTTTTTTTATTTTTGGGTTTCTAGATCCCAAGTTTATTGTTTGATTATAGAAGCCAAATACTTGAATAAATTGTTTCGGTGTAAATTTATAATTGAATTAAGTCAATTAACAGTTGGACCTGATCATATATATATTCAAATCTGATCAGTTGACAATGTTAACAATTAAAAATAGTAATAATCTATTTAATGCTATATGATCTTTGGATAATTCAAATCCTATGTATATGTGTTTTTTTATTTTATTTTAAATTCATTCAATATGAGGAAGTAAAATTCAAATCATTATTTTATTTTAAATTCATTCAATATGAGGAAGTAAAATTCAAATCATAGGTTTAGGCTTAACAATTGACGTGATGATTCAACCACCCCCCCCCCCCCCCCCCTCCCCCCAAAAAAAAAGAAAAAAAAAAGAGAGTAACATGATGCTTACTTTATGGATAACTCAAAACTATATATATATATATATATATATATGATGAACTCTAAACAACAAATATATATAATTTATATTTCAATAAATAAGGAAAATGATGGACGTGACCTCTCTCTCACTAATAGCCTATGATTGTCAATATCAAAATTTAATGTTTCTTAGCCCATAAAACAGGTGTTACACCTATCAATTATCATCCAACTTTTTTTTTTTGAGAATGAATTATCATCCAACTTTGATGTGGTAATATCCACACAACTTTTTAGCGTGATTGTTAATTTGTCGCACTTGGCAGTTTGATTTCAAGAAATTAAGGTGGGAAATCCACCAAACTTGGTCAGCACTTGGCAGTTTGAGATTGGTTTTAAGGCTCAAGAAAATGTCAATCCAAATCAAAACCATTATCAAAAAAATCCAAATCAAAACCCATTTGGAATGTTTGACACTAAAATATGCTGACCATTGATGGTTATAAATTTGGTAACCATTATCTTTGAATAAAATGACATATCTTCTCCCTCAAAACAAAGAATGGAAGGTAAAATCACAAATTAATCAATGGTATGAAAATTTATTTAGAAACAAAAAAAGAGCTATAATGAGTTTTTTTTTTTTTTTGGTAGAAAAAAAAAGGCAGTAGATAAATTGATGGAAAATTATTGTATACTCCCGAAGTACCATAAATGTGTATTCCCTCCTCTCACATTCATGGTAGGTCCTACTAATTAAATTCATGGTGGGACCCACCATTCATGTGAGAGAGGGGAGTACACATTTATGATATTCCAGGAGTACCTAATAATTTTCCTAAATCGATAATACCTAGTATGATGGCATGAACAATGCAATAATAATAAAATAATTAAGGCAATAATTAATCATGTTTTCCTACTTAAGCTCAGCCCGTTGAATTTTATCAATGTAGCAATGTACATTTTCTGAGATGCCATGCGATTGCTATTGGAAATAGTTAGATGCTTGAAGAGATTTGAATGCCTTCGTTTGCCATAAAAAAAAAAAAAAAAATTCAAAACCTTTCAAATGCCACTTTTTACATATATATATATATATATTTTTTTTTAATTATATCGGTTGAAATACCAATACCAATCGAAACAGTTGAAGCATTCTGGTACAGTTGGTGCAATTTGGTATTTCATTTGGTACTTTTTAGAGGAATATCGATACCATTTTAATGGTTGGTACCATGGTTGTCAAAATCACGATCCCACCTCACCAAAACATTTGGAATCGCAGTAGGATCGTAAAAATGGTAGGATCGTATGTAGGATCATGTAGGATCGTATTAGGATCGTATGGAATTCAATCGATCTTACCAAAAACATAATTTTTTTTATGGGATAATTTATTTATTATTTATTATTTTTATTTATGAAGCTTTAAGGGTTTTTATTTTTTCATGTTACAATAGTATGACTTTTTATTTTTTATTTTATAAAATTATGTTAACTTAAGCAAATGTTTTCTAGTTTTTAGTTCACTTGTAATCAAAATGAAATAATACTTCATCATTTCTAAATGAAGAATTTGATGTTAACTTTGCTGCCTTTTAAGTTATAATATTGTTGAATTTGTTTCATCAATATACTAACTAAAATATTTTTTTATATATAAATTTATCAGTTATGCTTGTATTTGTATACTGATTGGTTGATTTTTTTTAGCTTGCTCTTTAATTGTTGTTGAGTGGTATAACTTGAATAGTTGATTGCGAAATTGTATCTTGATGTCTTTTACAACTCTAGTATACAAATATATAATGCCTACATAGATGATGAAATGGATGATGATGATTAGGAATTTAGGATGGTGGTTATAAGAATCTTAGAATGGGAATAATTAAATGTTCACTCCACCTTAATATTCATTTTGCTTTTGGATTTCATATTATAGTTAACTAGTTTCCATTTGCTAACTTATTTTAGATTTCAAAATTGTAACTTAGAACTTGGAAAATATTTTCCATGTTTTGATAAATATTTTGGTATTTGGTTGCTAATTAAACATTTATTGAACTTTTTAGATACATTGGGTCAAAACTTAAATATATTTGTTTCGTTAGTATAGACTTTGACATGTAGATTACATTTGTAGGGACAAAGTTTGGAGCCCAAGCCCACACTATATGGAATCCTGGTCAAAAAGCCCAATACAATGAATTTTGTAGAGTATGGGTCAAAGAACTAGGTTTAGATGAGTCAAGCAGTGGTTTGCATGGGATTAAGGAACATCCAGACAGGAACAGAAGCTATTATCATGAAATGACCTCAGGTCCGAGGAGACTTAGAATTTTATTTATGAATAAAGATCACTACAGTAGGGTTCTTTTGCATGCTACAGTATTCTCCTTTATTTTTCTCGTCCCCCCCCCCCTTATGGGGGCTTCTATACATTATATAGGCTCTTCCTGATCATCTAGGCTTTACACTTGTTGATCATCCAAGCCCCTACTTGAGCACCTATCCCATCAGACACCTCTTTCAGTCCTTTGTGAGTTGTGGTGGCTAAGATAACACTGTTCAGGGGTCTTCTCTACATTAATGTGGCTAGGAAAGTAGCTGCAGTGCATTTAATGTGGTGGTGGCAGCTTTTGCATAGATATTTTGTGTTTTCTTCCTTTTCATGTGTTTATGGGATGCGCTTCAGTGGTTTGAACATACCTCTGCTCTGGATTTGCAGTGTCCAAGGAGTGGTTCCTCCTCAGACCCTCTTTCTTTGTCTCCCGTGATAAGGCTTATAACGCAGATCGTCTAAGTCACGTTGTCTCCTCGGACTAACTAGTGTCCTCGGTCGGCCCAAGGCCCAACTGGTTACTTTGGGCCATAACCCCCACAACATCATATAATGCAAATCTAAGTTTTTCTATGGATGAATTTATAATTGATTATTTAACATACAAAGCCATTATCAATATGTTTTTTTTTTCTTTAAATCTGAAAATATGTAGAATCTTATGGTTTACGATCCGATCCTACGATTTACGATCCCACCTGCCTTCAATGATTCTACATAGTATTCCAATTTTGACAACCTTGGCTGGTATGATATATATCCCTAGTTCGGCTGGTACCGGTATCATATTGGCTTTCCTGATATAGGTCCCTCTTATGTCTCACACATTTTCTCATTCTCAAATAAATAATTCTAAAAACATAATAAATTTTACAATATTTTTTTTACAACTAAAGAGGTGGCAAGTTATAATTGGTGTAAAATAAAAATAATGATAGTGGTGGTCATAGTAAAAATGATGTTATACACTAGTTACAATTAATCTGCCAACTCAACAAGTTGTTAAAAAAAATTATGAAACTTAATATGTGACCTCATGATTTTTATCCTACAATTTGTGTACGTGATACATTTTCTTGGAAAACTAGATGGATTGGGCCAATGTCTGTCGATCGCGCGTATTGAAAACAAAGGTGCTTTATGTTTTCGTTTTAGATGCTTCTATTTACTTTGAAGAAAAAATTACATGTGAATGGTTCTAATTGATGGGACATGGAGTGAGGCATACCCATGGGATCGAGGATTTTGATTCTCTTGATACCACACGTTTCTTACTTGCAATTGATTAAACTTCAAATCCTCTCATTGGAAAACCACAGTGGTGAAACTAGATTTTTTTAAAAAAAGTGATGTATATTTTTAGAGTTATTAACTTATATGAATAACTAGTCGCTAACCCGTGCAATGCAGGGAAGAGTCGAACAAAAGTTATAAATTTTCACTTATAAAAGTTACAACTTAAGAGGAAAAATAAAATTTAAGACCAAAAGTGAAACTCTAACACCAATAATGTTGTATGGTCTCAACCTTCAGATGAATAAAATGACATTGTTAGGGAGTGAAGACAAATAAATGTATCAAATATTGAGTAAAGATTGCTTTAGTCATCTGACTTAAATAGTAAAACTATTTAAAAAAAAATTCATTTGGACACTTTTAAGCCAATAAACAAAACAAACCCTCATCACACACACAAACGTGAGAAATTTGGAAAGAATAGATGTTGAAATATATGAATGTAAAAAAGAAGAAGAGGTACCAATTGAAAGGAAAAAAAGAGTATTAATCGAGTAAAAATGCAAATTGATCAAATATATGAAAAAAAAGAAAAAAGGGTGAGGCATTAAATTCCAGCAGAAGATGGGCTACTAATAACATATTTCATAATTTAAAAATAAATTCAAATCTATAAAGATGTATTTCATGCCTCTTAGCCCACCTTTTCTTTACATACCAACAATAAAAAAAAATAAAACAAAGTTATAAATCAAAGAATACAATTATTTTATGTGTTATTTTTTTTTTATTATAAATTGTTATAGTTTCTTGATTACACCTAGCATCATTGTATATGAATGCTAAAATGCAAATATATTCGTAACATATTAATGGTGAAATATATCTGGTATTCCATAGCAAAAGTAATTCTCATAGGATTTGAAATCATGAAAATTTTCTTTACATACCAACAAAAAAAAAAAAAAAAAAAAACAAAGTTATAAATCAAAGTATACAATTATTTTATGTGTTAGTTTTTTTTATTATAAATTATTATAGTTTCTTGATTACACCTAGCATCATTGTATATGAACGCTAAAATACAAATATATTCGTAACAGATTAATGGTGAAATATATTTGGTATTCCATAGCAAAAGTGATTCTCATAGGATTTGAAATCATGAAAAATAAATAAACTTACAAAAAATATTCAAAAGATTTTCTTTCCGAGAAAAATAAAACTACAGCTCCCCAATCTTTAATCTCTCTCTCTACATATTAGTATTATATATATATACCTACCAGTCCTTCATTGAGGCATTCCCTTAAAAAAAAAAAAATCATAAACATTGCTAATCAATGCAATAAACTCCAGTATGCAAGAGAGCAGGGAAAACCGATTAAAAAAAAAAATTCTGCCCAGACGCCTTTGATAATTCATTCCCAAAAAAAACAAAAGGGTGGAAAATTTTTATTACCTTCAGCCTTGCAGTAAGGTTGCTCTCTAAGAAGCTTCAACATTGTAAATTGCCAAGCAACGATGGCTAGCATGAAAACCACCTTCTCCTTCTTTTGCAAACTGAGTTTATTTCACTTGAAGCTATATGGTCCAATTCTAGTGCTGGTAACTCCACTGTGGGTTGCATTGACATGGAAAGGGAAGCCCTTCTTAAATTTAAAGAAGGTCATGATGATCCTTCAAGAACTCTTTCCTCCTAGGTTGGCGAAGATTGCTGCAACTGGTTGGGAGTACCGTAGGATTATAAGTCAAATAAAAAGAAGCTGTATTAGGTTTAGGGTTAGTGTCGTGGAGGAATAATTCAAATTTATTATTTTATAGAGTCCAAAATGAAGAAGGAAATACATTAAAGTAAAAAACCTAAAATAAAAAAGAAAAAGAAAAATAGTGATGACGTGGAAAATTGTGGGAGTTTCAGAGGTTTCGGTTTTATATATATATAGATAATATATCTTGATATATATATATATATATATTATAATTCATTCTACATTGACATGACAATAAAATTCAGATTCTAATTTGACTATACTTTATATATATAGTATATATGGGAAAGTAAAAAATATTGTATTAGGTTGTATGTCTCACTGAAGAGCAATCAAGAATTGACTTAAATAAAATATAGGTAATTAATAACATTGTGATAAATATTTCATTCGTAATTCAGAAAAAAAAAAAAAAAAAGACTCACTTTGTTGATATTTGTTGAAAAAAATAGAAGAAGGTAAGAAGCGGTTATTAAATTTATGCGAATACGACATTTTTGTAACTATAACATTATAATTAAGTGGTTTGATATTTAAAAATTGACAAGTCATATCTTATATATAATGACAAAATATGAATTTTGTAAATTTATTTATAAAAAAATCTATAATCTTAGATGACAAATTATTAACTGTTAGTTTTGAAAGATTTTTTTTTTTTTTTTTTTTAAAGTTTTGAAGGAGATTTAACAAACTACAAATTGAGATAGAGATAAATTGAAAGAAGAAAAAAAAATCTCTTTTAATTATAAACAAGACCAATACAAAAATATAAGATAAAATTAAACAAGCCCTTTTAATTGCCACACAAACAATTAACAAACCCTTTTTAATTTTTCAAATTTAATTTAAGAATATTATAGAGGGAGTATAACTATCATGGGTTCTGGTTAAAAGTAACTTCTAGAGTTTAACGAAATTTAAATAATACTAGTACAAAAGGTTTGTACTTTGTATTCAAAGTTTCAAACCTCTCACAAGAAGTTAGACCAATATGGGTGTCATTAAATTTTTTATTTTTGGGTAAAAAAAAAAAAGGTAGAAAGGAGTGACTAGTGTGACTTTCTTATCTGAACGTGACTATAATAGTACTTTATCCACTCTCAAGCGAGATCCCATATTTTCGATTGTGAAAAATTCATTTATTATTTTTTAGACTGTCTGAGATAAAGATAAAATATAAGAAGTACCAACATATAGTTAGTTGTTGAGACTCAAACCAAAATCTGGAAACTTGTTGGCCAGTATCTTACCAATTATGCCACCCAAATGTTGGTGGGTGTCATTAATTATTATCTTAAGCATACGTGGTGTATTTGTATTTTTGTGTGCAGTTTATGCAAGTAATCACTGACTTTTTACTGTTTATTAAAAGAAAGGAAGAAATGATAGCCTGAAATCACGGAATTAATGGGTGATTAAATTAAACTAAATTAGAAATTTGTCTAGTCCAGCATTGATCAAGAAAAGAAAAAAAGAAAAGAAAAGAAAAGAAAAGGACGCTCTTGTCTAGCATAACCCATTTTCCACGTCCACTCATTTGTGGTTGTGTTTTGAATGGTGCACCACTTTCTATTTGTCCTCTTTCAAAGAAAGAGACTTCACACTTTCTTTCGATTAAGAACGTAACTAACAAGATATATTGTCAAAATTGTCATGCACGAAATATCATGATATGATATGACCCAATTTATTGGAAGATAATGTCACTGTCGTAGTTAGAAGAAAATGCTTTTTAAATTAGTAAAGGTTGTCATTGTTTAAGAGACACGTGGGTGATGGGTGTGTGCTTTCAGTTTTTCTAATCAGAAAAAGTATAAAGCAAAGAACGAACTATGGGTTTGTGATTGGGATTGAATGACTCTGGAAAATCCATTTGTTTTTCGGTTGAATTCTTTCACTTTATAGCTTAAGCCCAGCCCATAGAGCTAACAACATGGCAGTTGGCCCTCAGGAGCCCATTCAAAGTTTATTTTTTTTTAATAATAAATCCGACTCCGACCTAATTTAAATTGTATATGAAATTCCCTTTTATAAACTTTAAACTTTGGCCTTTGACTCCCGTCTTATAAGAATTTGTATTTGTGAAGATTAATTGAAGAGGCGAATTACATATTATATTTTATAGAGGTTTTTATTTTAGTTATGAGTATAATTTAGAAGCCCATTGCTACACTTTTTAGAATCCTCTTACGATAGGAAATTATAAATATTTGAATCTTGTGAGTGGTTGAGGTGCTACTATAGTCACGCTAAAATAAAGAAGCCACATGGGTTAAACCTCCTCTAGCCATTTTTTTTCACCAAAAAAAAAAAAAATGTTTGCATGATAACATGTGGTACAGCTTCAAAAAGACTTGTACTATTTGGTGTCACTTTATTTAATTATCTCCTGAAATCACTCATGCTTTGGCGGGACCTTTCGGAAAATTATTATGTACTTCTGGATTACTATAAATGCGTATTGTGATATTGTCTCATCTCACATGAATGGTGGGTCCCACTAATTAAATTAATGATGGGACCCATCATTTATGTGAGAAGGGGGTACGCATTTATGGTACTTCGGGAATACCTAATAATTTTCCTGACCTTCCAAGCCGCTCATCCTATCTATCTCTCTCTTTCTCTAAATTATTTTGAGATGTCACTTGATTGTAATATAAGTTGCATGATATAACGAAAAATTGAATTTAATATACTGTTTCACAGTGAATATTCAGCTAACTGGAAACTGAATACCATTTATTACTGAAAATTGAAAATACTGTAACAAAATAATTTTTAAATATATAAATAATATCGTATGACCCAATTTTAAAATTGATTTTACCAAATTTAGTACTTGCAAGTAAGTCCTATAAATAGTATATGAGATTTACTATTTAAAATATAAAAGCAAGTGAGTTTGGATTTCAGCTGTATCCAAACTCACACAGAAAAGAAAAACACGCAAAAGGACTTTGAAATTCTTTATACGGCAGATTTTGCACTAGTGGATTTTTTTTTTTGCTAAATGATTTTGAACTAGTTAATAAATCACATGATGTCAATAATCACACTGGGAATACAAAACAACGTTGACCCAGAAGCAGGATCAAATATCGAGGTTTGATGGCACTTGGAGTTCTAGCACATGTTTTTAAGTAGCACATCAAATTGACCACCAAGAAGATGAATCTTTGCTTTGAAAATTTGTTTGAAATGCAAGTGGCTTTTAACAAATTCCAAAATTCCATCCATCACATTACCAACTCATAGGGTTTTAAAAATGTTTCATAGGTATGAAATAGAATAGTTTAACTAAAAGTTGGGACATTACTTCTTTGTTTTTATTTATTTATTTTTATTTTTAATAAAAAAAGTATTCATAATAGGTATATTCTTAGGACATTAGTTAAAGAAAAGAAAGTATTTATACTACTTTTATGAGAAATATAAAAAATTATCAAAAATTAAATTATTTTTTTCTCATAAAAAGTTTCTAAAAATATTTTTCTAAATTTGTTACATTTTCCCTTATAAAAATATATATGGTATCTATGATGTATAACTATTAACAACATAACTATTAAAAACAAAAGGGTTATGTTTCTAAAAATGGTTCCTAAACCAATACCCTGATGACATTTGTTAACATTTCTTTTATTATAGTTAAATTATTATATAAGTTTGAGATATAAGTCATATTAAAGAGGGGTCAGATTAACGGATAATTTTAGAAAAATTTTTAATATCACTTTTATGGGAAATATAAATTTTTTAAAAAAAAGTCCTTTTTTTTTTTTTTTTTTTTTTTTCTTTTCTCATCAAATATTGATACTTAATAATTTAATAGCAATGCTATAGACAAAAAAAAAAAAAAAAAAAAAAAATCACAATAGTTGAGTGGACAAGCATTTATTGGTTTTTATCTAGACCTATTACTAACATCATGTATTACCTACCACTAATAATCTGCCATATCAATTAGGTATGAATTTTTATTTTTATTATTATTATTATTATTATTATTTTTTTGCGTTTATAGACTTTCTCATAATTTTATGGATGAAAATTCATCTCAAAAGACCTAATTTTGATGCCTCGTATGAATAGTCAAGAGATTTGTAACTTAAATTGTTCTTATTTCTTGATCCTTTTAATAGAGACATTTAAGGTGATAATCCTAAGTGGGACCTTTATATTTAAATATCAATTAAAAAAATTATTTAATACTAACGAAATAACCAATCTTAATTTGATGAATTAGAAATTTTATGAATTAATACTAACTAAACTAAGGGTTTGTTTGGATTGAGGAGGGAGGGAGGGGGAGTGGAGGAGAGTAAAGCAAAGTTGGTTGAAAGTAGGCTGGACTAACTCTACTCTACTCCCTCTCCCTCCCTCTCCCTCTCAATCCAAACTAATCATAAAGTTAATTTCATATTTTTTTTAAAAGAAAATTTTAATTTCATATAGAGATAGAGATTGTTTGATGTGTAGCTATATGAAAAATTAGGTAAGTAATGTTGACAATATGTTGTGTAGAATGTTGTCTGGCAACAATTACAACATCAAAACAATTTTTTTTCCCAAAATAGTTTATGGTTTTCAACTGGGTTTAGTTTTTGTTGGTATAATACTTTGGAGACCTTTTTGGAGGTGAGATAAAAATCAACATTGTACAACCTTTATTTATTTATTTATTTTTAAACACTTATTATCATATAATCTTGAAAAATGCTAAAGGTATTATAAATTTTACCACATAAGGCACATAAATTGATGTAGCAATGAATGTAATATCTCCATCATCACTCTACAATTTTGGACCTTTTTATAATGAGATAGAGCCTTTATATAAAGGGTGAAATCATTAAAATATTGGGGGGCCTTAGGCTTAGGCCTTGAGCCTTCCCTGCATCTAGGGTTCAAACTCACATTAAATAATAATAATAAGAGTGGACGGTAATATAATATAGTTGACTCCAAACTTGTAAGTCTAAGTTTTTGGTTTTAAGTGGTATCCTTACACATCATATCAAGGTTAAAATGTAAATTGCACAATCTAAATTTGACTGAAATTTATTTTAATAATTTCATTAAAAACAAGATCGGTCTTGGCGCATGTGCTTAGTTAGAAGTCCCTCAACTAAATTATGATCAACGACAAGTTTCCCATTTCGGCTACCGATGAGCTATTAGATGAGTTGAATGGGGCAAGGTTTTCTCAAAATTAGATCTATGATTTGGGTAACATTAGATTCGTTTCCTACATGCTGATGTTCATAAAATAGCTTTTCGCACACTCCATGAACATTATGAATTCTTGATTATGTGTTACGTGATGTGACCTTCTTTTAGCAAAGCAACGTGTTTTGGTTTTAATTTGAGTAAAAACTAGATCTTCCAAAAGATTAACGTCCGTTATAATTTTCTCATTTATATCATTGTACAAAGTGTTAAGTTATTTATAGACATACAAACTCCAAATTGAAAGAAACAACTAATTAACATAAACAACAGATAAGAATAGCACAATGCTTATATCAACTGCTATTCAAAAGACTTCCTAACTGCTATGGATAATTACCCTCATTATTCAAAAACTAAAAAATAAAAAATAATGATAATCCACAATTGAATTATTCTCCAGCAGTATATTCCAACAACCTCTATGATAGTGTGCCAAGTAGGAGTTCTAGAATTCCTAAGCCCAATTATAAATACTTGGCTAGCTTGGAAGATAAGGATGAAAAGAACTCTGCTACTATACATGAGAAGTTGCCGCCAAAACCTTAGGAGTTTGATGATCCTTATCATCGTCTTTAATTATATTATCATCTTATCATTATTTTGATAATTGTTGTTAGTTCTTGTCGTTGTTATCACATTATCTTAGGACCTGTTGGTTAGTTGTTGAATAAGTCTCCAATTGGGAGATAATTGTTTAGCTTTAAATATTAGGATGTAAGCCATTAGGAGGAGGTTGGTGAATTTTCTCTTGTACTGTGAAGAAAGTCTTTTATCAATTTCTCATCTTTGTTTTATCAACTTGGTATTAGAGCATGGCCACCATGAAGGACCAAATTGAGAAATTAGAGAGTGAAATGCAGGAGCTAAAAGAGAGTGTGCAAAAGTTGACCATAGAATCACAATTTCTTGGTTCATCTATGCGTGAAATCAAAGAGATGTTGTCCAATTCCCGTGACAAATTAGATTCTTTTTCAACCCCAAAATCAGATGAGTCAATTAGATTCAAAACTACAACACATGATCAACCTCAACCCGCCAAGCTGGATTTTCCAAAGTACTCGGGTGATGATCCAATGGTTTGGCTTGACCTTGTAAGTCAATATTTTGACTACCAAGGGACACCTGAAGATCGTAAAGTCACGTTAGCTGTGTTTCATTTGGAAGGAGAAGCAAACCGATGGTGGCAGTGGATGAAGAAGGTGTTTCAAGAGGAGAAGACAAAGATCACATGGAAGAAATTCAAAAAAGAGTTATTGGTTCGATTTGGGCCAACGGAGGATGAGGATTTTGATGAAGCTTTGTCTAAGATATGTCAGAAGGGAACACTCCGGGAGTACCAGCGAGAGTTTGAAAGGTTAGCTAATCAAGTTGATGGGTGGCCTCAAAAGGCATTGGTGGGAGCTTTCATGGGTGGATTAAAAGAAGAGATTGCCTCGGAAATCCGAATGTTCAAACCAAAAATTCTCTCGGAAGCTATTGAGTTGGCTAGAATCAAAGATGAGAGTCTAAATAGACGGCGTCAAGGCAAGAAGGGTTTCCAGCAGTCCAATTCCATGACCAAGTCTCTGCGGAAGTCAAGTTCACGTAGCACTCTTGGTACAACGAATCAAGCAACGGAAATTGGAAGCACAGGGAAGATTTCTTGGGAGGAAATGCAAAGGGGGAATGAAAAAGGGCTATGCTTTAGCTGCAACAAGAAGTTTACACCGAGGCATCGTTGTGCCACACCACAAGCCTTTTTGGTAGAAGCTTACTCACAGCAGGAGCTATTGGAAGTCACTGACAGCAAATGGGAAGAAGATGATCTCTAAGAGAATGAGATCAACAAAGAAGATGCTCCATTGATTTCCCTTCATGCAATCGCCCCGAACCATGCAAGTAAAAGCGTGAATATAGGTAAAAGAGAACTCATTATTCTCATTTACAGTGGATCAATCCACAAGTTTTTGGATAAGAAGTTGTTCCAATCACTACAATTAGAAGTCACGCCTATTAAGGAGTTCATGGTGATGGTAGCAAATGGAGAGAGTTTGGTTTGCCGAGAGAGGTATGAACATGTCTCAATTACTGTCTAAGGATTTCCATTTTGCACTACTTCCTATTCCTTACCACTCAATGGGCTAGATTTGGTGTTAGGCATACAATGGTTGGAATTGTTAGGACCGGTGGAGTGTGATTGGAAGATTATGACTTTCAATGGGAGGGTAAACCATATGTAATCATGGCTTCCTCAATCAAACCCACTCAAGAGGTGACCCTATAAAGGCAGCTGGAACATGAAATGCAAGGTGGGGGGGGGGGGGGGGGGGGGGGGGGAACTATTTACCATCATGTAGAAGGGAGAGGACAACATGGGGATGGCTCTGGTACCGGCTTGATTGCAACCATTGCTCCAAGAATTTCAGCATGTATTGGAGGGACCAAAGACTCTGCCTCCTTCTAGAGGATTTGATCACCAGATTCCATTAAAAGAAGGCAGCTTACCCATTAATGTGAGACCTTACCAAAAAGATGAAATTGAACAAGCTAGTGAAGGAGATGTTGTCTATAGCAATTCGTCCAATTTGAAGTCCTTTTTCCTCACCTATCCTGTTAGTAAAAAAAAAAAGACGAATCATGGTGGTTTTGTACTGATTATAGTGCTCTAAATACGGTGCCCATTAAGGACCGTTTTCCAATTCCAACAGTGGATGATATGCTAGATGAGCTTCATGGAGCGACTTACCTCACCAAGTTGGACCTTCGAGTAGGATACCATCAAATTCGTGTCCACCCTGATGACATTCACAAAACAACTTTCCACACTCAGTGGCCACTTTGAATATCTTGTGATGCCTTTTGGGCTTTGCAACACCCCATCCACTTTCCAAGCAGCAATGAACGCCATATTTCAACCGTATTTACGAAAATTCTTACTGGTTTTCCTTGACGACATATTGATATACAACAAAATGTGGGAGGAGCACATCATTCAGCTCAGGAAAGTTTTTGAAGTACTTAGCAACCTGTGGACGCTTGGAAATTAATTCCCTCTTGGGTTTTTGGTTTCCACATTGGGTGCTTTGGCGACGTGATTTATGGGTGCATGTGTTTCTAGGGTGAGGTGTGTGAGTCTTTTTTTTTTTTTAATTATTTTTTCAATTCTAAGTAGTCACTACCAACCATTGGTTTTGTATTAGGTGTGATTGATCATCTATTTATCTAATTTGTTTTACTTAATTAACTAAAAACTGATTCAAGGGTATTAATTAATTAATGTAAACAATGTCTCGAACTAAAGATTTTGGACTCGGAAGTTTGATTACAGGTGTGAAAGATATTAGAAATTCCACACCGCCTATTCAAAGGATAGTACCTTATTTTAATTTAACTTCAACATTCACATTTTAGGAAAATAAATTAAACACTTGACATTTGATTTTTGAAAGAGTTTTCATCACACAATACATATACATGTCATGTGAGTATTTTGTTTTATGTATAAAGCATCATCATGTTAATATTTATGGCAAGAAGTATATACGAAAAAAAAATGTAAATTATATATACATATCATGTGAAAACTATTACAAAATTGCAAGAATTTAAATGTATTATAATAAACAAGTGAATATTATACTTACTATATATTTATCATGTGAATATGCTTATTCCATAACATAAAAAGGAGAAGAGAGGAATGATGTCACTTTATGCATTTAAGCCCAGTTTATTGCCCAAGTTTCATTCTCATGCATAAACACAATGAACCAAAAATTATTAGTGCAAAGGGGAGGGGGGATATGTTAGCTTGATGGGAGTCTAATGATTCAATGGAAGTGAATCATAGATACATAAAAAACCTCTTAAAAATGATGTCACTTTATGCATTTAAGCCCATTTTATTGTCCAAATTTCATTCTCATGCATAAACAAAATGAACCAAAAATTATTAGAGCAAAGGGGGAGGGGGATATGTTAGCTTGATGGAAGTCTAATGATTCAATGGAAGTGAATCATAGACACATAACAAACCTCTTAAAAATGATGCAATTTTTAAAGGAAAGATTTAAAAGCAACTCTATATAAAAGGAAACCTATAATTTTCTTTTAAAAAGATGAGTGTTTTCTTTTGAGAAAATCTCATGACTTTTGGAAAAAAGGTTTACTTTAAAACTAACACTCTATTGGAAGAGATCCTTAAAAAAAAAAGAAAAAAAGAGAGGATTCTCTTGGTTTTACATGAAAAAAGTGTTTTTATTTATTTATTTTTATTTTTTTGAGAGTGTGAGAGACCTCGACAAAAGCGTCCCTCAAAAAAGAGATTCGGGTACCTTTTAGGGCACCTCTCTTTTTGGGTATGTGGTATGGAGTCGCCACTTATTTTTTTTTTATGCAAAAATAAATAAATAATAAAAAATAAATATATACAAATACATGACTGAATTTTTCTTTTTATTGATTGATTAAAAGAAATTACATATCTTGAAAAACTTTAAAATTACATAGCTTTAGGTTCTAGTTACAATCTACCAAAAATACATGGCTTTTGTCCTAGTTACATTCTACCTAAAATAAAAAGTAAAGACAAGGCTAGGTCTACTTAACCAATGACCTAAATTCGGAGGCTAGGTTACGGAATGGGAAGGTATTAGGCACCCATTTCAACCAGACAGAGTCTGGTCTTCTAAACACTTGTAACCAATGTACTTTTTTATGTATGTTATGAATGATAAGTTGAACATGTGACACTAAAATTAAATCACACAAATTTATTTATGAATGAAGTCTCTTCTTTTGTTTTAAAAAAATTTAGATTTGTTTTGATTGGTAAAAAAAATTGATTTTGATTTGTCAAAATACTAAATCTGTTTTGTAGTATGTAGAAAAAAGTGGTTTTTGGAGGTAAAAATTCAGTTTTTTTTTTTTTTTTTTTTTTTTACATAAAATAAAGTCTTTTGGTTTGAAAAAAGTATTAGATCTGTTTTTTAAGAACTAAAAAAAAATGGTTTTTGGATTTATAAAAGATCAGATTTATTTTGAGAAAAAAAAATGTTTCTTTGATAATAGAAAAATTAGATCTGGTTTGTATATGTTAAAAAAAAATGAAAAAGATTTTTTAAGAAGAGAGTTTCACTCATAATCTAAATTTATGCAACATGAATTAAAGAAAATAAACACAAACACAATTATGTTTAATCTTTTTCTTTATTTCAAATCTGCATGTATTAAAGAAAAATTAGATATGTATCTAAGAAAGATACAAATCAGTTTTTAATTGAGAAAAATTCAGATCTGCATCTCATAAAGATGCAGATCTGTTTTTCTTTGAGAAAAATTTAGATCTACATCTAAGAACG
The DNA here is from genome assembly GCF_932294415.1 of Quercus robur. Classification (NCBI taxonomy): domain Eukaryota; kingdom Viridiplantae; phylum Streptophyta; class Magnoliopsida; order Fagales; family Fagaceae; genus Quercus; species Quercus robur. The sequence goes on from NC_065538.1 coordinate 31,620,049, forward strand.
ATGCAGATCTGTTTTTGTATTGAGGAAAAATCAGATGTAGTCTAATAATGATGTAGATCTGTCTTATTTCAAGAAAAATCTAGATCTACACCTAATAAAGATGTAGATCTGTTTTATTTTAAGAAAAAGAATTGCTCACATGCAGTTTGTTGACATTCAAGAAAGAGATTATAACAATCACATAAAAAAAAAAAAATCATGCTTTAAACAAAACAACAATTAACAATTCATGCTATGGATAAAACATTTATCACCATAAAAAGATAGCATAAAAAAGAGAGGACGATTGAAAAAAACCTCTTGCATGAGCACTCCTTGTTCTTGAGAGGATGTTTTAAGGTTTAAAGAAACTTATTCAGTTATCTTTGAAACCTAAAAACCCTAATTTAAGCAGCAAATCTCAGAGAGGATCAGCAGATATCAACAATTTGAGAGCCTCAAAACGTGTGCCTCTTCGAGCGTAAAAAAAAGGGTGTTGAATTATGAGGTTTAGTCTCTATTTATAGAGGTCAGAGGGCTCTAAAAAATAGGTACAGACGATTAGGGTTTGAATTCGGATGCATCCTTTTGCGAAAAGATCGAAAATGGTATGCATTATCGTCACCCGAAGGTCGTTGGGCCAAAGCCCAATACATGGAAATTCAGCCCTTTTAGAGTGCCATTCGGCACTCCAAAAGTGCCGAATTGGCCTTTGGACTCCGAACGTTCTTTCGCATTTGGGTTCCATTTAGACTCCTTTTCTAGGGTTTTTTGGCTGGTCCTTGTACCTAGACGTGTTTTCATCCTCCGTCTATGATTTTTCATCTCTTTTTTGGATAATTCAGGCTATTTAAGAACAATTATCTTTTAGATAAATACCCTAAAATAAATCTTGATAAAGTTCAGATTATCCACAATTTTATTGTTATCCAATCATCCCTTTTATTCCTATGCATGCAATCCTATTTTAAACACTAATTATTAACCAATCACAAAATTATTTAATTAATTTTAATGGCTTAATCAATCAGAATTAATTTAAACTAATCATGTGTGGTCGACCTTACCTAGACACAATGCATGTTGACCGTGCAAACTTAATCATGCGATATCTTTTGATCTGATAGCCCGATTTGAAAATCGGAAACATCGTTGCGATCGTTAGAATCTCAAGATCATTTTTATGATAGGCAATGAATGAATTAATGCATGTAATGCAAAGACAAGTTGATGCATGTAATGCAAGAATCAATTGATGCATGTGATGTAATTTGTGGTACATGGATGGTCATTCAAGTCATTCTCCTTGATTAAATTATGGGTGCAAAATTGATTGTCTACAATGAGAAAACATAAAAATGTGCTAATTTTAAGAAAAATGGATTTTGGGAAAGTAAAAAGAACTTTTTCGAACAATACTTTAAGACTCAAAATCTTTTTAAAAACTTGTTTTTTAGGGAAAGAAAAGGGGTCTCCAAAATTTTTGGGAAGAAAAAACCCAAAACTTAGATTTGGATTTAAAAACATTAAAAGAAGGAGAAAGTTTTTAAGAAAAAGGGGGTTCCATGGTTTTAATGAAAACCATAGTTTTTGTTCATCTTTTAAGGTATTAAAAAAAAAAAAAAAACCCTAAAAATGAGCTTAGTTGAAAAAGGAATTTTGGAAGAATAAAAGGTTTAAAATTAAAATCATCATATTTTAGGGAAAAAGAGTTTCCACATCTTTTTGAAAGAAAAAACCTAAAACTTAGGTCAAAATTATTTTTAAAAAATAGGGGTTTTTAAGAAGAAAGGGTTCCATGGTTTTTATTCATTTTTGTGTAAAAAGAAATAATCAAACTTAACCTTTTTTTTTGGAAAAGGATTTTGAAATGGGCATTGATTGGGTTTTTTAAAACCATACCCCTTTGGAAGGTATTTTGCTGAAAGGGAACTCAAAAGAAAGTCGCATTTTATTCCTTGAAAAGATCAATTTTAGAAAAAGTGGATGGCCATTGGTGCCCATTTTTTAATCTTTTGGAAAACAAATTTTTAGAGAATTGTTTACCCAAACTTCTCATTATTTGGTAATTTGGGGTTCATGGTGCTAACTATAGAGCTAGTACCCATGAGAATGATAATAAGCAAAATAAAGAGAACTTATAGGTAAAAGAAATGAATTAAAAGCAACGAATAACATAATTTAAAGGACTTAAAATGTAACAACAATTTATGGGCAAGAACATAATTTAAAAAGTTGAAAATAAATGCAATTTATAAGCAAGAACATAATTTAAAAGACTTTGAAAATAAAGGAAATTTATAAGCAATAACATAATATCAAAGACTTGAAAATGAAGGCAATTTATAAGAAATAAAATAATTTAAAAGACTTGAAAATAAGGACTATTTATAAACAATAACATAATTTAAAGGACTTGAATATAAAGACAATTTATAAGCAAGAAGCCAAGAACATAATTTAAAGGACTTGAAAATAAAGGCAATTTAAGCAAGAGCATAATTAACAAAGAGATGATTTGAAGCTTTTTTGAAAATGAAATCTCCCTCAAATGAACCCTAAAACTTGTAAGAGCCAAGCTTGTAGGCTCCCTCCCATGATGGAAATGGAAGTATCTATACTCCTTCTTTCGAGTGATCCTATCCCAATTTCTAAAAGTATTCGCATGTTGTGCTTGGAAAAAATTTTAAGATTCATTTAAGAAAGACCTACCTATCTTATATCTCCACTTTCCTACTAAGATTGGTTGTGCGCGAGGCTATTCCAGCACATGCCTTCTAGTTCGGAAGATGAAGGTTTACCATATTCATTAAAGGAAAACCCACCTATGTTAAATCTCCATATGCCTTCTATTCCACCACAAAGAGAGAATTAAAGAGAATGATGTAGCTATGAACAAAGCTACCCATTTCTATTACAAGGCTTACGAAGCATACTTAAGAGCTTTGGAGGTATGAAAATGGTGGAAAAGAGGGCTGGAGTTTTTGTTTAAGTGAAAGCTTTTCTAAAGAAAAAGAGAGAGAAACTAAAATTAGAAAAATTCCTAAGAGAGAGAGAGAAAGAGAGGATTTTTGGGATTTTTGTGCATGTTTTGTTGGTAGGAGGGTGGGGGGGGGGGGGGGTCTATTTACAGAGGGTGTGAGATGTCAACATCTCACCCAGCCACACAAAGCATCTTGCGGCTTGGGGTGAGATGTCAACATCACCCAAAATACCTTGATGCATACACAATTTCACTTTTCGTCTTTTTATTTTTTTAAACTCTATTTTTTAGCTGATTTTTGGAGGCCTTACGAAGCTTGGGTTTCTTCAAACTTAGTGTCCATGGAAAGGTCTAGATGTCTAGTTTCCATAGTTCCTAACCTTGCATGATGTGGAGTTATGGTTGTTGAGATATAAAGTCTAGAAGGGAGGTGATGCAGTGCAGGAAATTTAATAGCACTGTTTTGGAAAATTCATCTCTCCCAATCTGGGCAGATATTGCCAGCTCTTTTTATGGAAAGTAGATGACTCATCATAATTCAATCTAGTTCAGGCAGATTGCACTAGTTATGGCAGGATTGATATAGTTTATTGCGTGAAAACGCCCTAAAAATAGCTCTTTTTACTTGATTTTGGCATTTTCATGATATCTTATCCGTTTTAATTTTGATTTTGGCTTGTGAAATGTTGTTTCGAAGAGAATTTCATGATATTTAAGATGGTTTAAAATTTACCTTGATCAGACGGTGGATAAAAAAGTCAATGTTTTGACCACACCTAGGTAGGGTTTGATCAGCATTGGTCAAATTTTGCTAGAAATGACAAGTTTTATTTTGGATTGTTTGTTTCATCGTCCAATTAGGGTTAATAGGGGTTTTACTCATTGTTTCCAACTTTTGGTTTTAAAAATCATGAGTTTCACCATTTTTTGAGATTTAAATCACTATTTTGGCATGTTAATTGGGGCAAAAAGAAAAAGAAAAAAGAAGTAGAAGATATTGACACTAATTCATTCGTAGGTTTTGTTAATATTCTTTAGACTCACAACTAATACCATTTTATTATCTATCATTTTAAAATTGTTATCTTAGCAATTGTGAAAAGTTGTCTATCTATACTTACTATTTACTATAATATATGTAGAAGGGAGTAATTCATGGTTCTTACATACGACTAGGAGTGAGCAATGACTGAACCTCACCGATAAAACCAAGCCTTACAGACCGAACTGCATTGAACTTTGGGCCGACCGAAGGAGCCAATGCCTATGAATGGAACCTGGTGACTCTTCCGACGTTGGTGCGGTAACACAGACGGAATTGATTTTTGAAATTGACCCACAAACTGCATCGACTAATTCATATATAGGAAAAAATTCAACAACACATGGCACCACTAGTAAATCTACAACTGAATTGATATGCAACATTGCAACCCACCTTGAGCCCATAGATGAGTCTTTGACTCTTTTCTTAGAGTTTCAGTCCTTCCTCTCTTCTCTTGTTGCATTCCATATTTTCTTAGTTTGTCTCCTTCGTCTTTCTTTATCTGATTTCCCTTCTTTTTTTAACTCTTTTTCTTTTCGCTTCAAGTTATTTAAACTAGTTTCTGGACTATTGTAGTGCCTTTAAATCCTTGCTTCAATTTCAAGAAGGGTACTGCCCACGCGTATGGTTGAAAACCATACACTAGGCAATGTTAATTAATATCAGTAACACTCTCCCCTAATATTTTACTTTTTTTTTTCAAGTAACTACTTTTTTTCTCCACTCCCACGTACGAATTCTTCTTCTTATAGTCCCTCTTTCTTTTTTTTTTTTTTTTTTAATTGATAGATATTTTATATAACATATAGCATACTAAACTAGTATTAGTTTGATAAAAATATATAATATATCATATAAATAAAATAATGGAAGACCTTATTGTGGTTGAGTAATGACTAAGGGTGTGTTTGAATTGGGTGAAAACTGTTTCCGGAAATCATTTTCCGTAAAACCAGAGTGTTTGGCTATCATGGAAAATATCATTTTCCGGAAAATGACTTCCAGTTGACCACTATTTTCACCTTTGACCCGGAAATCATTTACTCCCCTCATTTTCACTTCAAATCACTTCCGGAAAGAGAGAGAGAGAGAGAGAGAGAGAGAGAGCCACAGAAAGAAAGAACTCAGCGAACAAAAGAGAGAGCGAGCTAGAGAAAGAACGATCAGCGCCGATCACAAAGCGAACCAAACGCCGATCAGCGAGCGTCCCAAACGCCGATCAGCGCCGAACCGAACGCCGATTTCGTCATGAAGCAAACACCGATCCACCACTGCGAAGCAAACGCCGATTTCCTCCCACTTCGGTCACGCCGAGCTCACCTCACCGCCGATCCTTCACGGTAGTCCGATCACCGAGCTTTAGGAAGACCCACGGTGACTTTTCCTTCCACCTTTGATCGATTCGAGCTCCGATCCACACATCACCTCACCGCCGATGCACTGTCACCGAACCCCCACCTCCGTAAAACACACAAGTCCGATCCACATGCACATCGGATCCGATGTGCATTTTATATATATATATATATATATATATATTTTAATTCTCCATTTTTTATTTAAACTGTGTTCATGGATGTTTAAGGGGATCAATGTGTAGAACTTGGTATTGTGATTTTGCTGTGATGGAACCCCTGTTCTGTGTAGAATTTTGCTGTGATGTTGAAGAATAATGTTGGGAAATGTTGGTGCTGTGAACTTGATAATGTTGGTGCTATAAAAGGAAGTCATTTTTTGTAAAATGTTTGTACGAACCAAACACCGGAATTGATTTTCCGTAAAACGAATTCCGACACAGCCAAACACCTGAATACATTTTCCTTTCCGGAAAATAGCATTTCCAGAAAATGAAATATTTTCCGGAAATGCTTTTACGCAAACCAAACGCAGCCTAAGTAGAAAAACAATTTTTTTTTTTAATATTTCAAACCGATAAAATTGATGAAACCAACCACAAAAAACTGCACTATTGTAGGTTAAAAAATCGACCCTTGGAGGTGTGCATCGGTTCCGGTTATGGGGAAATCGATCCCTATCGGTTTGGTGATGAATTTGAGACAAAAACCACACCAATTGAACTGCGCACACCCCTACATACGATTATGTGACCCCTTTAAACCCTGACCCAAAAAAAGAAAAAGAAAAAAAAAAGGTTCATTGTATCTAAACCTTGTCAATATGAGTAAACCATGAGAGGCACAAGAATTCCTTGTCGGATTTTAAGGGCCTTAATCAACTTATCAATGACTGTGATCTTCGAATTGAAGGTTCGTTAAATTCCGGCTATTGGATATGGCCTACAAAGCATAATCAGACACTATACATTAAACCTTAAGGACAAAACTTAGGTACAGTACCTTAAGTGCTGTTTCTTAGGTTCCCCTCTTAAAATTTAGCCATGTGGTTACTTAACTAAAAAAATACACTTCCATCGAATGAGAAAAAATCCACATGGCAAAATCTTAAAAGAGGAACCTAAAGAACAACACCTAAGTACTGTACCTAAGTCTTGCTCAAACCTTAAACATGATTTTTTAGGGAAAAAAAAGAGGTATTTTGTATGGTATAGGCTTGTGATAGAAAAGAATTATACCTAATAGCATGGTTTTAAAACCCGGACCGTTCATTGAATCGTAAAAGGGAGAGGTTCAAGATTTTTGAGGTCAAACCAAGGTTGAACCGGGGTCAAATCATGATGATGTCATAATTATTTTAATAATTAATTAAAGCCTAAATATAGATATTAAATTTATAAAACTAGCAAAATTGACTAATATATATATATATATGTGAGGGAAATTTAATGATTTTCAAGCATATATTTAATAATTAAATAAGAAAGTTAATAAAATAAAATAATGACCATGAAAACATTAAAATTTATGATTAATTTTTGAAGTAAAGTTGAATATCTTTGAAGGATTTTAATTATAATTTTTTTAATTCCTTGTAAGAGATGGATAATTTAATTAAGTAGAATAAAATTGTGTTAAGTCGTTTTTTATAAAAAAAAAAAAAAAATTGCTAATGAGTTGGACCGCACGGTTCTTGCCATTGGTTTTGCTTGAATCGTGTGGTCCAATCCCGGTTTTAGGGGTTCACAGAATTGCCATATATGCCCGGTTCTCTAAGCTTAAAAAACCGGATTTCAATCCGGTTTCCGATTTTCATGGTCCGACCTTCCGGGCCGGTCCGGGTTTGAAAACAGTGCCTAATAGCCACACACATATTAAACAATTTTGGAGAGAAACAATTAAATGACATATTTAATATCCACATGGGTGTGACACTTTAATTTTCCTTCTAACAAAATCAATGTGAAAGGCATTAATAACCTAAAAAAGGAAAATTTAACATGATTTTCTCTTTCTCTTTGTAACAAATCTATTTCATGATTAAGATTAAAAATTACAAAACTAAATATATCTAATGACATGTCATTTAGTTAAGTCATGAATTCTCATAGGTGTTTTGTTTTTTTTTTTTTTTGTGCTTCATTCTGTGTTAAATTATGAAAGCTCAATTAGTGTAGAAACACTAATACTTGTTTAGACCCCCAATGTTAAATTACGGCTTAATTGCTTTTACTATAACCTAAGTGTGGAACAAGAGTAAATGAAGCGTAGTAAACCAGAATTACTCTAGTGCATGAACATAAGCAATAAAAAATGAATGTAAAGCACAAAAAGTAAGGGAAGAAAGATGCAAATACAAAATAACACGACAATGTATTATTAAAGAAGAAACCGAAAAACTTGGCAAAAAACCTTTTCGCGACCCTCCAAGTCGAAATTGATCCACTGGTGAATAAGTTAAAGTACACGAATATCAAAAAGACCCTCTAAGCCTAATCTATCAATGTACTTGAGCCCTCCAAGCTTCAGCTACCAACGGACTTCTCGGAGTCTTGTTTTCATTAGTTATCTGGATCTCACAATATTGCCCGATTGCATTCGCCAAGCCTCATCGACTTCTTTTGGCAAATCCCAAATTCTTCCCAGGCTCCAAAATACTCTCTACACTTTGAATAGGTGTGAATTGTGTTTGGGTACAATTCTCCTCTCAAAGTATAACAATGGGAGAGGGAAAGGAGAAGAAATTATAAAGGAATTCTCAATTAAGGATGAGTAGCGCTCTCTAAAATGGTGGGTGTGTTGTAGAAACCTCTCTAGTGTTTTCTATCTGAATAGCCTCCTTTTAATTTTGTGGCTAGTAAGGGTATATATAGTATGAGTAAAGGGTATAAGAGTCATACTTAAAATCCCAATAGTCAGTGCATTTCGTGGGTCATCTTGTGACTTAGCCAACTCGCGAGATGAGTTGCGAAACTCACTAACTCTTCAGCTTTCGGCATGTGCTCCTCATGTGACGTTTGTGGGTTGCACCACTCACGAGCCAAGTCGCGAGATCAACTTCTTGAGTAATCTTCACTAACTTAATACTAAACCCAAAACAATAAAATCCCACAAAATACAAGGAAATAAATTAATGTAATTACAACACTTTTTTATTATGGAATAAGCCAACATAAATGTTATGTGAAAAACCATAACTTGACAAATTAATTTGTTGTAATTCCACACACACACACACACTCTACTATACATCTCTTTCCCATAGATTTTAACCTAGAGATATAGGGTTTTATAAATCAGAAACTCACACCTTAAGAGTGTGAGAATTGTGCCTTTCATTAAAAAGTCAAATACCTTAGTTTCTCTACACCTCTTCCCTCTCACAATTTCCATACGAATGAGAGGAGATTCTATCCTTCACCTTCTTCACCATATTGAGTATTGATTTTTGTTTGGACATTTGGGAAGTATTAGAGTTTGACCACATTTTCAACCGTGGAGGCTTGGTGGTGCAATTGGGTGGTGTTGTAGGATCTAGAAAGCTAGCAAAGACAAAACTCCGTGAAGTCCGTTGGTAGCTAGAACTTAAAGGGCTCAAGTACATTGAGTAACTTAGGCTTGGAGGATCCTTGTGTATTCTTGTACTTCAACTCATTCACTAATGTATCATTTCCGATTTGTTTGGATGCTTTGGTTAATTAATTGGCTAATTATGTAAATTCTGCTTTAATTGCGTTCAGTCTAAAATTAATGAGAAATTAGAACCAAGAACAATTTACCATTTAAATTTTTTTTGTGAAAGTTTTATTAAAATGTTGTGTATGTAGCATTTCTTAAAATTAATTAAGGGGTAACTAAAATTGGAGGGTCTAGAAAAACAGCACCTAGTATTTGGCTAGTGCAACTTTCACATTTTAAAATTTCAAATGAGGTTTTCTATAACACCTGGTCCATGAAAAGAAAAAGGGCGAAAATCACATTTTCGTCTCTACATTTTCACACGATTCCCACTTTGGTCCCTATATTTTATTTTTACTGCTTTTAGTCCCTATTTAGAAAAACGCCTTCTGTTTTAGTCCTTTCCGTCAGTGTCGTTAGGGCACTGACCTACGTGGCAAACAGAATTATTAAAATAATAATAAAAAATTTTATTTTGTCATTAAAAAATGCCAAGTCAGCATTTAAATTTTAAAAAATAATTTATTAATTTTAATTAAATAAAAAAATAAAAAACAGAAATAAAAATAAGAAATCACATTAATTGAGATTGAAATGTGTCTTGAGCAAGAACAATAAGAACACAAACTCAGATCTAAGAATACAAAATTAAAATCCAAAAATCACAAACCCAATTAATAAGAACATCAAATTAAACCTGAACAAGGAATTAAACATGAAAACAAACACAAAACACAAACCCAAAAAATTAAAATAAAACTAGCACAAACCCAAAAAATTAAAATAAAACCAGCCTTCTGTTTGTATCTTTGATTTTCTTCTTTCATTTCAGATCCATGACTCTCTCTTTCTCTCTCAAATACCAACACCTTAGTGTTCAGCATATGGCCACCGACACAGCGCACGCGCGACGTCGTGGTGGTGCGCCTCGTCGAGACGCTCTCCAAGCAGTCCATTCTCTCCAAGTGCTACGGCACCTTGCCGAGCAACGAGGCCTCCTCCGCCGCGCGCCTCATCGAGACTGAGGCTTTCTCCACTGCCGCCGCATCCTCCTCTGCTGAGGACGACGGCATCGAGATCCTCCCAGTTTACTCTCGCGAGATCAGCGGCAAAATGCTTGACACTGTTAAGACTCGTGCCTCCTCCGCCGCCGCTTCTTTTGTCGTCGACGCTGGAACTGCGCCGCAGACTCCGTCTTTCGAGGCTGCTTCCGCCACCGCTGCCAGTGAGGATAACTCTCCTACCGTCACTGAATCTTAATCTGAAGTACCGACACTGTTAATTTTCTGTTGTTATTTTCTAGGTTGGTGATTTTTGAATTTTAATTTTGTATTTTTAGATTGAGTTTGTCTACTTGTTGTTTATTTTAATTTTTTGGGTTTGTGTTTTGTGTTTGTTTTCATGTTTAATTCCTTGTTCAGGTTTAATTTGATGTTCTTATTTATTGGGTTTGTGATTTTTGGATTTTAATTTTGTGTTTTTAGATCTGAGTTTGTGTTCTTGTTGTTCTTGCTCAAGACACACTTCAATTTCAATTAATGTGATTTTTTATTTTTATTTCTGTTTTTTATTTTTTTATTTAATTAAAATTAATAAATTATTTTTTAAAATTTAAATGTTGAATTGGCATTTTTTAATGACAAAATAAAATTTATTATTATTATTTTAATAATTCCGTTTGCCACGTAGGTCAGTGCTCTAACGGCACTGACGGAAAGGACTAAAACAGAATGCATTTTTCTAAATAGGGACTAAAAGTGGTAAAATTAAAATATATAGACCAAAGTGGGAATAGTGTGAAAATGTAGGGGCGAAAATGTCCTTTTCGCCAAGAAAAAATTCAACGCGGTGATGAAGTTGACTTTTTCCATTTTACTTGAATTAAGTGTCCTTCAAAGAAGGAGGCACCCAAGTATCAGGTTTCAGGATAACTTTGTGATCACCTTTTTCGTGATATGAACAGACCATAGAAGTGTGAACTCTCCCATTTTCCCTTGAATATAACATCCCTCTCTGAAATTAAGGCCAGAGGAAGAGAAAGCGTACTGTGCATATCATCAGAAGATCTGGGACTGTAGAAATGTCTGGGAACGAAGAAGAAGAAGACGTTATTAATGAAGTAAGGCAGCAGGAAGTTATTAAAGAGCTCAAAGAGAAGAAGGTTTCAAGCCAAAAGCTGCGTGTATATGAGTCGGACATGGAAGAATCTGACGAAATTTCTGATCACCGTAATGGCCATAACTCCAAGGTCTTTCCCACTGGAATTTACATATAATTCATATATATACTTATGGAGACACTGCTAACTAACTTAATTTTGTTTGAACAATCAACAACGTTTATTGCATGATTATAACTTGAAATTTTAGATTTTGTTTTTGTTAGGATCTTAAGTGGCCGGTGATATTGAACCTAGCATTCCAAAGTATTGGAGTGGTGCATGGAGACATTGGCACATCCCCACTATATGTGTATGCGAGCACATTCACTGATGGTATTAAGCACAACGACGACATACTGGGAGTACTTTCCTTGATCTACTATACACTCACCTTAATCCCTCTCATCAAGTATGTGTTCATTGTCTTACGGGCCAATGATAATGGCGAAGGTAAGATCTAATTAACAACCGATCATTTCTATATATATATATATATATACATGAAAACAATGATGGTTTAAGAAGGAAGAAGCTAAGAACTAGTTGTTCTAACCATGGTTTTTTGTATCCCGATCCGGATCTTAGAATCTTAAGATCCTAAAATTCTAAATCCTTAAAACGTCCTAATTCTTACTAGGATCTCTATTAAAGTGAAATTCGTCTGGGATCCCTTTCTAGATCTTAGGATTTTATAGGATTTTGATCCTATGGTGATACTAAAGATCCTATACTATAAAGGAAAATTCAAATTTTTTTTGCTTATTTCGGCCCTCCAAATGTAGCCCAAAAACCCCAAACTGATAAAAAATAATGTAATAACCAGATAAGCTTAGTGGCCCTAGCTTGAATTGATTAAAAAAACATTAAAAAAAAAGCAAAAAATAAAACCTTAAGGCTTATGTCAGTCGTCAATCATCACCTTAACCTAATAAACCAAATCAAAGAAGATAAAAGAGAAGAGAAGAGAATAGACTACTAGAGAGTAGAAGGTGAGTACAAGAAGAATTTGATAGTAACGCTATCATGAGAGAGACCATTAACAATGGAGGTGATTAAAAAAAAAAAAAAAATCTACTAACAATAACGTGAATGTTTTTTATAATGATCAACCGTACTTTGAGGAACCCATCCATGATAACTAAAACTTTGGTCTTGATGATTGAGTGTGTTTGTGGTGTTGTTTGAAACATTGTCATTTGCTTTGTGTTATTTATGTGATACATTAGGTATTGACATAGTTATTTGCTTTGAGTAATTTATGTGAGACGTTATGTATACTTTGAGTTGTTTAACTTAGAAACTAATATTTATGAGTTGTAACTTTTAAACTTTGAACTTTGTTTATTTATTTATAATTTGGTACTTTTCTTTTTATTATGAGTAATTTCACTAATTTGTGCCAAAAATTACTTTTTTTTTTTTCAATGTTTCTTTAATATATATGATGAGTTATAATTATACGAACCCTCTCACCGATCTGTGTAGGATCTCAATCATGATAACCTTGGTCCTAACTATAAATGTTCATGAATTTTTTCTCATTCATTTTGATCAAATAAACACAAATATTAAATCATGCTTTATATTATTAAGCAAATAATAATGAGGATGTTTTGTTTGAAATGAGCATTTGGTAAGTCTTTAAGTTATTAGTTTATTTTTTTGAGAGAATTCAATAGTTACAACAATAAATGTGGGGGCATTCCAACCATCATTCTCCTTGTAAAGAAAAACATACAATGACAATGAATTACACGCTTAATGTCATTTTGTATCTCACATTAAGTGACAATGAAGCTAGGTTGTGTTATTAATTAGATAACGATATGGCTGTGTCTAACGTCAATTTTGATCTATACATGTGATTAGATCTGAGCAGTGGTGGAGCTAGGATTTCAGATTAGGGGGGCAAAATTAAAAGACAAGATTGAAAGTAAAATTATTAATCGATGTAAATAACAAAATAAATATAGAATTATATACTATTAATGCAATTGTCATATAAAATCTAATATAATATAAACTCTAATTTATTTTTTCATACATAATTTAATTTATTCAATTGGAAGATTAGTAAAATACATCTCGATAAGAGTTTGTTTAGAATTTGAATCTAAGTCATTATTATAATTTGGCTTCTCCATAATCTCAATTGATTATAAGTATATATTTCATATTATTAAAATAAATAAAACAAAAAAAAAAATCATAGTTAATAACAATCAAATTAAGAGATTATTCTAAATATATAGAATTTAAACATGTAATTTGATTCCTTAAAATAAATTGAGAAAATAAATCAATATAAAAGAATTATAAAGTTGTATTTTCATTTATGCAAAATTCAGTATTTAATTTTTACTCTATTCTTTAAGTAAATAAAGAGTTTCAAAATTGAAATTATGAAAAAGTTAAAGTAGAAGAGAAAAAGATTAGGGAACGCTAAGGTTTTAGTTTGATATACAAGGACCTAAATATATTTTTATATTATAATTATGTGGGAATACCTTATTTGAGGAACAAATTGCCCTAAGAAAAGCACTTCAAGAAAAAAAAAATTCCTGTACTTAAGAACATGTGGCAAGGAAAAACAGCATGGGTGTTAAGTAGGACCCACAAAACTTTGTTTTGTTTGGAAAAAGACAAAATAATGTTATGAAGATTTGCACCTAATATTGCTTTCTTTTCTAGTCTCTAGGTGTGGAACATTTGTGTCAAGGTCAAAATACTTGATAATGTAATGTGCGTACCCAAAATATATGGTTATTGGGCTTAACCTCTTCTTGGGCTCACAATCTATTTGTTTTATGGGCTTTTTTGTTTCCTACTGTGGGTGGTTCTCTGCTCGGCATATCCAAATACACTCCTATCTCCCCAAGCCTTTCGCTCTTCCTCACAGAATCACTCCTTTGCTCTCTCTAAGTGTTTTACTCCTTTTCTTAGTATTCTTTCCAAAATTGCCAACGCCTTTTTTCTCATTCTCTCCTCCTATTTATAGGCTAGGATGAGTGGAGGAGTTATGATTACTTCTCCTTCTTAGTGCGAATGGAGGTCCAATTCCATCATCTTAAAATGGACGTTTCGTCGGAAAGGTGGGAGTGGCATTGGGACTGATTCCCATTTTTGTCGTCTAATCGATAGTGATGTTGTTAAATGCATGGTCGAGCAGCTAGGCACAATGCGCCTCCGGGCAAGAACTCTCCCATCCAGGTCAGAAATGATTAGGGGGGGTTTGCTTAATGTTTTCACTATGGTCTTATTTTGGGTTCTCGAGCCCAAATTGTGCTCGGAGGACTCTAGGCCGAGGCTTAAGGTCCAAGTGCGAGGACAGTTGTATGACGTGTTGTGGGGCTTGGCCCCAAGGAACACGTGTTCAAGGGTCCAAGCCCTGTATTAGGGGCCCAATTCCCATACAATAGCCCCCCTTGATTCGTGCCTGGTTACCGAGAACGAATCAAGGACAATCAAGTGGTGGTAGTGGTTTCCCAAGAATCTTAATCGTCAGTTGTTGAGTGATACAAATGCCCATCAATGCCACCTCAAAAGAAGCACCACGCCAGACTGTCATGTTCAGCAGTAAGTATGAATTGTCGGTTCGCAAACCGTTTGACGGTTCGTGAACCGAGCCCATGCATGTGAGAGTTATTTGGAGGGATAAGAAAGGTTTTCCTGCCTCTTTTGCATTAAATGTTCTTTATTCCTTCGTTGGCTCCTATAAATAGTTATCTCTGAGTCTTTACTTCACTTTTACATTCTTTATTCTCCAAACTATCACTCTCCCGAGCATACTGTTTTCGTGTGCTCATCTTCCAGCCTAGAACACCATTCCTTCCTAGAGTCCCAAAGTAAGTCCTCTTTTCCTTTCCTTTCAAATCCTCCTCTTCTTTCAGTTTTCTTTTAATCTTAGTTTAGGAATGGGTTATTCTCACCTCCTATCTTTAGAGGCATCCTTGGCTAGCTTTAGGGCAGCCTACAACGTCCCTAGAGATGTTGATATCGCCTACTGTCATGAGGGCGATATCAACCTCCATAGGCATATCGGTGCAAACACCGTCTTTTTCCCTTTGATGGCTATTCTTGAGGGTTGGGTTAGATTCCTAGTTGACCCTATCATTATAGGCACCCTTAGGTTATATGGTTTGTGTCTCGACCAATTCCCCCCTAATTTTTACCGAGTGGTAAGTTGTGTGAGTAGGTTATACCACATATTCGGTTTGTAGTTAAACCACCACGATATTAACTTTATGTATAGTTTGTGCGGAAATATTAGGTTCGATTATTACCTAAAAACCAGAGATATGCAAGTATAGCTGATATCATGCCTTCTTGATTCTAACAGAAACTCGACGGGGGAATTTGTTTGGGTGAGCGACAATTGGTTTGCTGATGAGCTCCCTTACCCGTTCTCGCCACGCGATGTTGGTTGGTACCGATAACTTTCATTTACTTTAAGTTTGCATCTTTTAATTAGTTGTTCACGTATTGAACTAATTAGTCTTTTTTGTTGATCTGCTGCAGAATCAAAAAGGTTCCAACCAAATCTCCGAGTTGTACACGTACGAGATCTTAATTTTGTACTTAGATCAGAAAATTTTGTTCATACAGACGGATGGCTTCAAGCATCCCATTTGATACTCGGCGTCGACCCCGTATATTCGACCTGGCAAGCATTCAACCAGGCATTGCTTGTAGATAGCCCACTTCTATCGTACATAAATGTCCGGCACGCAAACTTCCTCCCGCCTTCTCTAACCACTGGTAAAGCTCGGGACCTCGGCCCTAGGTATATCACTGCAGAGGACCGTGCACCTATACAAGATGAATCAGCAGAGCGTGTATCCCTGAGCCGTAAAGTCCACGTGCCTATTGAAGTGCCAGACACCCCCCCCCCCCAAGTAGCCGAGCCAGTAGAAGCCGAGACCGATTAGGACGTAGATATGGTGACCAGAAGGAAGATGGCCGTTGACTGTTTTATACCCAGCTCTCAGCCCCCAGCCCAGCCTCAAGGCGGGGACCGTGCTCCCCCTCCCCTCGTTGCCAGCCGTCCTAAGAAGAAACAGCAGGTTGGTGACCACCCCCTAAAGTCCCCAGTGATGCTCTTGCAAAGACTCCTTCCCGGGGAGGGATTATGATCCGAGAACCGGTGGGCGATTCCCGGCCACCTGCCAAGGGTAGTAAGGACGTGGCATCCTCATCTCAATCTGTGGACATCTGGCAGCCCACTTTCAAGCTTAGTGATGGGCTTTTGCCAGCGGTGGTCAACATTAAGGCTTGGGCATAAAGCCAAGGGGGGAGGGTGGCCGAAAGCTTGGTGCACGACTTCTTGCTTCTCGAAGACATCCACTTCTTCTCAGACGGGACTGAGGATTCCTTAGCACGGCGATTGCAGTGGCATACCATGGCGGTAATTTTTCTCTCCTTTATTTCTTGTTCATTTTAATGCATAAATAATCCTTTAGCCCTTATATTCGTTACTTTTTTCACCAGTCTGCTCAACTGACTCACATTCTCGATGAGAGAATGAAGGAGCTCGTTGAGGACACTAATCGGGAGAAAGTGTTAAAGGATGTTGCCAATGCCACGGCTAAGGAAAAAAGCATGGTTGCCGAGGTTGTCGAGAAAAAGGCTTAGTCCTCAAAGAAAGCTCGGCTAGTGGCAAAGAGGAAATTGGTCAAGGTAGAGGATAGATTGAGGGGTGTTGGGCTCAAATTGGCAGAAGCAGCCAACCTGAACTTGGCCTAGGCCAACGAGATAGCTAACTTGAAGTTGGCCCTTGAAGCTTGTGAAAACAAGTGGTATGACGAAGGCTTCGCGGATGTCGAGAAATCAATGGAGCCTGTTGTTCATCAAGCCAGGCTTCATGGATTCGGGGCAGGATGGCTGGCAGCCCTCCAAGCGATGGGAGTGCCCGAAGCTTCCCTATTAAGGAATCTAGAGCAAATACCATACTTGGCTCCCCCTCCCCCTGTTTGGAGCCAAATTGATGCTGTCGATGAAGAGGACACCCCTAGTATGAGGGGCGATCAATGTCCATGTTGACCCCGAGGTCACCAGCCACCTTAATATCGCCGAGGACGTTCACTCCTAGCAGCCACTAACCGAGGACGTGCCAGAGCAGCAGACTAATGACGCAACCTAGTTCTCACCTACTAATCTCGTTGTTTGATACTTATGCTTTTCACTAGTTTCTTTTATATGTTTTTATCCGCGTTTACTATTCCTATATTTGTTTGTTTTGCCTAGAGTCACCAGGCTATGGCGACGGAACAATATTTTTATTTTTCTAAGTTTTATTTCCCTATAGTTTCCGGGTTATGGCGACTAAACATTGGTTTAAATTTTATTTGCTTGTTTCAATTGTGTTTATGAATGTTTGCTACTAAGTTATTCTTTCGGTCATGTTCTTTGATTGTTTTTATCTTTTTATCTATATATTCCAGATGACCAAGTATTTTACTTCTCGGATTGGCCTGGAATAGGCCACCTATCTTTAGAAAGAATTTACTTCTCGGTGATAATTACTAGATTTGACATATGTTGATTCTTTAAGAAGACGCAGGGAAATTACCTTCCCCATGATTTGGGGTTGTATACGAGATTGTGGCTTTAGCCCTCCTTAAATGGATTAACGTACTCTAGGTGTGCCTGGCGACTAGAATAGAGCTGGAAAGCTTGTTTCTATTCTTAGAATAGACCAATGTATGGTTCACGTCCATCCAGGAATCATTCTTCTGCCTTTGGATAAAATTTAGGATTAGGTTTCAACCTACCCAGCCATTGTGATTGAACCTGGGAAGCGGGTTTCTACCCTTAGAAAAATCCAGTGTGCGGTTTCCATTTGCTTGGTGATGAAAATCAAGCCGGGAACAGGCTTCTGTCCTTAGAAAAATTTAGCGTAAAGTTTTCACCTGCTTGGTGATGAAAATCGAGTCGGTAATAGGTTTTTGTCCTTAGAAGAATTTAATTGAGCTGGGAACAGGTTTTTGTCCTAAGAAGAATTTAGCATAAGGTTTCCGCTTGTTCGACGATGAAAATTGAGCTAGGAACAGGTTTTCGTCCTTAGAAAAATTTGGCGTAAGGTTTCCACTTGCTCGGTGATGAAAATTAAGCCAGGAACAGGTTTCCTTCCTTAGAAAATTTTGGCGTAAGGTTTCCATTTGCTTGGCGATGAAAATCGAGCCCGGAACAGGTTTCTGTCCTTAGAAAAATTTGGCGTAAGGTTTCCACCTGCTCGGTAATAAAAATCGAGTCAGGAACAAGTTTCTGTTCTCAGAAGTATTTAGCATAAGGTTTCCACCTGCTCGGCGATGAAAATCGAGCCGGGAACAGGTTTCTGTCTTTAGAAAAATTTGATACAAAATTTCCCCGTGTGCGTCGACTAGAGCTTAATAAGTTAACAACGATAAAATCATAATTGCTGATACAACTGCATGGACAAACATCGCTTTTGTATTAATTAACAATATGCACATATAATATTACATTTAACATGTACCCCCGTGTTCTGATACTTAATGGTAGAATTTCTTCAGATTGTGGGCATTCCATGGCCGAGGAAGTGGTCTTTCGTCCAAATCCTCCAAGTAATATGCCCCTGCGCTTGCAATGGCGGTGACTTTATATGGTCCCTCCCAGGTTGGTGCTAACTTCCCTACATTGACGTCTCGTGTATTCCCCACTACCTTCCAAAGTACCAGATCTCTCTCTCCAAACTCCCTTTTCCTCACATCCCTGTTGTATCTTTGGGCAAGTTTTTGTTGATATTCTGCTAGCCGTATAGTCGTTGACTCTCGGCATTCTTCCAACATGTTTAACTCTTTCATCATCAACTCTGAATTCTCAACAGGACTGAATCCTGAAACCCGGGCATTGCACAAGTTCACTTCTGCCGGTATGATTGCTTTTGCTTCATATGTTAGGGAGAACGGGGTTTCTCCTGTAGACCTTCTCGAGGTAGTTCGGTACGCCTACAGAACACTGGGCAACTCGTCTACCCACCTACCTTTGGTCCCTTCTAACCTCTTTTTCAAACCGTTCACAATGGCCTTGTTAGTAGTCTCGGCTTAGCCGTTGCTTTAAGGGTATGATGGGGTGGAGTAGCGATTTGTGATGTCGAGGCTGTCATAAAACTCGTGAAAAGCTTTGCTATCAAACTGCAACCTGTTATCTGACACTAGGGACTTCGGTACCCAAAATCTTGTCATTATATTCCTCCATACAAATTTCTTCACATTTGTCCTGAATGGGATTCAAGTTCCTTGCCGGTTGGTGGATCATAGGGGCGTGCTTCTGACATTGCTCACATTTCCGCGCGTACTCGTTAGCATGCTTCTGCATTTGTGGCCACCAAAATCCTTGGGTCATTGCCCGATGAGCTAACGAACGCTCCCCCCCCCCCCCCCGTGACTATCGCACACCCCTTCGTGTAGCTAGGCAAGTAGTTCCTCAACCTTGTTGGGGTGCAAACACTGTAGGTAAGGCCCGCCAAAAGATCTTTGATATAGCTTACAATCAGCAGATAACTAATACTGAGCAGTTGCTTGGCATACTTTTTTTGCTTCCTTCACATCATCCGGCACATGGTCCTCAGCTAAAAAGTTGATGATTGGATCCATCCAACACGGCTCAACTATTGCCACTAGTGAGACACCTGCTCCTGCACCGATACTTGGTTCTGCTACCAGCTCTACTTTTATTAATCGAGGTATCCCCTCGGTTGATGATGATGCCAACATGGCCAAAGAGTAGGCATGCCAGTTCTGCCCCCTTGCCACCTGTCCACTTTGACGCTCAGAAAACGGTCCATAGTTTGCTTCACCAGCCGTAAGTACTCCATCATCCGGGGATCCTTGGCCTCAAACTTTCCTTGTACCTGATTGACTACCAATCGAGAATTTGAATAGACCTCTACCTCCTTAGCACCCAGGTCTAATACAACTCTTAACCCGGCCAGCAAGGCCTCATATTCGGCCTCATTGTTAAGGGCCTTAAAACCCAACTGAAAGGAATGTTTCAACTTTATTCCTTTTGGAGTGATAACTACGATCCCAACCCTGGTTCCTAATGTGCTGGATGCACCATCCACGAATACCTTCCATGGGATCACCCCTATAAGGCAGATCATCTCCTTCCCTTCTTTTGGGGAAAACTTTGCAACAAAATCAGCTAAGACCTGGCTTTTCACCGAGCTCCTTAGCCTATACCTAATATCAAAAGAACCCAGCCGAGTCCCCCACTTTGCTATTCTTCTTGTGAAATTAGATCTTTTCAACAATGACTGTAGGGGGTATTCGGTTAACACGTAAACGGTGTGAGCTTGAAAGTAATGGGGTAACTTCCTTGTAGCATGCACTAGTGCTAGCACCAATTTCTCCAAAGGAAAATATCTTGTCTCAGCATTAACTAGGGTTTTACTGATGTAGTAAATTGGTTGTTGTACTCCTTGGTCTCATAGGAGCATGGCGCTTACGATGCATTCAGATACTGAGAGATACATGAATAAATTCTCCCCGGGCTCTAGGGCTGTTAACATTAGTGCCCGCACCAGATATTCTTTTAGCTCCTAAAAGGCTCTCTCACACTCTTCACTCCATTGGAATCCCTTTTATTTCTTTAAAAGCTGGTAGAATGGTCGGCAGCGGTCAACGAATTTGGAAATGAATTGATTAAGGGCAGCTAACATGCCGGTTAGTACTTGAACTTCCTTTGAATTGCTCGGTGGTTTGAGGCATTTCACTGCTTCAATTTGGTTGGGGTTGACCTCTATTCCTCAATTAGTGATCAAATACCCCAGGAACTTGCCAGCCCCCACTCTGAAAGCACACTTCTCGACATTAAGTCATAGTTTGTGCCGTCGAAGTACTTCAAACACTTCTTTGAGGTCGCCAATATGCTGCATTTTCTGCTTGCTCTTTACCACCATATCATCGATGTAGACCTTGACGGCGCGCCCAATTTTATCTCTGAACATTCTGGTTATCATCCGTTGATATGTGGCACCGGCATTCTTCAACCCAAATGGCATCATGGTGTGATGGTAGTTAGCGTCAGGTGAGATAAACGCCGTCTTCTCCTAGTCCTCGGTAGCAAAGGCGATTTGATGATAACCCTGAAAAGCATCAAGAAAGCTCATCCTCAGGTGTCCATATGTGGCATCTACCAGCTGATCAATTTTTGGCATACGAAACGGATCCTTCGGACATGCTCGATTAAGGTCGGTAAAATCAACACAAACCCTCCATTTACCATTCTTCTTTTTTACCACTATGGTATTTGCAAGCCACCTCGGGAAAAATATCTCCTTTATAGCTCTAACTTCCTTTAGTTTTTTAACCTCTTGCCTGACGGCTTCAACATGCTTCTTATCCACTCTCCTCGGTTTCTACTTTTTCGGAGGGCACAACGGATCCACATTAAGCTTGTGAATTATGAACTTAGGGTCCACCCTGGGCACCTTATACGGGTTCTAAGCAAACACGTCTATGTTCTGTACGAGAAACAGCAGCATCTCTACCCTTTCTTCCTCGGCTACACTTGATCCTATTAGAAAATTCCTATCATTGTTCCGTAATATCCTTACTTTCACTAAATCCTCAGCATGGCTAGCCCCTACCTTGTCTTGGGGCTCCTGTAATTGCTACAAGGGAGTCTCCTTAGTCGACTCCTTTGGTTTAGCTCCCTGGTCAATCGCGGCTACCAAGCACTGCCTGGCCACTTGTTGATTACCTTTTACCACGGCAATACCTTACTAGGTGCGGAACTTGACCTTCACATGCAGGGTGGATGGTACTACCCCTATTGCGTGAATCAATGGCCTTCCAAGAATCGCCGTGTATGAAGAAAATGAGGTGACCACTATGAATGTTACCATTGTCTCTTTGCCCTCCATGTTTACGGGAAGTGAGATCTGCCCTTCTGGGATCACCATCTGGCCATCAAACCCCATTAAGGGTATATCATACTTGGATAGGTCTTCCTTCTTCAAACCAAGCCCCCTGTATAGGTTGGGATACATCACCTCGGCGCCACTCCCTTGATCTATCAGTACCCTCTTTACTATGAATCCATTTATCCGAGCTGTAACTACCAAAGCATCGTCTTACGGTTGAATCGTGCCTTCTAGATCATTGTCGTTAAAAGCAATGGGCTCCTGAGTATACTTCAACTTCTTTTTGGAGGGTTGCTCGCCTGTGCAACTCCCCCCTGGTGCTACAGCCAATACCCCCTTCTTTTGAACCCCTAGGTGCCTTTTGGAGCTACATGGATGACTTTTATCACTCCCAACGAGGGAGGGAGAGGATTCCCTCACGGTCGTGCACCCTGCCAAAACTCTTGATTCCTCGGATCCATCACAAATTACTTCAGGTACCACGCCTTCACCAACTACTCTAGATGATCCTTTAACACCCTACATTACTCAGTAGTATGCTCCCTATCTCTATGGTAAGTGCAGTACAAGTTTTGGTTTCTCCTAGACTGGTCTCCCCCCATCTTGTTCGGCTACCAAAAATATGGTCCATTCTTGATTCGATCCACAATCCTGTGCACTGGTTCCTTGAAGGCCACATTCACCTCTCCCATCTGTGGCCTCGGCTCTTGAATCTTCAAATCCTTCCAGGGTCTAGATTGGAAGCTGATATGCCGAGGATGATTTGTGACCGGGGCTTTGCCCTTATTTTGTAACCGATTATCTTCCAACCACTATACTCCTCAATACGCCTCATCAACTGCCTTATATCCTCGGTAGGCCTTCTCGTCAATGATTCCTGTAGTCTGGAATCCTCAAGCAACCCCACTCGAAAAATACTCGCTGTGATCTTTTCATTACCTTTGCCAATCTCGTTGTACAGTTCCCAGTATCGGCTAGCGTAGCTGCGGAGGGTTTCCCTAGCCCCCATTTTCATTGAAAGCAACGCATCCACGGGTTGTGGAACTCGGCTACAAGTCATGAACCGTACACCAAACTCTTGAATAAATTCGGAAAAAACTGTGAATCGAGCATTTTCTTAACCCATTAAACCATCTCAAAGTAATGGGGTCGAGGCTCGAGGGAAACACTTTACACATTAGTGCATCGTTATGAGTGTGTAAAGACATCATTTGAATGTAATGGCTTACATGTTTCACTAGGTCCATCTTCCCATTGTAAGAATTGAACGGTGGCCGTGTAAATCTGCTTGGCATAAGTGCCCTTTCAATGTCCCTCGAAAATGGTGATCAGGCAGCTCAGCGTAATGCACGGCTCATAGCGTTCATGGC
Source organism: Quercus robur (assembly GCF_932294415.1). Classification (NCBI taxonomy): domain Eukaryota; kingdom Viridiplantae; phylum Streptophyta; class Magnoliopsida; order Fagales; family Fagaceae; genus Quercus; species Quercus robur. Next base: position 31,643,508 of record NC_065538.1, read on the forward strand.
CGCATTCTGAGGTCGCCTCTCCTTCGGGGAAATCAAGTCCCAGTTTGCATATTCCCGTGAGCAGTCTTGATTCAGATGAGACCCAGATTGATGAGACCCTGTTCCATGGTGGTTCCTAACACTATTCGACCTTTCCCTTTGCTCTCCATGGTCCCTTCTCTGACACCTACCTTTTACTTGCAATTCCAAATCCCTAACCAACCTTCGTAGGCGCTTTAGTTCCTCGTCCCTTTGCTTAAGCTCTTCATCCCTTTTGTTAAAACGATTATGCCCGAAGCACCAGATATTGTCCGGTACGTTTGAAATGACCCTTCTCCCAGGCTAGACTGCCCTTCCTCCTCATGCTCCCTATCTTCGTGCGTTTTTTGCCTTCTTTCTCGCCACGTGGATCCTCGTGAAGACCTCCCAGAGCCATTTTCAGCATAACTCCCTAGTTGACCCTCAGACATTCTCCCGTGCACGTTTTGACAGAACCATAGCTACATAGGAGATTCCCACAGACGACGCCAATTGTGCGTACCCAAAATATATGGTTATTGGGCTTAACCTCTTCTTGGGCTCATAATCTATTTGTTTTGTGGGCTTTTGTGTTTCCTACTGTGGGTGGTTCTATGCTCGGCATACCCAAGTACACTCCTATCTCCGCAAGCCTTTCTCTCTTCCACATAGAAACACTCATTTGCTCTCTCTGAGTGTTTTACTCTTTTTCTTAATATTCTGTCCAAAATTGCCAACCCCTTTTTCCTCATTCTCTCCTCCTATTTATAGGCTAGGATGGGTGGAGGAGTTATGATTACTTCTCCTTCTTAGTGCTAATCAAGGTCCAATTACATCATCTCAAAGTGGATGTTTCGTCGGAATGGTGGGAGTGGCATTGGAACTGATTCCCACTTCTGCCGCCTGCTCGGTAGTGACATTGTTAAATGCAAGGCTGGGCAACTGGGCACGATACGCCTCCGAGCAAGAACTCTCTTGTCTAGGTCAGAAATGATTGGAAGGGGGGGAGGGGGGTTTGCTTGAGGTGTTCACTGTGGTCTTATTTTGGGTTCCTAGCCCAAATTGTGCTCAGAGGACTCTGGGTCGAGGCTTAAGGTCCAAGTACGAGGACGGTTGTATGACGTGCTGTGGGGCTTGGGCCCAAGAAACATGGGTTCAAGGGCTTAAGCCCTGTATCGAGGACCCAATTCCCGTACACGTAATATTTAGGTTGCTACTCTAGATTTTTTTAGGAGGAGGTGGGGTGGGGGGGGTGTTAATGAACTAAGTCGTTGTTCGCTATACAAAATGGTAGCAAGGAGAGTATTATAATATTAAGGTTAAGCTATATTTCTCGTACTTCAAATTTTTTACAATCATTTTGATTTCTGAATATTAAGGTTGAGCTATAATTTACGTCTAGTAACACTTGAACATATATAATAGAAAGCTTCCTTTTTTTTTTTTTTTTTTTTTTTTTTTTTTTCAGGTGGGACATTTGCCTTGTACTCTCTAATATGCCAGTATGCCAAGGTGAGTTTGATCCCAAATCAACAAGTTGAGGATCATGACGTCTCAAACTAACGGCTTCAGTTGCCAAACCGCCGTCAGAAAAGGGCTTCGTGGCTCATGTCTAAGCTATTGAAGAGCAATTTTGCTAAGTCTTTGCTACTGTTTGCCACAATGCTTGGAACTTCCATGGTGATAGGAGATGGTGTTCTCACTCCTTGTATCTCAGGTTTACATATTCACTTTTTTATTTGTTAAGATAGTGCTTGCAAAGCCATGCATGTGGGGTATCTGTTCTTCCATTACTAGTTCATACATAGTGTTTGTCTCTTTGTTCTCTCATTATGTATTTGACTTCGGAATTAATAAAGAAAAAAATTACAAGTCTTCCCTGTTCCATTTATGTGATGACAGTTTTGTCAGCTGTGGTAGGACTCCAGGAAGCCACATCTAAAATCGCAGACGGTAAGTAGCCATTCAATATTCTATCAATATAGAGCTCCTACAAACTAGAATCCGAGTTCTAATTAGTCAATTTAGATTATCTGTAATACAGTCAATACAACCTCAGGTGGAACTATTATTATCAAATTATATCTTTTATTAGTGTTAAAATAATTGTAAAATGATTAAAAATTTTTCTTTTCATATAAGTGTGTGTATATATATATACAGATTTGATCGTTTGGATTTCAGTAGCTATCTTGATCCTCCTATTCTTGATTCAAAGATTTGGAACTGATAAAGTGGGTTATACATTTTCCCCCATACTTTGCGTTTGGTTTGTACTCATTTTTGGCATTGGCATCTACAATATCCTCAAATTTGATCCAAGTGTTGTCAAAGCCGTAAATCCAATTTACATTATAGAATATTTTCGGAGGAACAAAAACGAAGCGTGGATTTCTCTTGGTGGCGTTGTCCTCTGCACTACAAGTTGCAATTTCTTTCACATATATATTAGATACGAATACCCTTTATCTTGCTGTTTTGGATTACCTGGAAATTAAGCATGTTCATGAAGTATTATTACTTGTAAAATATGCAGGTTGTGAGGCTTTATTTGCTGATCTAGGCCACTTCACATTTCGGTCCATACAAATAAGCATGTGTTGCCTAAACTACTTGGCTATCGTTCTAGCATACATGGGACAAGCCGCTTTTCTTCCCAAGAATAATGAACTCGCCGGAAGTGTCTTTTACAGCTCCATACTGATAGGCCATAAACTAAATGACCCATTGTGATAGAAATTAATTAATTAATTAGCCAAGTTATTAATTAATTAATTTATTATACAAACGCGTGGTAGCACAAATAAATGACCAATAAACTAATAATGCAGCGGAAAATAAATAACACGGTGATTTGTTTACGAATGGGGAAAACCTAATGGCAAAAACCCCACCGGGTGATTTTCAGGTCACCACTCCCTAAACTTCACTATTATCACAACAAGCGGTTACAAGTAAAGGAATCCTAAGTACCTTACCAATTTACAGTTGAACCCTTACCCCAATACCCAATTGGACTTGTTCTGTAGTGACAATTCCCCTTTCAGATGCACGACTCCTAAGTATGTGACTAACCAATTGCACGGATCCCAGTACGCGACTTCAATCACCAACTAAGAAGGTTGTTGGTTGTAAAGTTCTTCAATTCATCCACACGATGAAGATCAAGAAGATGCTTGGTCACAAAACCCTATGGTGCACATACACAGCAACTTCTTCAAGAGAAAGAAATGAACTAGGGAAAGAACTTCATCTCCGGTCACAATTTGCTTGAACAGAGTTTTCTCAATGCTTGTGCAACTTGTGAACTGTTTGACGACCCTTAAACTGATCCTTTTATATATCTAGGGTTAGGAGAAAAGAAAACCCAAAGACAAATTCACAGATCCCAAGAAAATCATATTGGAATTCTGAAAATCTTAAACCTCGATAGATAGAAGGTGTCAAGCAGTTGTCGAGCAGGTGTCGAGCACACCGAATGTAGAACAACTTTCTTAATCTCGATAGATACAGCTGTCGAGCTTTAATGATTTTGCACTATGAACTTGTTTTCTTGGACAGACTTGAAGGCTTCAACACTTAATCTTGAAACATGATTTCTTAATGTATTTAAACACATCCTAAATTTACCAAAATACAAGTAAAACGCGTTTTGTCAAAGGATAAGCCAATTACATAAAATCATGATATATGTTCTTAACATGTGAAACACATATGTCTTAACAATCTCCCCCTTTGGCAATCCGTGACAAAACCACAACAAACAAATGAACATATGAGAGAAGTCATAAATCACTCAACTCATATTCACTTGTCGAATACAATAAAATCTATCCTAACACAAACTCTTGAAAAATTTTGCAAGAAGAGAGTTTATGGCAAGTAGACTTTGAAAACCTGTATTTCTGAAACACTTTAAACAAAACTCATCAATGCATCTTTGTGCGAAACAAAAATAATAGATTGCATACAAGTATAAGAAACATGTGTATAAAGGGAGAAAAGAAACAACACATAAAGGGGTAGGTGAAAGAAAAACATACATCAATATAAAGAAAGAGATAAGTACAATGTATGTTAATAAATGGTCACAAGACCTCATGTACAAGAGTAATGTATCTAAAAGGAAGAAAAGAAAATATACATACTATCCTCACTACATCCCTCAAAATGTATCAACACTCCCCCTAACCAAATGGTCCTATACTAACTCTCCTCCTAAGATAGACTACTCTCATATCAAAACTACTTCCCCTTTTTGTCATGAGTGACAAAGGGTAAGAATGTCAAGTAGACATCTCATCGGTAGAGCTAGCATCTCCATCAACATCATCTGAAGCATCATCGTCATCACCATCATCATCACCATCATCATCATCCTTATCCTCAGAAGCAAAAGCCACGGGAGAAGGTGGTGAAGGAGTAGTCTCAGGAGCAAAACCACCCATGGACGCCTATTGTCGAGCAATACAACCGACACGAACGTTCACCTGATACAACTCCGTAGAGAGTGCATCTAGGCGAGCATCCATGTGCTGCAGCTGCGTTATGATGTCTCCTAAAGTCACATCGCCCGAAGAAGAAGGAGGAGCGGATGTGGATGGAGCAAAACGGGATGGAGTTGAACGGGAGGAAGGAGCTGCTAAATCCAATTGCCGCGACCAAAGCTGGGCCTTGCTACGTTTAACGATAGCATAATCTATGGCACACATGACAGTAAAATGGTCGGAAGAGGGAAAATGAACAAAAAAATGGCGTAAGATCCTCGTGATAGCGGAAGGAAAGATGAGCTTATCACGGGACGCCGAATCTAGATAAACATCTATAATAGACAGAATGAAATGAGAAGGGAAATCTATAGTAAGATGCTCAAGAAGCGACAACAAAAATCGAGCACGAGGCTTTGTAATGGAGTTATAATGAGAGAGTGGATGCAAAACAAAGGTTATCACCATGTTCATGAATCTAGGACCTTTAGTAAAAGGTTGACATGGTGTAAACAAATACTCACCCCAAGCAGAAGGGCGCTCATAGAAAGCAGATATGAGCTCATCCTTGGACACAGTCCTCAGACGCTCACAACTAGGATAGTCAGGAAACTCTATCCTAGGGACCTGAAGCACATCCGCAACAAGTTGCGGTGTGATAGAAATGCGCGTACCTCGAACGCGAGTGAAGAAAAGAGGTATTGAACGATCAATCCCATGCATGTTGGAGTAAAACTCCTAGATAAGCATGAGACGACAGGTGACTAGGACGTCACACAGTGACTCCCATCCCCTATTGTGAATGACAAAGGGAAGGTCGGTGTCGGCAAAGTCTGGCAGAACGACTAGGCGTTTCGAATGAATGTCTCGTCTAGAGAAGTTCTCCGAAAATGCCTTAAAGGCATCATCATCACGGAACCAGATATGAGATAGAGTAGGATCAGATGATGAAGAATCACCGGAATGAAGAGGGTTCCAGGCTAGAGTGGATTTACGCTTAGGTGCCATAGACACGACTAACGTAAATAAATAGAAAGGGAGAAACAGAATGACAATCAGAAAAGCCCCAAGCAAAAACAAATATAACAAGTATATTGAAAAATAGTATGTATGCATGGGAAGTGCATGAACATGTGACATGTAAAATAAATTGCATTATGGGCTCAGCCCAATCCAAACCTATCAGCACACAAACAGATAGCACACATCTAAATGCATGACAATACCATTATAATGCTAATGTGATGCAATGTATGAGGTTTTAAACACATTTAAGTAAAAACCCATCCCAAAATTTCAATAATAACTCATCAATTTTGAAAAACTCCAAATTTTTTCAAAATCCCCAAAACCTAGGTTTCAAAACATGAAATGCATGAATGTGAAAGGATTAGAAGCTTACCAAGGGAAGAAATTCTTGAAAAAGCTTGAAGAATCCTTGAAGAACAAAGTTTGGAGTGAGATGAAAGTGTTTTGGGAGAGAAAACAGAGAAGTATCGAGAGAGAGATCGATTGAAATGAGAACCGGATCACACAGGGAGCTTATATAGTGCTGGTAGTAAATCTCGACAGATGCAGGTATCGAGAGGTATCAAGGTATCTGTTGAGGAGGTGTCGAGAAAAAGCTCGTCAACAGCTGAGGTGTCGAAGAGGTATCGAGGAACAACTCAACAAAAACCAAGAATAGAAGCTCGATCGATTCACCAGGTATCGAGAAGCTATCGAGGATGCAGACCCATTCTCGATCGATCCACCAGGTATCTAGGTACTGGTGAGATTACGATAAGAAAAAGCTTAGGAAGCTCGATAGATAGCTAGCTATCGAGGAGGTGTCGAGCCAGCTTTTAAAAACAGTTTTTCGAGATGTGAAAAACACAGACATGAATGCAATCCAACAAGTAATTCAATCAATGATCCAATTAACATATTAAGCTCTTAAAATCATCTCTCAATAAAAAATTTAAGCACATGGATCTTCAATAACACACACACACACACTAAACAAGTCTAACCAATTTTATATTTCAAAAGCAAGTCAAGACAGTTTAGTGAACATACATTAACATATGTAAAACCTCGTGATGGCCAAATCACATTGTACCTGCACATGTATCAAGAATAGCAAAGAATATTGCGTGTTGTGTGTGAAAAATATCGCAAGATTGCATAAGTGTATACATGTTATGACGATTTGAGATATGAGAAAGTCTTTAACTCACACACAATCATAACTGCTTGATGGGGACTATCACCTTCGAGGTACATCCTATAAAAAGCAAGTCAAGACAGTTTAGTGAGCATACATTAACACATGTAAAACCTCGTGATGATCAAATCACATTGTACCTGCACATGTATCAAGAATAACAAAGAATATTACGTGTTGTGTGTGAAAAATATCGCAAGATTGTATAAGTGTATACATGTTATGAAGATTTGAGATATGAGAAAATCTTTAACTCACACACAATCATAACTGCTTGATGGGGACTATCACCTTCGAGGTACATCCTATAACTCCCACATCTCCTAGAATACACGCTTGCAATCATATTTAAAGCATTTTTGATCTTTTTGCTTTTGATTTTTCTTTGCATATTTTTCTTTTAAGCATATCATGCATGGGCATATAAATGAGAGAAAAAGAAATACCCAATGATATTTGACATTCCAATTTTGCTATGCCTAAGCACACAAATGTCATTGACACTGCACTTTTGCTATGTCAAAGCATACAGGTGTCATATTATGATTGGCGGGCAACAGTGATGAGATGGTTATTTATGCTTTTCTCTTAGGATTTTCTAGTCCTTCCCGTCAAAAAGAGTGATATGAGTGTTAAGTAAAAGAGACAACTTAATCTTACTCATCACAAACACGAGCCACAAAACTCACTTGCTTAGTTGTGCATAGAGATGCTCATCTAAATTACAAATGATACAAAGTTAAGAAGACTTTGTTTCAATGGCCATCCAAGGTACACAAGTACCAATGTACACAAAACACACACTGTTTTTGTATTTTTCTGATTTTTCAATTTTTTTTATTTGTTTTTTATATGAAAAACAAAACAAAACAAAATTGAAAAATAACCAAACAAAAACATGTTAAACACCCAAAGCATAAAAACTAGACTGACTCAAAACTTGAAAGCACAACACATAAGTAATGCACACACAAAAACAAGAAGAGAGAGAGAGAAAAGTGACAGAATCACTTAGGGCCCTTTTCCTTCCACACCTTGGAAGAACCCTTCCTTTGATTAAACCGTTGAATCGGTGGTGAGGGAGAAAAACCGTTCAAGTTCGAAAGGAACATGAGAGCTTTGAGAAGATCTCCAAGGGGAGCAAGAGAGGATTGAAACTGATTCTGGTTCCCAGATGCTATCATGTCGTTGCTCTGTTGAGTGACAAGCCACTTGTAGCAATTTGGTTGAGTATGACCGGCAGCTCCACAATGATGACAGAGATACTGCTTCTTTTATTTAGGCTTTTGAGAGTTAGCCTTCTTAGCCCTAGGGTTTTTAACATCTTTCTTCTCAAGCTTAGGGGGTGTTCCTAAGATAGATTTACCTTTGCCTATGTTCTCACTAGCTAATTCAGTTTTAATCTCATTGTTCTCAGTTTTAACATTATTAGCAGGAGGAACAAAAACAGTAGTACTAGTAGAAGCAGTATTAGAGGAAGAAAGACCATACCCTAAACCTGTTCGATTTGAAGTAGATTTCTGAATGTTGAGCATCTCATCAAGCTTTGCACTTGAAGTCCTCTCCAGTTGAGCTCTGACTTGAAATAGCTCCGCTTTAAACTTCTTGGTCTTCTCAGCCAAGAAATTGTTTTCGAACCTCTGTGCTCCAATAGTCTGATTTGTTTCATCAAACTTTGTGGAAAGCTCCTCACGATCAAGTTCCACATCACTGAGCTTCTTGGTGGTAAGCCTATACAGTTTCTCATGCTTCTCAGAAAGCTTGTACAGCTTCTCATAGGCTGTATAGATGTCATCTTGATCATCCATCTTCTCAAACTTAGATTCCACCAATTCCTCTTCTTCAACCACATCTTCAACAATCCCATTAGTAGGATTGACAGTGGCCATGATTCGTCATCCTCATTGTCGGAATCATCCTCAAGCTTGGTGTCACTCAAGGTAACAGCAAGTGCCTTGCTCTTTCTAATGCTCTTGAGGTATGTAAGACACTCATACTTCATGTGACCGAAACCTTGACACCCAAAGCACTTAGGTCCTGAGGGAACAGTGTACTGAACACCTTCCTTAGAATCCTTCTTCCCTTTGTCTTGGCCTTTAAACTGAGAAGAACTGCATTGCTTGCAGTCCTTGTCAAAAACCTTTCCATTGGCGTTCTTCATAAACTTCTTGAACTGCCTGGTGATGTAGGACTTCATCTTGGAATCTTCATCATCAAAAGATTCATCTGTTTCATTGCTTTTGGCCTTCAGTGCCATACTCTTGCTTTTACTCGACTTACCTATTCTTGTCAACCCTAACTCGTAGGTCTGCAAGTTTCCAACCAGCTCAGTCAGAGGAATCTTGTCAATATCCTTTAATTCCTCTATTGCCGTAATCTTGGCATGGAATCTCTTGGGTAGAGATCTGAACACTTTCCTCACAATCTTGGGTTCAGGAATGGTTTCCCTAAGATTGAAGGCTGAGTTCACTATGTCTTTTAGCTTGGCATAGAACTCATCGAATGACTCATCCTCCTCCATCTTTATCTCTTCAAAGCTTGTAGTGAGCCTCTGAAACTTTGAGTCCTTAACAACCTTAGTACCCTCATAGGTTGTCTGGAGAATGGTCCAAGCCTCCTTGGCAGTTTCAGTTGAGGATATCTTCTTTAACTCCTCATTGGTGACTGCACTGAACAATGCATTCAATGCTCTGCTATTGAAGTTTGCCACCTTAATCTTGGTATCATCCTAGTTAGCTGGCGCTTCTGTAGGCTTAGTCTAGCCTATCTCCACAGCTTGCCACACTTTCTCATCTAAAGACTACAAGAAAGCTCTCATGCGTACTTTCCAATATGCATAATTAGTGTCATCAAATAAAGGAGGTATAATTAATGATTGTCCTCTATTCATGACAAATAGGGGTCAATGGATCAACACAGCAAAGATTAAACCCTAATCAGAGTGTGTCTGCTCTGATACCACTTGATAAGCCACAAACTAAATAACCCCTTGTGATAGAAATTAATTAATTAATTAGCCAAGTTATTAATTAATTAATTTATTATGCAAACGCGTGGTAGCACAAACAAATCACCAATAAATTAATAATGCAGTGGAAAATAAATAACACGGTGATTTGTTTACGAATGGGGGAAATCTAGCGGCAAAAACCCCACCGGGTGATTTTCAAGTCACCACTCCTGCAACTCCACTATTATCATAACAAACGATTACAAGTAAAGGAATCCTAAGTACCTTACCAACCTACAGTTGAACCCTTACCCCAATACCCAATTGGACTTATTCTGTAGTGACAGTTCCCCTTTCAGATGTACGACTCCCAAGTACGTGACTAACCAATTGCGCGGATCCCAATACGCGACTTCAATCACCAACTAAAAAGGTTGTTGGTTGCAAAGTTCTTCAGTTCATCTACATGATGAAGATCAAGAAGATGCTTGGTCACAAAACCCTATGGTGCACATACACAACAACTTCTTCAAGAGAAAGAGATGAACTAGGGAAAGAACTTCGTCTCCGGTCACAATTTGCTTGAACAGAGTTTTCTCAATGCTTGTGCAACTTGTGAACTGTTTGACGGCCCTTAAACTGATCCTTTTATATGTCTAGGGTTAGGAGAAAAGAAAGCCCAAAGACAAATTCACGGATCCTAAGAAAATCATATTGGAATTTTGAAAATCTTAAATCTCGACAGATAGAAGATGTTGAGTAGCTATCGAGCACACCGAATGTAGAACAGCTTTCTTAAGCTCGATTGATACAGCTGTCGAGCCAACTGTCGAGCTTTAATGATTTTGCACTATGAACTTGTTTTCTTGGATAGACTTGAAGGATTCAACACTTGATCTTGAAACATGGTTTCTTGACGTATTTAAACACATCCTAAATCTACCAAAATACAAGTAAAGTGCGTTTTGTCAAAGGATAAGTCAATTACATAAAATTATGACATATGTTCTTAACATGTGAAACACATATGTCCTAACACATACCAAGTACAGCAATGCATTTTTTATGTTACTCTCTCTTTTTGTTTTGGTGTGTGATAAGAGTATAACTTGTGCAAGTGGTTGAATATGATGCAGAAGCTATGTATAGGCCCATGTTTGTGGTGGCTGTATTGGCGGCAATCATAGCAAGTCAAGCAATGATTTCAGGGACTTTCTCTATAATCCAACAATCCCTCTCTCTAGGGTGTTTCCCTCGTGTGAAAATAGTACATACATCAGCAAAGTATGAAGGACAGGTTTATATACTGAAATCAATTACCTTCTTATGCTGGCTTGCATAGGAGTGACTTTGGGTTTCGGGACCACGGCTAAGATTGGCAATGCCTACAGTAATTTATTTTCTCACATTTTCCTTTTAACTATATCTAAACTATGCATCCATGTTTTTTTGTATTATGTTCAATAATATTCAACCTAGTCACTTATTTATATATTTATTCCTTTGAATGCTGAAATTCAAGAGTTTGAAAGAATAAAAATTCTTTCGTCACACCTTTTGTGTTTGACATTATACTCTATCAATTATAGCCTACCATACTTTCTTTCCTTCCCTTATAAATCACTCGAGTTTTCTATTTTTATTTTTATTTTTGAGAAACATAACATACTACATTTGATGGAGCATAAAAATGAAATACTAAGAGTGAGATTGAGGATTTTTATTTTAAATTCAATCTGTGAGATATGAGTATCAATTGATGAGTTGTTTACCGCGTGCAGGGATAGCAGTGGTTTTCGTGATGACCCTCACATCATCCTTCCTAGTTCTAATCATGATCATGATATGGAAAATCCACATAATTTTTGCCATTTCCTACATTGTTATCATTGGCGCATTAGAGCTTCTCTTTTTAACTTCGGTTCTTTACAAATTTGACCCAGGAGGATATCTTTCTCTAGTCTTTGCAGCAGTTCTAATCACTATAATGTTTGTTTGGAACAATGTGTTCCGAGGGAAGTACTATTATGAGCTTGAGCAGAAAGTTTCTTCCAACAAGTTAAAGGAAATACTTGATGACACAAAGTTTTGTCGTATACCAAGGCTTGCCTTGTTCTACTCAGAACTTGTTCATGGCATCCCACCAATCTTCAAACGCTATGCAGCAAATGTGCCTGCGTTGCACTCAGTCCTCATTTTCGTCTCCATCAAGACACTACCTATAAGCAAGGTTCCTGTTGAAGAGCGTTTCCTTTTTCGTTTAGTAGATCCTAAAGATCTCAACGTGTTCCGGTATGTTGTGAGATATGGATACACAGATGTGCGGAATGAGCAGGAGCCCTTTGAGAAGATTTTGGTAGAAAGATTGAAAGAGTTCATTAGTGATGACTTTTGGTTGTCTCAAAGAATGCTCAATAATGGTGAGGAGGATGGAGAAGTGAATGATGAGATGAAACAAGTAGAGGAAATCAAAGAAGAAGAGGCACTAAGTGACAATGAGGATGTTAAGGAAGTTGAAGAAGTTAAGGGACAAGAGGTTGTGAAGAGAGAGATTGGGGAAGTGGACAAGGCTTGGAACTCAGGAGTTGTTCACTTAATTGGTGAGGGTGAAGTAGTTGTAGCAAAGGAGCTAGTATAGGCAAGAGAATCCTCGTAGATTATGTTTACAATTTCTTAACGAGAAATTTGAGACAGAGTAATGAAGTGTTTGACATTCCTCACAAGCGAATGCTAAAAGTCGGCATGATTTATGAACTTTAATTAGAGGGTATTGCAGAGGTGTGCAACTGCAATAAGACCAAATGTGCCTACAATTTTTCTTTTAATTATAGTGGCGGAGTCAGGAATTTATCTTTGGGGGGTCATATGTATTTATTATTATTATTTTTTTGTGTGTGTGAATGAAATGTAAACAATCACAAGACAAGATTGACAAAACGATTTAATATCTTTAATCAACTATGAAATGTTAATATAGTAGTATATACTATATATTTTAATCAACTAATCAAGTACATTTATGATCTATAAGTACATTTATAATTTATAACGCCATTCAGTATATAATATATTGATTATTATAATAATAAATAATATACTATGAGGAATATAAAAAAGAAAGCAAATGAAAAGTAAAGTAAAAAAATCAAAAGAAAGCAAATCAAAGTACATGGGAAAGAGTTAAAAACAAGGGGTTAGATGGTTAGATAGGGGCACAGAGCACTGTACAGTCAAGGGATGAGGGGCTCATGGAAGCTTCAATCTTTCACTTTTTCTTGTCTAGTTTAGTCACATAGTACAAAACGTTTACTTTTTATATTGTAAACAAACTACAACAGTAGTGGGAGGGAAAAGGAAAGAACTGAAAAAACAAGACAAACACCAAGTCGCATTTATAATTTATAATACCATTCAGTATATAATATATTGATTATTAAAATAATAAATAATATATTATAAGGAATATAAAAAAGAAAGAAAATGAAAAGTAAAGTAAAAAAATCAAAAGAAAACAAATGCAAAGTACATGGGAAAGAGTTAAAAACAAGGGGTTAGCGGGTTAGCTAGGGGCATAGAGCACTGTACAGTCAAGGGATGAGGGGCCTACAGAAGCTTCAATCTTTTACTCTTTCTTGTCTAGTTTAGTCACATAGTACAAAACTTTTACTTTTTATATTGTAAACAAACTACAACAGTAGTGGGAGGGAAAAGGAAAGAACTGAAAAAACAAGGCAAACACCAAGTCGCATTTATAATTTATAATGCCATTCAGTATATAATATATTGATTATTATAATAATAAATAATATATTATAAGGAATATAAAAAAGAAAGCAAATGAAAAAAAAAAAAAAAAAGCAAATGCAAAGTACAAGGGAAAGAGTTAAAAACAAGGGGTTAGCGGGTTAGCTAGAGGCACAGAGCACTGTACAGTCAAGGGATGAGGGGCCCATGGAAGCTTTAATCTTTCACTTTTTCTTGTCTAGTTTAGTCACATAGTACAAAACTTTTACTTTTTATATTGTAAACAAACTACAACAGTAGTGGGAGGGAAAAGGAAAGAACTAAAAAAACAAGGCAAACACCAAGTCACCAATGGAGATAGAGAGCGAGAGAGAGTGAGAGAGAAAGTCACTTGCGTAAGGCAAAATGTTTTTGCAATTGTGTGGGGTACTTGGTGGTGCGGCACATCAACAAAACTTCTGACTTCTCAATTTTTCTACTGCTGTGGTACAAGTAAAACATAGATGTGTTGGAATGAAGATTATAATTTTTTCCCTTTTATTTGTTAAGGTAATTGTTAAAATATCTATGTGTTCATTTTAAAGATACTGAAGGTTTAATTATTATAATTTGTGGACATGTATTTATGGATTGTATTTCATTTAAATGAAAATTATGTTTATTTTTAGATTTTCTTAAATATGTATATTATCAGATATAGGAGGCCAAAATGACAAGGTTATTTAAAAATTTTCAAATTATTTAAGATATTTTCAAAAAACAAATTTTAATTTTTTTCAAAAATTTGGGGGGGGGGGGGGGGGGGTGGGGGCAAGGCCTGGCCCCCCTCGGTTCTCAAGTGGCTCCAACACTAATTACAGCTTTCTAAAATTTCACTTCTATTTCTAGATACAATTATATATACTCTACATTGTTTTTTTAAAAAATAAACTTTGAATGTGTGTGAGAGACTGTCTATATCGGTTTAAGAATGCTGCTTGTTTAACTCAAGTCTCAACATCTGGGTGGTGCCAATTGCCAAATGTGATTTTTCGTTCAATGTGAAAGGCATTCTTCTCTCTTTCAATTTTATTTTAAATTCTTGGACAGACGGATAAGAAGATGAAATTCATTAACCATGCAATTCAAACTAACAATTATAATTTATAACCATCAAGATTATGCAGCATTTCATTTCCGGTTACATCTGCAAAATGTGCTCCCACGGTAAATCCTAATGTCATTGCCAAAATTATTTTGGAATTAACATAAACATATCATAACAAGAAAATCACCCCTGAATTTTCTGCGGAATTGAAACATATACCTCATAACAATCTCTTAACAAGAAAAAAAAAAAAAAAAGAAAAAAAAAGAAAAAAAAAAAAAGGAACCAGTTTCTTTCACACATTAAATATTTGGTAGATGCCATACTGCCATGCATACCGGGTTTTTTTTTGGGTAGATTAATTGTTAATGTTGTCTCTGGAATTAGAGTGAAATGACAAGAGATTATGGAAGCCCATTGGCCCAAAAGACCGAAAAAGGAAATTAGGATGAGAGGAAGCTGAAATTTTCGGAAAACAATGAAGTGGTCTTTCGGAGAACGAGTTAGGGAATTGTTGTATGATGTATTCCTCTTTTCTTTTCTTTTTTTGGTGTAAAGCTAAAAGGAAGAGGAACAGGAATTAATTTGCTCAATAAGAAATTTATCACAAAGAAAAAGAACAGCATTGAAGTGATAATTTGTACAGTGGTATTGTAACTTTTTTTGGGAGCCTATAAAGTATAAACTGGTCCATAAACCAAAAAAAAAAAAAAAAAAAAAAAAAAGAAAAGAAATTGAAGTGTATTATATATAACAAAATTTTAGACAATTTAATAAATTTTAGAGTTCTTCCCTATAAATTCAAATAATATGTTATATTTGTTGTTAGATATATTATGGCCCAAGTAAATTAAACAAATTGTAGGCATGCACTTGTAAAACAAGCAACTTAATTTTGAATTAATATATAATTAGTTTAGGACTTAGTTATATATTCATGTTTGCTCCTCTCTTTTATGTTTCATCTCATCATTCTTTTTTTTTTTTGAGAAACATTTCATCTCATCATTCAATTACTCATAATCACACAATAACTTTTATCAAAGCCAAAATTTGATCTTGGCTCTCAAATTTTGTTTGTCTTCTGTCAAAGCCATAAGCCACTATATATAATTCAACCAAAACAAAAAATCACTGCGCCTGCCATCAACCCAGGTGACAAGTTTTGTTGTTCCACCAAAATATTTCTAATGGCCCATGTTGCATGAAGATGACAATGTAGCCGATGTGACACCTATGCTGATCAATTGACTTGTCAACTTTTACATTCAAGTTCGACCTTCTAAACTCATGCTTTTTACCTTTAGTTTTGTTAAATATTAGCATAGAGATGTGTTATATCATGTTGTGTATGCTAGAGTAGATGCGGAAGAGGAAGCATAGAGGAGGAACACTGAGAACACGAGGGTTACGTGGTCCAGCCTTACGGCCTACATCCACGGAGGAATCTCTTAAGGGCTACATCTTTATTGTATGAGAGTGTAGTACAATAACCTGTGTTACAATGAACCCTAACATAAGTATATATAGGCGACTAAACCCTAGACTACTAGTAGAAGCAGGAATGGGCTTGGGCCTATTACATTGGGCTAATATGTCTAATATATATCTCTAACACCCTCCCTCAAACTCAAGGCGGAAGCTCGATGAAGGCTTGAGGTTGGATAAGTATGAGAAGATCACTTGGAGATGCCTTGAAGAATGCCTTAAAAAAAAAAACCACAATGAAGAATGTGCCAATTGACTAATTTCAGAGTCTCAAATGCAGAAATGGAGCCCAAAATCGGAATCTACGCGAAAAACTGAGCAAGATAGGCCCTTTTGGAAATTTTGACTTTTGGTCAAAGGTCAACGCAAAAAGTAAAAGTCAACTGGTCCAGAGTCAAAGTCAACAGTCAAAGTGCTCACGGGTCAGATCCGGGTCGGTCCGGGTCAACGGTCAGCTAGGTGACGTGGTGCTGACGAGACGACACTGCTGACGTGGCTGATGATGTGTCGCTGACGTGGACTAGGGCTGATGTGGAGGTGCTTGCATGGCTGCTGACGTGGAGTGATGACATCATCTGGTGACGCTAGATGACATCAGCAGGAGTTTTCCGGCGCTGGCAGGAGCGTGCGATGTTCACCGGCGCGTGGAGGAGATGCCAGAAACTTGTGAGGCGCGTGGAGGCGCGTGTAAGATCGGTTGAGGCCCGTAATTTCAAGTTTCGTAGATCGGCGGACGAGGAGGCCGACAGGGTGGCGCGTGCGCCCAGAAGACGATCTAGAAGTCAAGAATCTATGGCGGCGCGTGGGAGATTTTCCAGAGGCTACTGTGGCGCGTGGAGGCACGTGAGAGCTCGTATGATTACTAGATTCTCAGGCCAAGTGGATCGGTGGACGACAAGGCCGGCTTGGCGGCGCGTGTGACTGAGATCCGAGCTGGGAGTCGAGAATCTTCGGCGGCGCGTGTGAGAGTTCCAGGAGCCATTGGTCGCGCGTGGTGGCGCGTGCGGCTGCCGTTGGAGGTCGGGTTTCTGGATTTTGGTCGCGATATGCCGTGGAGCACGTATGTCTTGTTGGTTTCATTAGGCGAAGGCTTGATGTGCACAGATCTGATAGGGAGAGACACTGATAGCTTGGGTTTAAGATCTGGACACAGCAGTGAGAGCCATAGCGGCTGCGAGATGCCGTGGAGTCTAGATCCAGCTGACAAGCATATGACTTTTGATGGTGGTGTGCACGTGAGAATCTTCTTTGCTTGCTAGAGATGTTTGTTTGATGCCAAGAACGGAGTTTGGCTCTGATACCATGTTAAATATTAGCATAGAGATGTGTTATATCATGTTGTGTATGCTAGAGTAGATGCGGAAGAGGAAGCATAGAGGAGGAACACTGAGAACACGAGGGTTACGTGGTTCAGCCTTACGGCCTACATCCACGGAGAAATCCCTTAAGGGCTACATCTTTATTGTATGAGAGTATAGTACAATAACCTGTGTTACAATGAACCCTAACATGAGTATATATAGGCGACTAAACCCTAGACTACTAGTACAAGCAGGAATGGACTTGGGCCTATTACATTGGGCTAATATGTCTAATATATATCTCTAACAAGTTTGAGGAGTTGTGTTAGATATATTATGGCCCAAGTGGCCCAATTGAATTGTAAGCCTATATATGTATTTGTAGAATATGTAACTTAATATTGAGTTAATATATACTTAATCGAGAATTAGTCATGTATTTTCTAATATATAAATCTTAAATTAAGTTCATTGTCATAATAGACAATATGTAGCTGTTAAGATTTTTTCACCGTAATCTTTTGTATCCTTTCTCTTTCGTATTTTCGCTCATTATTCAATCACTCGCAAACACACAACAACGTTAACATAAACATATGTAAAGGTTTACGTACGGTAAAATGAGGTCTTACTCTACTACACATTCTATTTCGCATCATTAGCAAAAACAAAAGTAGGACATAAGAAAAATGCAGGTATGACAAAAGTTAGAATGAAAATCGGTTTTGAAAACGGGTTCTATGTAAAGAAGGAGGGGAAAGGGGGTGGCTTGGCAATGCTCTGGAGAAGGGAGGTGAATCTTGAGATTAAGAGTTACTCAATGCATCATATTGATGCTGTGATAACTGGGGAAGGGGCTGGATTTCAATGGAGAATAACAGGTTTTTATGGGCATCCTGAAACCCACCGTCGTAAGGATTCTTGGAATTTTCTTGATGCGTTGAACCGCCAGTACAAATTGCCTTGGTTGTGTCTTGGAGACTTTAACGAAATTCTCTCATCAAAGGAAAAAATGGGTGGTGTTCCAAGGTCTCAAAACCAAATGGAGAGTTTTCGAAGAGTTGTCAATAGATGTGGGTTTAAAGATATGGGATACTGCGGAGCGGATTTCACCTGGTGCAACCAACAGGAAGGAGTGGACAGGGTCTATTTGAGGCTTGATCGCGCTTTTGCAACATTGGATTGGCTTGAGCATTTTTGTAACATCAAAGTTCACCACCTTGTAGATACCACATCTGACCACTGCCCCCTTCTTCTAACTGAGGCTAGTTCTCTTAGGCGCAGTAAGGAACGTAGGTTCCATTTTGAGGCTGTGTGGACGACCAGGGCTGACTGCAAAGATGTAATTGAGGAAGTGTGGAATAGTGGCTCCAACCTTGGTACTCCGAGTGGTCTTGCTGCAGGGCTTAAGCAATGTTCCAGTGCTTTGGGTAGTTGGAGTTTGGGAGTCTTTGGGCATATACCGAAAAAGATTGAAGAAAAGAAGAAGAATCTACACAAGCTGACTGTGCAGGATAAGGAAGGACAGAATGGAGCTGAAATTAATAGGTTGAAAAAAGAAATAAATGAATTACTAGATGGAGAAGAAGTGTGGTGGCAGCAGAGATCAAGGGTTAGATGGTTGGGAGAGGGTGATCGCAATACAAAATATTTCCACAACCGTGCATCAGAGAGGCGAAAAAAGAACACTATATTAGGGCTATGGAATGAGAATGGAATATGGTGTGAGAGCAAAGAAAGTGTTGCAGCCACGGCTATCTCCTACTTCGAGAACATCTACACTACTACAAACCCAACCCGAATTACTGAAGTAGTAAGCCTTATTCCAGCCAAAGTCTCTGGAGAAATGAATGACAGCTTGGTTCGAAACTTTTCTGCAGAAGAGGTCAGAGTAGCTCTTCAACAAATGCACCCAACTCGTGCTCCCGGCCCCGACGGTATGTCAGCTATTTTTTATCAAAAATACTGGAATATTGTAGGCTGTGATGTTACTAGTATGGTACTTAATGTGCTTAATTTGGATAACCCCATGTCTGAATTAAACAAAACTAATATCACTCTTGTGCCAAAAGTTAAACAACCTACCAGAATGAAGGATTTTCGACCCATAAGCCTTAGTAATGTTGCCTACAAGCTTATTTCTAAAGTTCTTGCTAACCGCCTCAAAGTAGTTTTGCCACAGCTCATTTCAGAAAATCAGAGTGCCTTTTTACCAGGGAGGCTGATCACAGATAACATCCTTGTAGCCTTTGAGCTAATGCACTACTTGGATCATAAAAAGGAAGGAAGAGATGGATTTATGGCTATCAAGCTGGACATGAGCAAGGCTTATGATCGAGTGGAGTGGAAGTTCATTGAGGAGGTAATGCGAAGAATGGGATTTCATGAGCGATGGATAGGGTGGATTATGAGATGCATCACCACGGTTTCATATTCCATAATTATCAACGGGGAAGCACATGGCAGCATAGTACCCTCTCGGGGGCTGCGTCAGGGGGATCCGCTCTCTTCCTACCTCTTTCTATTATGCACGGAAGCCCTTTCTGCACTCATTGAAGAAGCAAACAACAATAACGCCCTCACTGGTATATCAGTGTGCAGAGGCAGTCCGAAAGTAACTCATCTGTTCTTCGCCGACGATAGCCTACTCTTCTGTAAGGCAGAGAATTTGGAATGCAGCAAAATGGTGGAGATGCTTAAGCAGTATGAAGCTGCCTCGGGTCAGCAAGTGAACACGGATAAATCCTCTGTGTTCTTTAGCCACAATACATCTTCCACCATGAAAGAGGAAGTGATAGACATCCTGGGACCTATGCAAAATACAAGACATGGAAAGTATTTGGGTCTCCCATCTCTAATAGGAAAGTCCAAAACACAAGTTTTTGCTGAAATCAAAGAAAGGGTGGGGAAAAAGCTATCGGGTTGGAAAGAAAAAATGCTTTCGATGGGGGGGAAAGAAATTCTTATCAAGGCAGTAGCGCAAGCGGTTCCCACTTATACTATGGGTTGTTTTCTGTTGCCTAAAAGTCTCTGTGAGGATTTGGAAGGGATGATGAGGAATTTTTGGTGGGGTCAGAAAAACCAAGAAACAAAGATGGCTTGGATTGGTTGGAAAAAGATGTGCAAGGCTAAGAGACAAGGGGGGATGGGTTTTCGCAATCTCAAAGCCTTCAACCTAGCTATGCTAGCAAAGCAAGGTTGGCGTCTTCTTTCGAACCCATCTTCCTTAGTGGCTCGCATTTACAAAGCAAAATATTACCCCTTTGGAGATGTCTTAGGGGCGAAGCTTGGAAGCAATCCCTCGTACGCTTGGCGGAGCATATTCAACAGTTTGGAGGTCATAAGGAGGGGTTCTAGGTGGAGAGTTGGAAATGGGAAACTTATACACATTTGGGAGGACAAATGGCTCCCCACCCCAACTACATATAGAGTATGCAGCCCACCAAGACTCTTTGATGATTTTCCTATGGTTTCTTCCCTCATTGATGAGGACACAAGGCGTTGGAAAGCTGATGTGGTCCATTCCCTATTTTTACCCTTCGAAGCCCAAACCATCCTAAATATTCCTCTCAGCTTTAACTTACCTGAGGATACCATTGGCTGGATGGGAAACAAGCGGGGTGTTTTTTCTGTCAAGAGTGCGTATTATGTGGCTTTAGCGCTAGTGGATCAAACTGTGGAAGCTGAGAGTTCAAATGGAGACTATAGGACCCCCCTTTGGAAGAAGATGTGGCAACTGAAACTACCTGCAAAAATCAGAGTTTTCGCTTGGAGGGCTTGTATGAATGGACTACCTACTCGACAAAACTTGGAAAACAGAGGGGTCAGAATTGAAGGCTCATGTCCATTATGTGGAAAAGGTCCGGAAAGCATTAAACATGCATTAGTCCATTGTTGTAAGGCTTGGGAGGTTTGGTGGAGTTGGCAGTCCTGTCCATTAAATTTGGGAGAAGGAAACTTGGATATCACAGATATAGCTTTGCGAATTATGGATAAGGGGACAGATATGGATATAGAGATCTTCTTCGTCACAGCTTGGTCAATCTGGTACAATAGGAACCAGGTGGTGCATGAACAGCCTTGTCTCACACCCTCTCAGGTTTGGGATTATGCCCAAAGGCTTCGGTGTGACTATAAGGGTGCTATAACAGCAAACCTTCTCAGGCAGCAGCCCCCTGGTGTAGGATGGGCAGCCCCACCGCCAGACATGTTCAAGATAAATGTTGATGGAGCTACAGCTGATGATGGCAGACGCTCTAGTGTTGGGGTTGTGATTCGGGATTGTAGAGGTATTATGGTTGCTGCAAGAGGCGTTTTGTTAAATGCTTCCTATGATGTGGAGACTACTGAAGCTATTGCAATTGAGGCTGGAATTCTTTTGGCAGCTGAGATGAAGTTTCCTCAGGTGCTTATAGAATCAGATTCCCTTATTGCTGTCCAAGCCGTGAACTCTGGTTCTTGCCATGGTACTATGGGCCCTGTTATTCTTGGTATTCTTAATTTGCTTAATCAGTTTAGGATTTGGAAAGTTTTGCATCTGAAAAGGGACTACAACAAAGTGGCACATGAGCTAGCTCAGTATGCTAGAAAAGCTGGGATGTCTCAAACCTGGATTGGGTCCGAGCCCCCTTGGCTTCATAACCTGCTTTTGCTTGATAGATCAAAGTGCTAGTGTTGGCTTTGTTTTCTGCCTTGTTGTATTTCAATCTCAGTTTAATGAAAATTTCGAGGTTCATTTCAAAAAAAAAAAAAAAAGTAGGACATAGTCAAAACTCAAAAACGCCTAGGCCAGGAGTCGAGTGCATGGTTTTATAGTAAAGAAATTAACAAAACCAGGGACATGTTTCCCTTTGTTACGAAAAACAATGTGCGTTTGTCCACAGAAAGTTTCAGAATCTGCGGATGGGAATTGTCAAAAGGCCATTGCTGTTTGTCCAACAGCCAAGGAGGTTAAGGTCGTCTCGATCTTTATTACTACTGCCTTTTTGGGTATTGAAAGGGGGACCTCGATCAGATCATTGTGGAGGACACTACTTTTCCATCCTTTGACAAGTGAATTATATATATATATATATATATATATTTATAGTTTTGATTTTTCATAGTTTGTAGGAGGAAGATTATTATTTTACAACCTACAATATTGCAACGGATTCATTTAAAAATAAAACAAAAATAAGAAAATAAACCAATATTGCAACCAAAAAAGAAATATGAATACGTTGTTTCTTTCAGTGCCGGCTCGAGCATATAAGCAATTGATACAATTGACTAAGACCTCAAATAAAATAAAATAAAAAGGCCCTCAAATTTTAACCAATAAGTTTTTTTTTAAAATTTTTTCTTGGAGAAAACCAACCAATAAATATATGTCTTTAACATATACGAGTATTAATTAAAACCCAAATTTTTATTATTAAAGAATAATCTGGAAAAACAAAAACAAAAAATTGTTGGATATGTTGAACGGTTCGTTTTCTCTATGGGTAGTGTAAAAATCATTTAATTTCCTATATATACCAAAGCTGAAAAATCACACACTATACCCCCTCCCTAGCTCTCTACAAAGCAAACTAAAAGCAAAAAGCCCAAAATAAATTCAATCTCAAACCTCAATTATTTTACTGATTGTTGAGAAATTTCTATGCTCTTTTCATTCTAAGAGAAAAAGTGGTTTTCTGAAGTCTTCTTTGCAGTTGGCTTTGGATCTTCGAACCTCCTTCCTTGTTGGGCCATAGCCTTCAACATCCAAATTTGGAATTTTCTTTAACCCTATTCTTTCTTGCTTTAGTTTGCCTTCTTTTATTCTTGGTTGTTAGTGGTAGATAGCCTTCACACTTGTCAATGGTCCATACATTTTGCTAAAAAAAAAAAAAAAAGAGGGTGCACGGGTATTGGGTACTGGGTTGCATAGGTTTACCTCCACAATTTTATAGTTTTATATATACTTCCCTTTCTTTTTGTTTTTTGAGAGGATTCTTTTGGTTTTGTTAGTATATAAATTCTTAATTTGTTAAAAAATAATTAATTATATCTTTATATATAATAAGATCAAGCTATATTTTTAATTCATAGTACAGTAAACAATGATGATAGTTTGAAAAAATATTGTCTATAACATCTTGAATGTTATTTCAAACATAATATTTTTGATATTGATGGCTTATATTTATTAATAACATATTATTTAAGATCAATTATGCCATTATTCTAAAAAAATGTGGATAAGTCAATTATCATTTCAAATGGAAATGTTAGTAGAATTTGATTACAAAAACTTGATTAATACTTTTACATCGCAAAAAGTAATAAAATTAGGCTTTAAATAAAAAAAATGATATCAACATTTAAATAAAAATTATTTAATTCATATTTGATTAATAAAAAGGCCTATTTAAAATTGTGGCCTTAGGCCCCACAATTCATTGAGCCGGCCCTGGTTTCTTTCACTAGTATATCAACTTAATAAGAATGAAGAATCATTTACAAGTTGTTGCCTACTTGCCTTCATTAAAAAAATATTGTAAGAGACACATAAATATGTCTTCAAAAAGAATCTTTGGACTTTTTTTTTTTTTTTTCCTTACAATAAGTTGGAACATGGATTTTAATCCAAATTCTACTCTCTATTAGAGAATTAGATAACGTTCACAGAACTACTTGAAAATAAATAAATAATTAATTAATTAATTAATTAATTAATTGACTATGTAAAAGTAGATGTTTGCATGGTAAAGTTTTTTTTAAAAAAACTAAGGTATATAAAAATAAAATAGTACGAAGAAAAAAAAATAAAATTCTAAAATTACATATAAGCTGATACTGAGAAAATTATAAAAAGTTATATCTTAATTGATAATTGAAAATAAAACTGACAGATTAAACTAAAACAAAAGATTTTTTTTTTTGGAGAAACAAAACTAAAACAAAGATAAACTAATGCTAATTTTTTTTTTTCTTTTTCTCTTTCTTCATGAAAATTACAGCATTTGAATCTCGAAATAGAATATTGTTAACATGGATGAGAAATGTTGAGTACATGTGTCGAAAACGAGTCAAGATTAATTGCTCCAAATAAATTAGTTCATTAAATGTTTAAAAACTGGTTTAGTCAAGTAGACAATGTTCAGGTATTGATTCACTGACTGATCCATATATATAGATTTTTTTTTTCTTGCTTTGGCAAAGCTTTTATACCAGCACCCTTAATGTTGTTGCCCAATGTACATGTATCCTATCTAGGATGTTTCCTTTGTCAATCTCTAGAATTAAATAAAGAGGAGTCAACCGGAATCTAATTGCTCATATCAAAACTAGAGGGGTTTTTTTTTTTTTTTTTTTTGGGAGTTAAATATGGAAATTTTATAAACTAGTAAAAAAACATATGAAATAAGAATACATATCTTAGTATTCAAATCTAACGCCACAATAAGTCTAAATGGTATTTTGTATGATAGTTGCGTATAACCTTCCTCTCATTTAAAGGTGGATCTTACATTTGTGGGGGCACCTACAAGGAAGAGAGACGTTACATACAACTGTTATACAAAATAATAAATTTTTAATTCAACATTGTTGAGTTTGAGATCCATGTGGCAAAAGCTATTGCATTGCACATACTTCCACTTCAAAATAAAGATGATCACTATTCCAAGTGATTCGTTTACACGTAATAGCAAGAATCTAGTCCTCATGGTCACATACAAAGAGTATTGTAACTTAACGATATTACCTACTCTCCTTTATAAGGATAAAAAAAAAAAAAAAAAATTCAAATCTTCCATTACTCATTATTGTAACTAACTTGTAATTTCATGCATATGCATAGATACACTTAAAAATATACAATAAGATGCATAATATAATTCATATATATATATAATTTAAATACCATTGATAGTCATTTTTATATTTTGTTAACTCTTTAAAAATTATTGTGAAGTACTTTATTTTTTTTTTTTTATGATTCATTTATTATAAACTCTTTGATTTTTGTACGTAATAACTCACTTGGATAAATATTTATGATGTGGTTCCACATTTAGTTCTAAAATTAAGAAATAAAATTCTTTAAGAATAAATAATTTAGGACACATGAGACAAAATTGAAACTCTAATTTGGAATTCTAATTTAAGTTTCTCTCATCTTCACCATATATATAGACGATTAAATTATTAATAATCCAAAAAAAAAAAAAAAAAAACCAGTCTTGTGAGCTAGGGAAGAGGGAGATACACCATGAGCTACTATATTATTAGCTTAAACCAGAATATATGAAAAAGTATCTTATAAAATGTTTTCATTAAACCTCTCTCATAATATGTGTACCCCACACGGATTCAGTCTCACATACTAAGAGATGAAAGTCTTATGAGATACCCTTTGAGGTGTAGAGGGTTGCAACTAAGGACGAAGATAGGGATGGGGGGGGCTCATGCACCCCGGCCAAAAAATTTAATTCTATTGTTATATTAAATTCATATAATAATATAATATTATTTTGATTTTTTATTTATTTCCTAGTGATATAACTAATAAATTTGCAGTTTTGGTTGTGGCGTGTTAGTGTAATAATAAATAAATAAATAAATAATAAAACTAATAAACTATTCTCTTTTATATGTCAAACTTCAATAAAAACAATTAAAAAAATATTCTTATTTTTTTCAATGTCTTTGAATATTCTATACCTATAAAAGGGAAACAATAGTAGGATAAAAAGCAAAGAAGTAAAGGTTTTGCCAAAATAATTTAAGCTCTAAAAATTAGGTACATATATGTTTATAGAGTGCTTTGGGACAAGTTTATTCCCATTGAGCTATTTTGTTTAAAAATAAATTTATTCTACCAAAGTACAATCAATTTAGAAAAAAGTGAGACTTTAAAAAATTATAAATTTGTTAAAGATAAAAATAAGTTGGCATGTAAGCTAAA
Source organism: Quercus robur (assembly GCF_932294415.1). Lineage (NCBI taxonomy): Eukaryota > Viridiplantae > Streptophyta > Magnoliopsida > Fagales > Fagaceae > Quercus > Quercus robur. The sequence goes on from NC_065538.1 coordinate 31,669,703, forward strand.
ACAAACAGACTTATAGCTATACCAAAATCACAAAAATTTAAGTAAATTGTACATGATGTCTATCTAAAACTAAAAACCTTTCAATTAGTAAGTAGAATTATGAATAAAACTGGAAAAAAACAGATTATTCATGTATGAAGAAATCTTAATAAATAAACATAATATAATGAATAAAAATTTTTATCAGAGATTTTCTCGCATTCAAATATGGCTTAGCATCCATGTAAATAACCTGTTCTTTTAAAATTGGTCTCAAATACTATGTCTATGTCCGTCTGCTATGCATAAATGTTTGTGTCAAATGTAAATTTTGCCCCACTCAAGTAAAATCCCAGCTCGACTAGTGGCAATCAACGAAGTACAACTGCAGTAGCCTTGGTTCGATGTTATTGGTTGCAACTCGTAAACCCTGCTTAGAAGGTTACAAATGGTATTATGGATTTGTTGGTATTGTGAATTTGTGTAGATTTTGTGGGATTATACTATTGGTTGGTGAATATTTTGTTCTTGAACATTTTTATTTTCCATACAAGTCAAATGTCTGCAAATTTTTTTAGAGTATTTTCAGAAACACAATTAATTAGACACCAGAAAGCAATAGTTGTTTTATTAAAAATATTTTGCAGTCGTAAAATATTTTATGTTGAAACAAATATGTGCAAAAAAGAAGATCAAATGCATACTAAAAAAATTTTAAATTGTACCACATTTTATTTAAAAAAAAAAAAAAAAAAAAACACACACCATGCTCGAAATGGAATTAGCGATGCTATCACAAAGAACAACCATCTTGGAGTCTATCGGTTAAATTATCTTGAATTGAATTGTTCTTGAAAAAGAAAAAAATTATATTTTTTTATTGATTAATGCAACCAAGTCTATAAATTCAATTGAGAAATCTAATGCACTGTATCTAAGTTGTGCCTAAAATCTAACAAAATCATTTTTGAAAAAAAAAAGTATTATTAAAAAAAAAAAAAAAAAAAAAAACCCACTTACTCACTAAGCACAAAAATAATATTAAATCCACAAACCTTATCAATAATAAATCCATAAAGTATTAGTAGTAATGTGGTCATATTTTGCATGAAAAACATTTAACATGTCAATAAATGCTTAGTATTTAATGATTTTGGAATAATCATCCTGGTATTAGTACAAAGATATCAATTTGATTGAACTAAAGTTGTTTAAAATAGACAAATATCAAATTAATGTCATTACAAAAAGGTGTTTATCAAGCAACACTATTAGGATATTGGAAGAAACTACTAATTCTTCATTTCTCATTGTGCCCTTATGCTCCAAAATGCGTTGAGACTTGAGATAGCTCTGTCCATTCATGCCTGGGGCGGCTCTACATTGAGTTCAAGGTGGTACAAGACCACCATGACCTGGAAAAAAATAATTATTATATATAAATTTTAAAATTTTATGATTTTTTTTTTTATCCTTAAAAAAAATTGTGACTGCCCTAAATTTTTTTGAGGCCCAACATAATCAAATTTTGGACAAAATATGGCAACAAACTTAGTTGTAGACTAAAACAAAAACTTAACTTAATATTTTTTTATTAGATGTGAATTTTGACAAATCCACCACTTAATTACATTTTTTTTCTCATATCCTCCATACTTGCAGAATTTCAAGAAGATCAATGATCAATAGTTTTGTTATCAATCAAATGTTTAAATTTTGAGTTTTTGCGGTCTAAAATTATATATATAATATAAGTTTATAGTTCGAATAGTAAATAATATTCAATAAGCATGAAATTTGATATGTGTTTTAAGAACATAAAGAACATACAATTCAACGGTTAGATTTTTAAAATGCGTCACAATGTTAATTTTTTTTGTGAAAGTTGAAGCCTTAGGTTACAACTAAAATTATAGTCAAATTTTGTCCTTAAACTTTGGTCCATTTAACCATAAGAAAAAGCCCAAGAATAATTTTATTTAATTAAAATTTTAAAAGTGATATAGCTTGCAGCATTGATAATGAGACTATCATTCAATGATTTTAAAATAAGAAATTTCGTAAAAAAAATTGTAAGACCTTATGTATTTGCGTGTGTGTGTTTTTGTTAATATATGAAGTTCTTTTTTTTTTTTTTTTTTTTTTTTTTTTTTTAAGATTTTGTATGATTTAAGTTTCTTAATGACCATTCTAAAAAAAAAATCTTGGAACAACCACTGATTCGTGCATAACTTTCTTTGTAAAGCACAAAAAATAATTCAAGAAATTATGAAAATAGTGATAGAAAATTGTGGGGGCCAGTTAATCAGTAGGTACTATTAAGGCTGTACCAATTGGGCCTATGGCCCAATCTGAGGACATTAGCTAATCTGAAGATGGCCAGATAAGGTTATAAGGGAAACGGTATAAAGAGAAAGGTAAAGATAGTATGAGATAAGTCCAATGAATGTCCGGGGACAAAGGCCATCTCGGAAATAAGGGTCTGAGGTTAGTAAGAGTGCCATATCATCATAGACTTTTTTCAAAGTTACATCACAACTAAGAGTTGGACGTTAGACAAGGGGTAAGAAAAGGGGAGGGCAATAAATATCTTCAAAAAGTTGCTACCTCCACATTAAATACCCACCAACTAACTCTCTGACCGCATTAATGTGGAGGTGATACCTAAACAGTGGTCAAGTAGCCTTACAGCTACTAGTTGATGGTTCTGGGAGGTGTTGGATGGGACAAGAAGGAGTTCCTAGAATCTAACCTATACGTGTGTGGTAGGAATGATACTAAGATTGTAGTTTATAGCATGAGAAGATGGCCTAAAGAAGAGGATGAAGAAATTTTTGTAATAATACTGCGAACTCTTGTAACTTTGTTAAAAAAGAAGACATTATAACATAAGCTCCTCAAGCCACTCCAAGGACAAGTTTTCTTGTTTTACTTGTGTTTAATAGCCTTAAATTAGCAAATTGTATTTTTTTTCTGCTGGAATAGATCTAGTTCTTTCATCCACGCTCTACAAATTTATTTTTTGAGCTTTTTAGGCTAAAACCCAACACTATATTGGGTCCAATCCAAATTCAGTCTTTACAAAAATGAAAATCAAGAAGATATGAGAAAATATATTAGGAAAATGTACGTGGGTGAACGTGGGTGGTATGATTTAGGTTTACGGTGGGAACAATGGATGACCATTCATTCAAGAAGAAGTTTTTACTTTCTCAAAAATCTTATGGAAGACATTAAATTGTTCTCTTAGATTAGGGATATGGCTAACTTGAATAATCTTTATAGGAATAAATAATTATTATAATTATCTATATTGGATATTTATTTGACTGAGGTAGGGTTATGATTATTGGATTATATTAATTTTTTTGATACAAGATAGAATTTCTACTCTAATTTAATCTAAGTGTATATGTGTGAAACTCTCTCCTAGAGACTTGAACCCTGGCTCTTGCCCCCCCCCCTCTCTCACACTCCACAAGTACTTATATTTGTAGAGTGACCGCCACACCAATGGTACGTAATGGTATTGAACTATATTAATTAGATCACTATCACCATTTTTGAGCGTATCTCTCTCATTTGTCGATAAAAGTTGTGATGGTGTCCTCATTCTATAACAACCATTATATTGGAACATTAAGATTATTGAACCCTGGCTCTTGCCCCCCCCCCCCCCCCTCTCACACTCCACAAGTACTTATATTTGTAGAGTGACCGCCACACCAATGGTACGTAATGGTATTGAACTATATTAATTAGATCACTATCACCATTTTTGAGCGTATCTCTCTCATTTGTCGATAAAAGTTGTGATAGTGTCCTCATTCTATAACAACCATTATATTGGAACATTAAGATTATTGAACTATATTAATTAGATCACTATCACCATTTTTGAGCATATCTCTCTCATTTGTGGATAAAAGTTGTGATAGTGTCCTCATTCTATAACAACCACTATATTGGAACATTAAGATTATTAGAAAAATAAAAAAATAATAACATCATCTAGAATTTAGACAATTATAAAAATAAGATCATTTAGAGTTCTTGAGCAGTAATTAAGTTAATAGATTAGAACAAATAAGGTTTTTTTTATTTTATTTTATATTATTTTTTTGAAGTATTTTAAAGCAGTATAGGTGGCAAAGTGAACGTAAGATAGAATTAAAAAAAAAAAAGTGAGAAAAAAAGTTGATATTAATTATTAACTTTTTTTATATCTTAAAAGTGTTGCAAAAAAGTGATAGAGAATTGATAAGAATGAATAATTTATTGTTTTTATCTAAAATAAATACTATAATTTGGTATAGTAATTTGGTGTAGTCACTTGGTTCAACCATGACTTCTAGGCCAAACTTTTATTATATAGCATAGTATATGATCATATGGTATGATTTCAACTCCACTCTAGCACTTGAACAACAAACAAACCTCAAGATTTTAAAAACTGAATTGGACTAGTTTTTACATTTATTTTTAGATACATGAATTTATATAATAAATAAATGCTCAATAGACTACACATTCATTGTATTACATAGAAACATAATAAATTTGAATTAAAAAAAAAAAAAAAGTTTCCGAGCTTAGATACATGAACTAACATGTGAATATAATTAATACACAATTAAAGTATAATTGGAATGATATTTGGCATGAAATTGGTGTGCATTTAAAATCTATAAAGATGCTTGACATCAAATAATAGTAAAATCATAAGGATATTGACAAAATTGGATAGTCATTAGAATTTGATTTGAATTTACCCACCAAAGTTTGGGAAATTGACTTCCTATTGTATTGTGGTTCATCTGTTTGATTTTTAAATGGTATTTTTGTTTGTGTTTGTGATTAATATGAGTCTAGATACTACAATGGGTCGTGGGCCGTAGCCATAACCTATCCAAGCATCAATAGCAGCAACAATGACAATGACACAAAGGTATTCCAAAGTCTTTGTCCCAAACTTGGCTATGTTTTTAAAATACTTTTGCAATTACTTTGGTCCTGAACATCTGCTTCTCTCTTTGGTAATCAAATTTGGTTCAATTTGTGGAGCTAAATTTCAATTTTATTTGTTATTTGTATATATTTGTATATATTACATCTTGATGTTGTTAAGTCACTTAATAGATTGCCTACAATGTGTTTGATTATAGTAGTCTACGAGCTTGCTACGAGTCCTAATAGAACAAAAGTTGTTAATCTTAAGGTTTTTGTCTTGGTTTGTTTAAGATTATAATATTGGCAACAATTGTGGTAATGAATTATTCTTTTGCAGGTAACATCTCTTTTTTCTTACATTTCTCTATTTTTACATTAGTGGTGGTTACTTTTGAAGAAATGTTTGAAATTTAGACGGTTTTTTTTTTTGGGGGGGGAGGGGGGGGGGGGGGGGGGGTGGGGGGGGAGGGGGGGTGGGGGTGGGGGTGGGTTGAGGGGTGCTTCTTTTGGATCTTTCCAAGAATTAGGATTGTTATTGTCAGAGATAGCCATCTGTTGAAATTTTCAAATTAGTTACTTTGTCTTTACTTAAAAAAAAGTAGTTACTTTATTTTTCATTGCTAACATCTTTTTTCTAATTCTGCTAATAGAACAATTTAATTTTTTTTTATACACAATTTGTTTGAAAAAAATACTGATCTTTTGTTTTATTCTAGAATTCTTAATACATGGAGGTGGAACTAAAATAAAGAGCATGGTCTTGCAGAAGTAAATAAATGGTCCGTGCCTCCTCTGTGCAATGTTGATAGTCTTGAGACCTTCCTTACAATTCAGGTACTACCATATTATTAAGTATGGAGCATTGATTGATTATTGAAGAAATTTGTTTCTTTTAGAATCATACAAAATCTTTAGGTAATTTTTTTTAAAGCAAAAAAAAAAAAAAAGATTTTCTTTATTGTTATTATTTTGTGCAAATGCTTAAGATCTTTCATAAATGGATTGGTTTTCAAATTTTGAAATACAAGTTCCCTCAAGCAAAACTTTGACCAATCTCACCGTGTATTGATTGATATTAAGAAAATTGAAATGCAACCAAACTTTCACCAATCTCAGCTGAATGCATAAGAATGCTTCAAATCTTCCATCAGATGGGATTGTATATTTATGGTTAGGATAGTCCTTATTCATAAGACACTATAATCCTCTTGCTAATATATTCCAAATCAGGTTCCAAACTATGACTAGTGTAAATTTACAGAAATTGTTATAATGTACAAATGTTTTCCTTTTATTCATATTAATTTATTCACATTCATGCCTCAAATTTGGGAGTTGATAGTACTTTTGAAAAAAAGGAAAAAAAGAAGAAGAAGTTGGATGCTAATATTGATTTGGTGCTTCATACAGGTTTTGAAAACAGTGTTGATGACTTTGTAGTTGACATCAAATGATCTAATTTAGCTGATGTTACTGCTGAAAAATATTTTGATGGTTCACAAGATAATGAATCTTTTGAGTGCTTCAAATGCCCTTTAGAGAAGGTAATTCTTTCATTAGGTAATTCTTTCATTCCTTTGGCATAGTGTGTCTATAAAGACCTTTAAGACTTTAGCAAACATAGATCAAATGTTATTGCTTTATACTTAATATCCTTTAAGACCTTAGCAAACATAGATCAAATGTTATTGCTTTATAATTAATATTTTGGTCTCTTTTGTAGCAAAACCAAAATGTTTTCCAAGAATCAATTTCATTAAATTATTAGTAGGTTATTCTACTAGAGTTCAAAACCAAAATGTCTTTACTTTTTAAATGACGACAAATTCTATAATGTATTAAACAAATCTGCCTTCTCTTATGTTATTTTTAGTCTATTCTATTTAGTTACTTACCAAGAATTTTATTTCATATAATTTAATCTTTTATACCGAATTTGTAAACCTAATTTATCATCTTTGCCTTTTGTTTTGATGACATTGGGAGTGTCACCCTTGATTTTAATAGTCAAATCTGAAAGCTTAATTCTAATTTGTTGAGTTCTTTGCCAATTACAACACCTAGGTAATCTCCAAGAAGAGTTGCTGGAACAAGTTGATAGGTTAGGATAATCTAATTTTCCTTCAATTTATCTCATACTTCGTATTAGATTTTGTCCATTTAGTGTATTTGTGTTTGAATTGGCTCTGATTTGCATGTTTTAGCCTGCTTTTTTCATTACAGACTGATTTTAATAGCCGAATTTGAAGTTTAGAGTGAAGATTTTGTTAAACACTGTGTTACTGCATATTAAGGGATTATTTACTTAGTATGGTCTTTTGATTTACACAGTAATCCATGGATCTAAATTTTGTTGAATTGTTCTCAACCAAAAAAAAAAAAAAATGTTGAATTGCTGGATCTAATCTTCAAGAAGAGTTGCTAAAACAAACTGATAAGTTTGGATAGCTTGATTTCCCTTCTATTTATCTCATAATTTGTATTAGTCTTTGTCCATTTGGTGTATTTGTGTTTGAATTGGCTCTAATTTGCATATTTTAGCCAGATTTTTTTCTTTACAAAAAAAAAAAAAAAAAAAAAAATCTAATTCAAGCAAGAACTAGTGCAACAATAATTTAAAATGATAAAAATAAACAACTAGCCAAATTACCTATCAGAGGCATTAGATTGATTAGTTTTTTTTCCCCCTTTTGAAAATTGAGACTGCTAAGTTTTTGAAATAAAAGCACTGATTACCTTTGCAATGCCTAAGATAGTAATCAATATATAGTCTATGTTGTCGATGGTGCTACTCATTTGAGTGATTTTAGGCATTCTTTGTTAGAAAGTTTGTTTTAGATGGGGGCAAATCAAGCTAAGCTTGAATTAATTCAAACTAGAAGTCTTTTCTGTATTTGTTATTGGCTTCTCACAAGTTGTTTGAAATAATTCATAAATATGTGTTACTATGGCATGATTTGTTTTCCCACATAAATTAGTTCCTAAATCCATACTAGAGCTTTATATCTACAGTCCACCAAACTTTTAAATTTTAAGTTTGGAAAGAATCTCCCCCTTGCTAAAATTTCCAGGTCATTAATAGTGTACAATACCAGTTTTACTATAAAGCGCGAAAGGATGTGCCTTTTTGTGTATTTAGAGTTCAGACTTTAAAAAAACAAATGTTGCACTTCTTTGCTCAAACGCAATGCTTAAACCACAATATATTAATGTCCCTTTATATATTTTAAATAATAAAATGCACTATTCTCTTCTTTTTTTTTTCATTGTAGCATCACTTAAATAATAAAATGCAATATTCTCTTTTTTTATTCATTGTTTTATCTAATGCTATTCTTCATATGATAAGCCAAAAAAAGAAAAAGAAAAAGAAAAAAAAAACCAATAGCATCACTTAAATAATAAAATGCAATATTTTTTTTCATTGTTTTATCTAATTCTATCATCAGTGTTATAAACCCAAAAAAAAAAAAAAAACAAAAAAAACAAAAAAAACAAAAAGAATTGACCAATAACATCACCACAATTAACCATTCTCATGCGGTAATAGAAGAATGTGTAAGCTAATGTCATATATAATTTGAACATCTTTTTAAAAAAATACTATATAATTTAAATCGTGTAATTATAATTATTTTTAATTGTATTTGCAAATATGCACGTGGTTACACATTAGTTAGAACTAACAACAATTTATTTACCACTTTTCTGCCTGCCGGTAGACTTGGGTGCTTGCATAAAAAGTAATCCAAAATTTAAAGAAAAATAAATAAATAAATAAATATATATATATATATATATATAGACACACACAGGCAGAGTGAGAGAGAGAGAGAGAGTTGAAATTCCTAATCATCGGCCCATAGCTTTCCTCCCCGAAAGTGAAACCCTAACTAACTATCCCACTCCATCCCATCCCACGTTCCCACCTCTGGTTTCTCTCACTAAACCAACGGGCCGCTACACTTATTACAAACTTTACATATAAAACCCCCCTCAAAACCACAGCTAAATTACAAATAGACCACTCCTCTCCTTTATAAATACTCTCATTCAATTTCTCTAGGTTTGCCCAAACTTCACACCCAAACACAACACAGTACACTCTCTCTCTCTCTCTCTCTCTCTCTCTCAAACAAAACAATAAAAATAAAATCTCTCTCTCTCTCTTAGGCGTAATGGCTTCGGCTCCAAGAAACAAATCCCACGCGCACGATTTCCACGCGTTCCACAAACCATTCGCTTCCTCCTCGGCTTCCGCCTTCGCGTCTAAGTCACCCACGTTCTTCACGCGCCGCTCTTGCTCTCCGTCGCCGTCCGTACGGTTCTCCATCGACCAACGGCCCAACTCTCCAGGCCGTTCGTCAATCTCCGTAACCAAACAAGAAACCAGCAAAAAGATCAACAATACGGTGTCGTCATCGTCTCATAATCGCGCTGTTCCCAATTTTCAAAAGAAGACGTGCTCGTGTTCTCCTACGACGCACCCTGGCTCGTTCCGGTGCTCTCTACACAAGGCTTCTTCTTCTTCTTCTTCTACTTCGAGTACACGTGGCAGTGGGCGGAGAACGGCGTCGTATGGTTTGAATTTTAGGAGGTCGGCGATGACGAACTCGTTGGTGAGGATTGGAACGGTGGAAGGCGGTGATCTAGTGAAACGGGCGTTGTCGGCTCTCATTAGGCCTTCTTCACATCAGCAGCGCCGCCGTGCAGCTTTTCAGCCCAGGCCCAGTCGCCTCTCAGCCATGTCCAAAGCCCAAGCCCAAGATAATGACCTTGATTCTTGAATTCTTTCCCTGAGAATTCTTTACTTTTTTTGAAGATTTTTCTGGCTGAGTTAACTCAGTCTCACTCGTTCAGAGTTCATATTATGAAAATTTTTGCAGGATTAGGGTTTTTTTTTTTGGTTGAGAAAAGGCGCAGGATTAATTTGTAAAATACCGAGATACTCTTTTAATATTCTTTTCTCAGTGGAATTATTATTTTTAGTTTTATTAGATTTTTTTTTTTTTTACTACTATATATTATTAATTAATTTTTTAATTGTTGGATATTGGAAATTGATAAAAACTTGAAACTTTGAGTGGCTCGGTGCATGGGTTTGGAATTTTGTGGGAGAATTAAATTTGTGATTGTTGAGATTTGTCGTGAATCGAAATGCTAGATTTATGATTTTGCGAGGGTGGTGTTGAAGATAAATTTGGATGATTTGACCTGACCACTCCAAAATAATGGACAACAAAATGCCAAACTGGGGGAAAAGAAAAATAGATTATATACAATTTTAATCATAGATCTTTTTTTATCTTATTTTTTTCATTAAAAAATTGAATGAAAATTTATATCAATAATAATGATGTGAATATGTGATAAAGTATATTTAACATGGGGATTAAGATCAATAACTTATTATAAATTAAATATAAATATTAAAGATATAAAATATAAATAAGTTTTTAACTGCAAAGGATCAAAAAAGAAAGCAATGTTTTTAATTGCAAGACATTATAACAATAACAATAGTACCCAAGAGCCAAGAGTGCCACATTGCACCAAACACATTTTCTAGTGCAACATGTCTATAGATTCGTTTTATTATTTATTTGTAAGTATTTATGTTACTTTGTTTATCTACCAAAACATTTGTAAAGTTTCTAGTGCTAGATTCATTTTATTATTTATTTGTTAAGTATTTGTGTTATTTTATATATCTACCAAAATGTTTGTAAAGTTTCTACGGGAGACGAGACTATTTAAAACATAGCCACTTCCTCCCCTTCCATGTCACAAATATAGTAGTACACGCTATATTTTGAGCACAAGGCACCCCAACCAAAGTAATGTGACCATTGGAATGAACAGAAAATTAGGTATTGGAGCTAAGGAATTATTTTAGTTAAGTGATGGGTTTATTATAAAAAATTTTACAAAAGCCTTTTTTTATTTTTTTTAAGCTGTAAATATGTCAAATTTTAGGATCAATTGGGATCACCGAAATAAGATTGCAATTCTACCTATCCCACGATTTCGATCTAAGTCTTACTCCATTATTACTAATTACGGACTCTATATGATTGAGATTGTTTAGCAATTCTATGATTAAATATGATCTAGGTCGAAATTTTGACAATCATGACTTTACTCATTTTTGAACTTTGGTTATGTCTGAAATATTTGCTTCAATATAAGCGTGCAAGTGACTCAAATGTATGGTCAAAATCTTCACCTTAGGTAGCCTAATGCAAGCAAAATTCGCATCACAAATAAAAATGAAATGGAAAAAAAAAAAAAAATCCAAATGTCATAGGGAATAAGAAGCAAATGTTTAAACTTAAAAATAAATAAATAAATCAAGTAATCAAATGAAAGTGGTAGCTTCATGAAATGTGAGTAGGCTAGTTGCTCATGAGACTAGTGAAGAAAAAGCAATGTTATATACACAAAAAAAAATTTCAAAATTTTTTATAATAGTTGAATTAGAAAATTTTGACTGGTTTTTATCTAGACTCATCATTGACATCACTTTTTTTATTTATTACTAACAAATTAGCTATATTAACGGGTGTGAAAATAAACGAACATATATATATATATTTTTTTTGAGAATAACATGTATTTCCTTTTGATTATTAAGTCGAAATAATATGTATCATTTTCACAATTGTTTAATTTTTCCTATATTCAGTTGGTGGTGTTTGTCAGAACTTTGCATTGAATAAATCAAGTTCATAGTCATACCCATCGGCCCATAGATTGGGATAGCTTATTTCAGTGGTTTGGGATTAAAGAATAAGTTGGACAAAAATATAGTTGCCGTTTACCAAATTTTATGAATTTTGCTTGGGTGGATTAAAATTGCCTCACTCAAAAGGACTCTAAATTACAAATATAAAATAGTAAAATATGACAAGTAAAGGAATTCACACTTAATAGAAGAAAACCTTAGTTCGAGCAATATAATTTTTAGTAATGAATTAATTACTTATCAAACTAGTTGGTATATTACTCGTAAGGGTTTTTTTTTTGGTTTTTGTGTGTGTGTTTGAATCACTCTTTAGGTTAAAATCGAGACTAATACTTCTCCTATTATTACATAATAGAAATGTCAATTCGATTGATCTTTGAATGTCAATTCTTTCAATAAGTGTAGGGATAAAAGTAAAATATTTTTCATAATTTCTAACATAGTATATTGTAATTGGTATATATAACAAAAATAATGTTAATGATAAATCCCAATAAAAGGGATGCTTGGCCAAATTACAACAAGTCATATCAAGTCATTAACACTAGTGAAAATGTTATGTCCCTAACTTACTTCCTTTCTTTTTGTGTATCTTTCTTCTCAAGCTCCCCTCAATATTGAAATTTCTAGATAACCGTTTGTTTTTATCTTATGTCCTCAAATAAGAAAATGCCACGTGTTAGCTCTTTTGCTTTCATCAACAACAGCCATTCACATTTATATATATATTTTTTGATAATGCCGTTCACATTTATAATGTATGATGATATGGTTTTTATATTTTATCATAAATATTTTTTTTTTAAAGTACATAGGAGAAATCAATAGAATAGTCTGAAAATAAACGTTAGAGTATTATTAAACATTTTTATATTTTTAATATATTTTACAGGCACGGTAAAGTTGTGGTTGGATGATTTAGATTTTAGATTTGATGAATCCTTCAAAATAAAAGTGATGACATTGGAATAACATTCGGCCATTTATGTAATAATAATAATAATAATCATAATAATAATATATCATAGCCGTGCACATTACCCTTCTTAATTCTTATACATGATTATACAATAGCAGTCTGTGTATGGATGCACTGCATATATAAAACTTTGATTTATTTTTTTTTTTTTTTTGAGAAATCTGAGTTTTTTGTTGATAAATTTTTTTTTGAAGGCCAAACGAGTTTCATTAGAAAGAAACCATTACATAATGGAGTACAATTCATAGCATCCTTGTTGATCACATTCACAACTGATCAGGTAAGGACGATTCATTAACAACACCTACCACGTATTCAGTTAAAGCAATACATATGAATTTATTTGGAGAGTATTGTTTCATAAAGTCGATAAAGTGAAAATTCAAGTTCTGAAATTTTTTAAATGAAAATTCAAAATTCAGTATTTTCGATCAGTCGAAACTTTGACTCGATTGATTGAAATGGTAAGGAAATCTATCCTGGAGTCTCTACCTGTTTCGATCGATACTCGATTCCTATTCGATTGATTGAATGCTCTTTTCGATCTATTGAACAGGAATCGAGTATCGATCGAAAAAAGCATTCGATCAATCGAAAGGAACTCTCAACCAATCGAAACTCGCATAACTGAATTTTCTGGTGACTGTTCTAAAAGATTGAAAAGGTTTCAATCCTTATGAACTGTTTAATGAAATATTTTGACTTTCCATACGTGCCTTTTGATGAAATATAATCCTATGGGTATAAATAAAGGTTTATGTTCACTTGAAAAATAACTAATTTCACAAAATAGAAAGTTAGAGAGAAACATAAGAAATCTTGTGGTTATTTTTCAGAATTGCTATCTATAGAACCCAACAATTTAGTTGTATCTTGGGAACAAATTTTCTATAACCCTTTAGCAAAAGGAGTGTGGAGGCAAATATTGTCTAAGGATAACAATTTTGTGCCTCCAAGTTTTCTATTTCTGTTTGTTTTTTGTGTTATTCTTATTCTTCCTTTATTACTTTGTGCATTATTCCCAACATATAATATCTCGACTTTCCTTTTCAAATATTGAAACCCGTTCATAATGCATAATTATTGTATAAAGCATATGATTCATGTGAACTATGCACCACCTAATTTAGTAAATTGCCATCACTAATTTAAAGTAGAAAAAAAAAATAACTTTTTTTTTTTGGTGAGAAAAAAAAAAAAAGAAAAAAAGAAGAAGAGAGTGTGACAATTATATTCTTGTCTCATTCTGATTCGGTAGCTTCCCTTTTGTTTTTTCTACACTATAGCACACTAATGAAGCTGGGCATTTGTTATCTTTTTGGCTTTATGAGAAGTTGAGAACCCTAGGATAGTTTTACCATTCTCTCACTTATTTTATCTAATTATTGATGTTGGCCCAAAATTTTTAAAACCCTTTGCAGCCTAGGAGCTTCATGTCCCGCCATCCTAAAAAATTTGAATTTGCTTTCGGCGTTAATAAACATTAGCAAAACAACAGATATTGCTTTGAGCTGGCAGGTAAGTTGATGAAAACAATTTTTAATTATATCATTTGTGGCATATTCTTATTGATTGGGACTACAAGGTCAGCATTCTGATCTTTGAATCCTGAATTATGTAATAATTTCTCATACCCTGTAATGAATTTATCTCAATTATAACAAGTGCATCTCTTTCATATGCATTTGCATATTAGTATGGAAAAGAAATTGTGCCCCATGTTGTCTATGGAATGATTGTAATTTTAAGTACCTTGTGTTCTATCTTCGTTGAGTGTAACTTAGTCTTTTATTAATTTTTTAGTTCAAACAAAAATGCATTTTACTCTGTCTAAGTTTGGGTTCCCTTCTAGATCGAAAACTAAAAGTAGACCAAATAATCCAAAAATGAAATGGCTACATAGCCATGACAGCTAGTGTCTATCCATATACATCCCCCTCAATGTTCTCTCGAAATATATACTTGTATAAATAAATGGCCTGTCGCCAATAATAGCAATGATAATTCTTGGTTATTGTTCCCTGAACCAGAAAAGGTAAAAAGAACAAAATGATAGTCAATGTAATGCAATGCATCCATGTTTCAGGAGAGGAGACATCTGCATGTACGTGCTTTGGCGAATCTAGGACATAGCTATGTGGCTTGGATAAAGATTCTATATTTTTAAAACATGTGGCTTCATCATATCTAATTTTCAAATCAATAAGCCTGGCTATATAAATCTACCCTGTTCAATTAAGTAATGTCAGGAACAAACTTTGTTCCCAGTGTTTTTTCTAACGTTTGACATTTACGGTTATAACTTTCACTTAAAGGATATTTTGGATATTGTTTATTGTTAAAAATTGAAAATTGAAAATATTGTAACAAAATAATTTTTAAATATGTGAATAGTGATATGGGATTTAGTTTTAAAGAAAAAATTGTTGAATATGATACTTGTGGGTCCTGTGAACAATGCACAGGACCCATAGGAAAAAACGCTTCCGCTAAGAAATGCGCTTCCCAAACGGAGGCTTAGAATTATCTAAAAAATTATTCACTTTGAATATCCCAAGTGTATATCTTATTTTCTCTCAAATTCTATCTACTAGTCTTTTTATCTTCTTAAGAAATATAGTTAATTTTATGTTTATCATGTGAACTCAATTTATTTTTTTTTAGAGATAGTTTGGCGTCCGCTTGATGATCGCTCTTTATTATTAGACCAAGACGCCAATTGATTTTTGGTGTAAACGAGAATTGAATTCCAGATCTCTTATTTAACCATCAGATACTTTGCCAGTTGAGTTAACTGGAACCTACTGTGAACTTAGTTTATTTATTTATCCTTGAAATGAAAGTTTATGTTGACTAATCTACTTGTTGTGTTGTTCATGTTTATGATTTTTGAAGTTGATGTGTTTTTATTATTGTAGATTAAAAACAGTGGTTGGATTTTCATTTTATTCATTTGTTTTGAATGAAAAAATATGGGCTGGATTTCAAAATTGGGCACTAATTTAGGGCATTTGGGCTTCAAGAAAATCAATTATATTTATAAAAAATAAAAATAAAAATTGTAAGGTGGGACAGGACGGGCTCCCATGGGATCCCATAGGGGCAAAGAAGCCCCCATTTAGTTAATGGGGTGGGTGTGGGTCACAGGGGTAGGGATAAAGATACCCACCCCATACCTAACTTGTAACCACTCGAATGTTGTGGTTTTTTTTTTGGGTTGATAATATCCTTCCAGAGTTTGGAGCATGTTGTTTCTTTTTACACTTTACTTTTTAATAGACCCATAAAGCCCCCCATCCAAACATCTAGAGTTTGTTTATGATGATGCCGTTAATATCATTAGTGAGTTATACGATCCTTGCACACTTGTAACGATACCTACAAAGAAAAGAGAGAAGACCTAACAGAGAGCACCAGTGTGGTGCCCGCCAAACACCCTCCGAAGGTTAAGTTAGAATTATTCTCACAACTCTAGAGTGCTAGAGAAGGGTAAATTATGCGTATCTTGATTTGTGAGAGTATTGGGGTTTTTATAGTAGTAGAAGGTTAGCATTTCTTCCTTAGTGTATAAGTCTTTTTCTTATAGGAATCCTCTTGAATAGCCCCAAACCTGATGGACAAGACACTTTTCCTTGTAGAGAAGATCTTTATTTACGTGTGTATCTTCCGGAATCCTCCTCACGCTAGAATTCCATTTACCTAGGGATTCTATAGTGATTAGATGTGTGCCGCAAGTAATTTCCATCTGGGGTTCCTATTGTATAGGCCTTTGCACAAGTTTGGGCTTGCCTTCTATTGGCCCAATGACATGGATCCGTCAGGCCCATTTAAAGGAGGCTCGTCAGACCATATTTTTACCCTTATCAGTTGCCCCCTTTACCCCATGGGTCTGTCATCCTTTAGTAGATGGACTCGGGGCGTAACGGTTCAAGAATTTGGGGGGTGACAGTTCAAAGCTTTGGGGAGTGACAGTTCAAAGGTAAGTGGGTCGATGGTTTAAATACGAAGTCCGTGAACTACACCAACTCCTGACAGGTTGTTTGGAAGCCATTATGACACATGACACGTGTCGCTTTTTGACTGGATTTTAACTTGGATCAAAGCGTCGCTTCGTCTTCTGTGCACTCCCTCTATAAATATCGATACCTTTCTTTCTCATTTCTCTATTTTTAGCTGAAACACATTGTCAGATCGCAACCGTCATCCTTGTCAGAGACCACTCCGTCCAGTCGCTAAATTCGTCATCAACACTCTTCCTCCGTTCATTTTTTAAAAATTGGTAAGTGCTCTCTTTTCACAACTCCCTTTCACCTATCAGATATACATTTATACTTTATTTTCCTAGACATACACCCGTCATCACTTCTAGATCCATTAGAGTCTTAGGTTTTACTGTCATGAGTAGGCAATGTCTAGTGCGCCGAGTAACCAGTCATTTGTCCGTGACGGGGCAGATTATGAGGAAGTATACCCATCCGGTCACAAAGACCAAGAGAGTCCAGGCAAAGAGAGGAGTCCGTCTGCCTCTTCCTCGTCCTTAACAAATGAGGATTTGGAGATGGTTGAACAAGAAGAGGTTTCTGATGACGGCGAGGAACCAACATTAAAATTCGTCATAGGTGCTGATGGACTTAGGGAATTCATCATGCTATCGGAGTGGACGGTGAACAATTTTGTGTCCACCATCAAGGAGAATCACTTCAAAACTCTTAGGGATAATTTCTAGATTCCTGATAACATCTCTATCTGTCTCCCCTATAAGTCAGAGAAATGTTACTATGAGGGGGTACAAGGTGTCGAAGTGTATGAACAAATGTTGAAGGCTGGACTTAGGTTTCTGCTAAGCTCTCTTCACCATGAGCTCCTCAAATGTTTGGGCCTATCCTCAACCAAGTGTCTCCAAACGCCTAGAGGGTCTTCATAGCAATGGAGGTCATGTATGGTGCTATGACTGACGGAGCCAGGAGGCTGACAGTGAGGGAATTCCTTCACTGCTACCGTCCGGATGAGATAGAAAAGTCGAGGGGGGTATACAGTTTCGCTTCCAGGAGTCCGTTGTTGAAGGTTATATTTGAAACACCAGACTCAAATAGGGATTGAAAAGGTCGTTATTTCTTCCTGGAAGGTGACGAGTGGATATGCGACGGGGAGACGGAACACATGCCCGTCGACACGACTTGGGGCATATTGCATCTGTCCCGTATGCACCCGTCCTAGTGTGTGAATTTTTACAATCGTTTAGTTTATTATACTTGAACATTTTTAACCGTTCACTTTCTTTGCAGTCAAACGGCATCCTCAAGTGAGTCTCGAGGAGGTCACTTTTCTTGAGAAGATTTTTTCCAAGACCAAGCCGAAGGAAAGGACTTGGGCAAAATTGGTCACACTTAATACCATCCATTGGTATTGCGACGGTCCTGAGCCAACTCTAGCAGTCGTAAGATACGAGGAAAAAATCCGCAGACATAAGTTTGTTGCCCTTATTTTATCTGAACGGTCTTCAATTTTATTTGTAGTTTAACTTCACCCGTTCACCTTTTCAGAAATGGACGATGCCAAGAGGAGAGCACTGATTAGGTTGCAGGCTACAAAGAAGAAAGAGATTGATGACGTGGCTCCCAAGGGTACGGGCATGGGCACGGGCAACCCGTCCATAAAGAGGAAGCAACCAACAAAGGGGGACCGTCCTGCTAAAAAGGTCAAAGTCCCCTTGGAGCTCGTTGTAGGTCTAATGGCTGAGGGTGTGAAGACGGTCACCCCAGTGAAGCATGGGGCTGGTAAGGGAATGATGAAGGCCCCGTTCACTAGCCAGGAGATGCGGCCCGTCCTCCTCCGCGAAGACTCCAAATATGCCTTGGAGCAGCTTTCGTCTATCATAACGTCTGAGGATTATGAGGACTTAGGCAATCATTCCACGAAGGCGATGGGAAGGACGGGTCTCTTTGCAATTGCTCAGGTAATTATTCCCGTCGTCTTTTCATCCATCCATTTTACTTATCTTCCTATCTAACCATTTTCTCTCTTTTGATTTCAGTCCATGATTATGATGAAGGGGCTAATGGAATGGTGTCTTAACCATGAGACGGCCCTAGAACGTGTACGAGTAAAGGTGGAGCAGACGGAGGACGAACTGGGTCAACTCCACAAATGGAAATCCACCATGGAGCAAAAGTTTAACCTTTCAAAGAAGGTGAGGAAGGAGTTGGAACAGAGGACGGAGGAGGCGAGGAAGGCCATGGAGAAAAAGGAAAAGGAGATTCAAGACCTGAAGGATAAGCTCCGTCAGGCTAAGGAGACGGCGATACGTGAGTACCGTGACTCCGACACCCTGCTGTCAGAGCTGGGAGACTCTTTCCTTCAAGGTTTTGACAACGCCCTCCGTCAGGTCAAGAAGGTTTACCTTGACCTGGATGTATCAAACGTTAAGGTTGAGGATCCAGTCCAGACCTCCGTCATGCCCATTTTCTCAGAGGACACGAAAGATCTTTTTGCTGAGGATGCAGCTAAAGGCGACGGAGAGTCGGCCCAGGCACAGGACGTTCAAGTTCAAACCAATCCTACATATGTCAATACCCGTCATGAAGAGGATGCAGACCCACAAGAATAGTTGTTTATTTATTTATTTATTTTTATTTTTATTTTTATAAAATTTGAGAACAATCCGTTATTTGTATATTGAACAATTGCCCCTTGAGGGTTTTACGTAACTTTGTCCATCAATGGTATTTTCTTTACTTGTTTCATTGTTGCTATGAATGTAGTAGTTTATTTGATCCGTCCACTATGGGATGCCTTTTAATATTTCATTCCTTATTGTGTCCATCCACATTGTGCTATAAAGTGTCCGTCTTAATGTCTTTGGGGGCTGTTCATGAATTGGTCCGTTGTTTTGATCATTCTAGGTTGTCTGTCTATTTCGAATAAATGTTATATCCTTTACGCACCGTCCTTTATATGGACCAGCTAGTACTTTTATGCATGACCCGTCCACTTTTTTGGATTTAAAATTTTCATGGAATGACCCGTCCAGCTTAATTCATATCTGTCCACTTTTTGGACTGTTAGTTTATGTCTGTCCATTTTTTGGACTTTGAATTTCACCCGTCTAGGATGATCCGTTCAGCTTGTGGACATTGTTTGTGTCTGTCCACATTTATGGACTTAAGAGATTTCACCCGTCTAGGATGATCCATCCAGCTTGTGGACTTTATTTATTATTCGTCCACTTTTATGGACTTTGAATTTCACCCGTCTAGGGTGATCCGTCCATCTTGTGGACTTTGTTTATTATCCGTCCACTTTTATGGACTTTGAATTTCACTCGTCTAGGATGATTCGTCCAGCTTGTGGACTTTGTTTGTGTCTGTCCACATTTATGGACTTAAGAAATTTCATCCTTCTTAGGATGATCCGTCCAATTTGTGGACTTTATAAGAATTTAGGTTGAAAAGACAGTTATGTCTAAATATTCAATCGTGTATTTGTAGAAAAGTACCCATCCCATTGGGCTTAAAAAGATACTCGAAGTATTGTAGCAAGTAAAAAAGTACTTGCCCCCTTGGGCTTAAAAAGATACTTGAAGTATTGTAGCAAAAAGTTAAAGTAAAACTAATAATTGTAGTAAAAACTTAGGAAGAAAAACTGGAAATAGCGTCATTTCTCTTCATACTGTCATTACTAATAGTATTTCCATAGGTTCTCCGTGTTCCATGGGTGCTGAAACTTTTGTCTGTCCAGTGTCTCGAGGTGGTAGGTACCCTTCCTCTGCCATGATGCGATCCTGTAGGGTCCTTCCCAGTTGGGGCCGAGTTTTCCTTGCGAAGGATCTCTAGTAGCACCCATTACCTTTCGCAGTACAAGATCTCTGACCTAAAAGTCTCTATGCCTGACGTTGGAGTTGTAGTGTTTTGCCATGAGATTCTGATACCGCGCCATCCTTTGCTCCGCTGTCATTCGTACCTCGTCCACTAGGTCGAGCTGAAGTCGCATGGCCTCTTCATTCTTATTCTTGTCGTAGCTCTCTACCCGAAAGCTTGGGAGCCCTACTTCTGCTGGGATGACAGCTTCACTTTCGTATGCTAGTTGAAACGGCGTTTCTCCAGTGGGCATTCTTGCTGTAGTTCTGTATGTCCACAGAACGCTTGGCAGCTCGTCCGGCCAAATACCCTTTGCCCCCTCGAGCCGGGTCTTGATGATCTTGGGCAAGGACCAGTTCGTGACTTCAACTTGCCCGTTGGCCTGTGGGTGTGCTGGCGACGAGTAGTGATTCTTAATACCTAGCTCCGAGTAGAAGTCCTTAAATGCACTGTTGTCGAATTGCTTTCCGTTGTCGGAGATAAGCACTCTAGGTATCCCGTACCTGCATATGATATTCCTCCAAACAAAGCTCCGAATATTCCTCTCCATGATAGTGGCTAGGGCTTCTGCTTCCACCCACTTAGTGAAGTAGTCGATACCAACTACCAGAGATTTTAACTGCCTAACTGCTACTGGGAACGGGGCCCATGATATCTAGTCCCCATTGAGCAAAGGGCCAAAGGGCCGTCATGGGGGTTAGTTCCTCGGATGGTTGCTTGATGAGATTATTGAACCTTTGACACTTGTCGCAGGCCTTGACATAGGCCTGTGCGTCCTTCATCATTGTTGGCTAGTAGTATCCTACTCGGATCAACTTATGCACTAATGACCGTGCCCCCGAGTGGTTTCCGCAGATACCCTCGTGGACTTCTCTTATTACGTAATTTGCTTCTTCGTGGCATAGACACCTCAGGTACGGCCGAGAGAACCCTCTTTTGTATAAAACATCTTTTATCAGCATGAATCGTGATGCTTGGAATTTCACCTTCTTAGCGGTGTCACTACCGTCTGGTGAAACGTCAGTCTTTAGGTATGATATCAAAGGCGTAGTCCAATTGCTTTCAGAATTTAGTTCCTGCACATTTGTTCCATCATCAATAAGTGAGGAGACTTGGACAAATGACAATACCTGTTCGGGGACAAGCATAAATTCTACCGAGGCTGCTTTTGCTAGTCGGTCGGCGCATTCGTTTTCCCCCCTCGGGATTTGACCGGATCTGACTTCGAGGCTGCTGATTCGATTCTTTACCTCTTCTAGATACCTCTTCATTCTTTCATTCTTACACTCACTTGTTACAACTTGTGAGTCGCAATGTACGATCACGTTTTCAGCACCTGCAGCCTTTGCGAGATCTAGCCCTGCCACCAAGGCTTCATATTCTGCCTCGTTGTTGGTTGTGTGGAAATCTAGTCGGATCATGCACTCGATCTTATCTCCCTCCAGGGTTTGGATCACTACGCTAGCCTCTCCTGCTCGTCTATTTGAAGATCCGTCTGTATAAATATTCCACTATCGTGTATCCTCTGCCCCCTGGCCGTCTCCAAGAGTGAATTCGATGATGAAATCAGCAACCACTTGCCCTTTTACAACCGTTCGAGGATGGTACTGTATGTCAAACTCGCTGAGTTCTACTGCCCATAAAGCCATTCTTCCTGCTACCTCGGGGGTACTCATAGCTCTTTTCAAGGGCTTGTTCATCAGGACAATGATGGTGTGTGCTTGGAAGTATGGTTTGAGTTTTCGTGCGGCAGTTATCAACGCAAAAGTTAACTTCTCCATCTGAGGGTACCGCTCTTCCGCTCCCCGGAGCGCTCGACTTGTGAAGTAGACTGGCTTCTAAGATCCTTCTTCTTCTCTCACCAAAGTTGCGCTAACAGCGACTTGTGAAATAGCTAGATATA